>NC_069659.1:323679457-324000349 GCF_027244095.1 Hemicordylus capensis | reverse complement strand
AGTATATAATGTAAATATATTCCACTCTACAGAAGGTGCCTCTATATCCAGTTAAAGGTAAAATGTGCCGAGTCGGTGTCGACTCCTGGCGCCCACAGAGCCCTGTGGTTGTCTTTGGTAGAATACAGGAGGGGTTTACCATTGCCATCTCCCGCGCAGTAAGAGATGATGCCTTTCAGCATCTTCCTATATCGCTGCTGCCCGATATACGTGTTTCCAGTGGGGATTCGAACCGGCAACCTCTGGCTTCCTAGTCAAGTCATTTCCCCACTGCGCCATTAGGTGGCAGTGCTAAATGTCATGTCCAGCTGCCTGTCTGGCACCTCTCCACTTGTGAGGAATGCACAAAAGGAAGCCACTTTTGTACAGGTGTTTGAAGGCAAAAGTTTTGGAAATGAAGCTACGGGAGGGTGACCAGAGACCAGAACCTATCGGGCGTTCCAGCACTCTGAGACAGATAAGCATTCCACAAACTTGGTTCTTTCCATAACATGTTGCAGTGACAGGAAGACCTGCCCCTGTTCCATGCAGGAATCCTGTCCCTTTTGTACTGTGGTCCTTCCTAGCTATAGGGTGCAAATGTCCTAAATGGAGGGCTGCTTCACACATTGCTGTTTGAATGGGAACACCTGCATTGTGTACTTACTAAAACTATGATGTTTGAGGTGCATTTCTTTCTTTTTGTTAGAGCCCTGTGTACCATGGAACATGTGCTGTCGAGCCAGAGTCCACTGTAGCTCCTTTTAGCAGGTTTCTGCACTGTACTTAGGTTGAAAAAGAAATAAGATATATGCACTGCAGATGTTCTGGCACAATGCAAGTCTCTAAACTGTACTGGTTCAAATAATTAACTAGGAAAGGTGACTTCTGGAAGTTTCCATTTCACCATGTCTCAGTCCTGACCATTTTTGAGACAGAAACTGAATTATTTATTTACAGCCCTTCCCCTAAGGAGCTCAAGGCAGCACACCTGGTTCTCCCCCCTACCCCGCCACCTTCCATTTATCCACACATCAATTCCGTGAGGCAGGTTAGGTTGAGAGACAATGTGACTGGCTCATCCAGTGAGCTTCATGGCTGAAAGAAGATTTAAACCGATATCTTGTCAGTCCTAGTCCAGCATGCTGCTATTAGTCTGATGGGGGATGTCTGTTCCTGATTTTTTTACTATTAGTACTAGTATTATTTATATGCTGCTTTTCAGTTAGAAATGCAAAATGGTTTACATAAAAAAATAATAAGATGGTTCACACTGTAATAATGCCGTTGACTTCTGCAATAGTTCTTGGCTCAATCAGAGCACAGAAATGTTAACAGTTTTGAAACATTAGCTGTAAAACCAAGAACATTCCCTCAAATTTGAAATCTTCTATGTAAAGTGGGGGACTTTAACCTCGCTGTATATCTGCTTAGGTTTATTAAGCCAATAAAGTGTCTCTGGTCGTGTATGTGTCTTTAGGGCATTCAGATGGTTTGTTGCTGATCAGGCTTGCTGGTGTGGAGCTGACACCAGATGGCACAATCTGGTTGAAAGAAAAGATGCAACCTTCACAAATGATGTGGTTCCAACTTCTGGGAAGGAAGGAATCAGCACTTGATTGCCTTGTGGTAATAAATAAGGTAAGTAAAGACACAAGAAATATTGACAACCTTCCTTAAACACTGTATATTAATATTTTTTAACTTGACAAAGTACTGCCAATGCTGTTGTTTTTTATTCTTATATAAGACACACAGTAATGCTGCTAATGTCCTTTCTGAACAGGGTAGATTTTCCAGTGTCTGCCTGAATGAAGAGATCCTGAGACAAGGCCTTGGCAAGACTGTTCGTGTTGAGGGACTGGCTCATGAATCGCACATATACTGGAAGCTTCACAAGAGGCTACTTCAAGCTGAACTGAAAGCTGTGAAGAAAAATAAAGGGATCTGGAAGGAAGAAACGTATATTGAGAAATTTAAGGGCCTTATGAGCAATAATAAATATGTGAAGAAGTTAAAACAGTTTGCCACCTGGCTAAGAATACGCTTCTGAAAGCAGAAGGTTTTGTTGGGGTGGCAGAGAGAGAACCACCACTAGATGGACATGGCTGCTACTTCTTGTTTTCCTTCCATCGCAGTGATATTATGATGTGGCCTTCTGTTGGTGGCCTCCTGCCTTAAGGGAAGAAAATGAAAATATCCAGAATTTTTTCTGAAGATAGTTGCATATATCACATTTATATAGTAGAATAAATGGAATACAAGCTTTTACAAATGTTTTAGACATAATCTATAATGGAACAGTGGCATACAAATAAAACAGTGAATGAGTGAAAATGTTCCTCTGCTCAGTGAGCCGTAGCATTTCTTCTCCTGCTGGGCAGTGATGCAGCTCAGCTTTGTGCTTTTCCTCAGAGCTGGGCTCTGTAATTGCTCATCAGGAGAAGAAATGTTAAGGCTCACTGAGCAGAGGAAAATTCACTCATTCATTGTTTTAGTTGTATGCTGCTGTTCCATTATAGATTATGTCGAAAGGGTCTTACAGGAGATAGAAATACTGATCATGGGACACCCAGATTAGATAGCAGAGAGAGTGGAACACCTTCTTCCCTACAAGGCTGTGAGTGAAATTTAGGCCCAATTCATATGACTCAGCTTGTGGCAGCCACATTTTTTAGTCAGGTAGTGCTGACTTTTGACTTCATCAGCCAATGGCATGATGGTAATGTACATGCTGTCACCATATGCTGAGCACAGCTTGGATTGGTAAAATAATTTCAGGTTTAAGTTCAGTGCATGGCAGTAGCATACACAAAGTTGTCTGCTGATGCTCCTTGAAATGGGCACTGCTTGGCTGAAATCCATGGCTACCATCCATGTGTCGTGAGATTTAGCCCATAGACATTATGGAATCTGTAGTCTCTGTCTTAAGGTTATCAAAAGTGTTTATCCATTGTACCACAGAAAAGCTATAAGCACCAAAGCATAGCAGTTGCAGTTCTTACTTTATCTTGAATATTCCCATTTGTGTTTCTGGGATTATAGAAGTGGTGATGACCGATCTATGTACATACTCACACAATTCCTGTGTACTAGCCGACCCCGCACAGCATCTGTGCGCTCTTTGGGGCCGGCAGTTGCCTCTCCCCCCCCTTCTGCCCCAGTCTCTGCTTCCGGGCCCAGCCACTTCTCTTCCCCA
Source organism: Hemicordylus capensis (assembly GCF_027244095.1). Taxonomy (NCBI): domain Eukaryota; kingdom Metazoa; phylum Chordata; class Lepidosauria; order Squamata; family Cordylidae; genus Hemicordylus; species Hemicordylus capensis. The sequence continues at coordinate 323,997,171 of NC_069659.1, read as the reverse complement.
TTGCCACTTCTGCCCCCCCTTTCTTTCCCCCCTCCTGGGCCTTGCCTCCGCAGCCAGGCTTGGTCTGCCACCTCTGGCCTTCACGGCCGGGCCGCTGCAGTGGCAACCAATCCTCCTGGGTGTGCCTCAGCCAATCAGGCGCGTCCACCGCCCAGCCAATCAGCTGGGCTCTGGGATGCACATTCCAAGGCACACCCAGGAGAATTAATATAATAGATTCTGAGGCTTGCTTCTAATGTAACTGAGTGGGCACTGCATCATCTTGAGATGTCATGACTGAAACCCATATGAGAAAATTGCTTTACACACAAATTGCTTCCAGTGTTATCCAGCACACATGTAGATACATTAGAAGTAGCCACCTATGTAGCTGCTGCTTGTGTGAATTGGTCCTTGAGTTCTTGTGGGGGCTAAATAGGTTTAAAATCAAATGCATCTGCTTAAGCGTTCTAAGGTTGTATTCCCACTCAAATTAAGGACTTGCCTTCCAAATAATGTGTATTGTACTGGAGTACAAGTTGCTGTACACCTTCATGGTGTACTCCTGCCAGAATTAATTGACTTGATCATAAGATCTGAGCACAAGTATTTATATATTTACTTTGGCAAAACATAGTGTGTGCCTGTTTGTTCTGAATCATTTATTTATATGCTTAACTTGAATTTTGAACCCAAATAATAAGGCTACAATTTCAATAATCTTGTCTAAAAATCTCAAAAGCAGTTATGGTCTACATGGCAGATTAAATATTCACTGTTTACATCAAAAGCAACTAATTCCAGTAATTCTGTTGCTGTTCTGCGTCTTTGCAAAAATCAGTCCTTTACAAAGGAAGATAAAGTATACATTGCTTAGAAACATATTAACATATTTAATCACTAGTTCTTCAGTAATTTGTAAAGTAGTTCACCCATTTCTTGTGGCTCAGCCTGTGACATTATCAGAGTAAAAGCATACAGCATGGAGCTCCTGTTGCGGCTATGACAGATGGAGTTCTGTGTTTACCCCAAGTGTGGGATTGGATGTCAGCAATGAGAGAGCCCTATTTGTGAGCCAGCATCTGAGGCCATAGCTTCTGTCTTGTCAAGGGAATAAACCAAAAACTAGTGCTTTGTGTTATCAAATTCTGTAATTATTGTTTATAACTCATAATAATTAGTATGTGACCTGGATACATCGACAAAACAGAGAAGGGTGAGGCATCGAGCTGGATCTTTTGTGAGCTAGAAGGTATTGAAGTGGCAAAAAAAATGTCTGGGTGAAGGGACTTGTTCTAGCACAGTAAGTCATAATGTGCTCCTTGACTAGCCTTTGGCTCTGCCATAATGCCTTTTAGCAGACCAAAAAAATGTAACACAGTTCATCTCTCATCTGCTCCATCTCTTCATAAGAAAAGTTGGAGCAGAGGCTGCTTGTGCAATATCAATGCAGATGGCTACGTATTGTGTGGAATGAGTTTATGTGCCTATGTAATATCTAAGCATCCTCTTTCTCCGTTGGGCCATTGTAAAGGAGAGGTCCCCATGACTTGAATAAACGACTGCTATGCAGAGAGGGGCAGGACAGCGAACTCTCATACCCATTCTGGGGAGGGGAACACATGTGGTGCTCCTCTACCAAACCACTGGCCAGTGGATCAGTGGGGTTGGCGGGGCTAGTCTAGCACCCCTTCCCACAGTTTCTCACCCACGCCCCAGGGTGAGCAGCATCGGTTCTGATTAGGCTATTCAAGCATAGAATTTCTGGATCGGGACCAGGGTATATTGTGTTTATTATTTATGTCAGAAATAACTCCATGTCTGTTCCATTTTCTCTTTTTTTCCTGTTAAAATAAAGTCATGTTTTATAATCATGCTGACTCATGCAATTCAAGCTAGATGAGACATCCCAAGTATTTGCTTCTGTTCCCATTTTACAGGTCGGAGTGCCTTTTTAAAAGATATATAAATAATGTTTTGCATACACTGCTCCCCTTAAATATTGGTGAAATGTAAATGCACACCCCGAAAATCTTTTATCTGCATACTGGGAGAGAAACCCTCTGAAAGAGAATGCTAATTAACTTGGCAACTTTCACATCAAATATCTTGTCTAGATCTAGGACAAGCATTATATGAGCTTCCATTATATTTGCTAGTAACATGTCAGTTATTAGACTTTAAACACTCCTGATGGCTCAAGGATCTGTACACAACAGCCACCTATGTGGCAGAGCGCAATGCATGTGACCCGCCCAGGGACATTTTTGTATGGGCCCAGATAAAAATGTAAGAAATTAAATACTCTGCCTCCACCACCTATGAGTGAGTAGAAGAGGAAAGGTCTGGTCTATGCCTTGCCTATAGTAGCACACATCAGCCAATTATATCAATTGTGCCTGCTCAGGCTGTGACCACCTTCTGCAAGCACACCATAAGGCAGTTCACACAATTGGTACTTGGGTAGGAAACATGTCCTACCCAAGTCCAGGAGCTCTGGTTGCTCCCATTTTGTGATCATCTGTGAGCCGCGAAAAGCTTACCTCCCCTTCAGATGATTCTGTCTATGTTGCATTGGCCACCCAGACAATTACCAGCTTCTGCCAGTAGCAGTGAGGTTGGGGGCCTGGAGGCCCCCGGAGCTTCCATAATGCACCGTGTGAATGTGTGGTCCAAAACCTGGGCTAAGCGACACGCTCCCTAAGTGGGCTTGCCACCGCATGGCCGCCAGGAGCCACATGGTCCCAAGCAGTACAAATGTGCACAAAAAACCAAGCTGGGCTTCCTTAGCCCAGTTTTTGGTGGTGAATAGCTTCTGTGCGTGTGAAACAAGGTAGGAAGTGGGAAGCGTGCTCATTTGCCAAGCCCCAGCTGAGTAGGGTGGTTTTTCCCTCCTACCTCATTCCAAAGCTGGGGATGGAATCTGGGGCTTAGCAAACAACCAGGAGCCAGCGTGGCGTAGTGGCTGGAGTGCTGGACTAGGACCAGGGAGACCCGAGTTCAAATCCCCATTCAGCCATGATACTAGCTGGGTGACTCTGGGCCAGTCACTTCTCTCTCAGCCTAACCTACTTCACAGGGTTGTTGTGAGGAGAAACCTAAGTATGTAGTATGCTGCTCTGGGCTTCTTGGAGGAAGAGCGGGATATAAAATGTAAATAAATAAATAAAATAGAAATAAAATAAAATCTCCTACCTTGCGGTACACTCACAAATGGTCACAAAATAGGAGGTGCACGTCTCCCAAAGTTGGGTAGGATGTGTTTCCTCCCCAAGTGCTGATCCTGTGAACTGCCCTATTGGTTGTTCCTGTACTGTAGCTCCCCATAAGTTAGTGGTGGCAGCTGATATGTCCACTGACCCTCTTCCCCACTCAACAGCCCCTGGCTGGTTAGACCATGGCTAATCACCACAACATACACTGACAAAGGGTCCTCTGTTGCCTATAAATCTCTCCCTTGCCCCATCCCTGCAAAGGAACACTACTGTCTCATATCTCTCTGTGTTTTTGTAAAGAGATGTTATAATCAGTAGATTGCATCTGGCATCTCTTGCAATGCTAATCTACCTGAGTGTTTCCTGTGCAACTCTCCAAGAAATGATTGAGTTTTGCTCTAGAGTGGGACCATGTTCTAAAATTAGAGTAGGCACACACATACTGCGCCCTGGTGGCGCAGTGGTAAAACTGCCGCCCTGTAACCAGAAGGTTACAAGTTCAATCCTGACCAGGGGCTCAAGGTTGACTCAGCCTTCCATCCTTCCGAGGTCGGTAAAATGAGTACCCAGAATGTTGGGGGGCAATATGCTAAATCATTGTAAAACCGCTTAGAGAGCTTCCAGCTATAGAGCGGTATATAAATGTAAGTGCTATTGCTATTGCTATACTCTTTTCAGCAGATGCTGAAAGACACTCGAGTAGCAGGGTGACTGAGTGGTCTGCTGGCCCCGTGGCACAACACAACCACCCTTTTCCAGGAAGGCTGTGCTGTCGCAGGAGGGGACTTGTAGGAAGAAAGGACATAGGCAGATGGTGGTGGTACCAGGGATGAGATGGGACAGGTGCAACTGACCGTGCTAGAACCCAGTTATGGAAAATGAAGAGGTCCAAAAATGTTGATGGAAAAAGTAAAATGATACGCACTTGCACATGATCAGAAGGGGGTGGCTTGTGGCTTGGAAAAATCTTTATCTCTCTCAGACTCCCAGGGGACAAGGTGGACTCCTGGCCCTTCTTGAACTCCAGAATGACTCGGTAGGCACAGAAAAGGTCAGCCTCAGGAACAGCCAGGGGAGGAGGTTAGTTTGTTACCTGAATCCTCCTCCTGGCTTACTGCATTCAGCCAGTTCCCTCTCCTGGAGAACTCCTGGCTCCCATATGCAGAAGCAAGCAACCCCTCACTGTTGGCTGCCTTGTCTTTAAATGCCCCAGTGCAGAGCTGACAGAGCTTAAAGCTTACTCCCAGCCCCGCCCCTTCCTGACTTTGTTTCCTGTTTCCTGCTCCGCCCTGTCTAGCTGCCTCCCTGGAGCTGTTTTCTGCAGTTCTCCCTGCTTTGTCCTCTCAACCCCACCAGGACCCCACCAGGACCCAACCCCACCTGGACCCTTCTCACCCCTGCCACCCTCTGAAGGCAACAGAAGCCCCATGGCAACAGGAGGGATGCCATGCCCTCATCCAGACTCCATAGGGCCACGCAGGCAATCAGATAACATGGCATTCCAACAACCCCTATGCTGGACAGACAAGCAGAGCCTCCATTGGGCTCTACAACCCTCACTCCCAGACAAGTGCCACAGCAGTGAACTTGGAGCCGAGAAGGCCTCCGAGAACCAAGATAACCTTCCCACTGCATGGCCAGGAGGCAGGAAACATCAGCAGCCACATTCTGATTGGCCACGAGGGGGAAGGAAGCAGGGCAGGTTCATTTAAGCCAGTGATCGTAGAGGAGGCTGTGCAGATCGCCACATTCACAGATCACAGCCCCTCCTGCCACAATGCTTTCTAAAAATCATGGCAGCCAGCTGCCGGGACCTGAAAACACAATGGGAAGCATACACATGATCTTCCACAAACCCAGGTACCAGGGCCTCTGCTCTGCACTAACCTGGGTTATGAGTAAGGGTTAGGAGCAGGGTTATTTAGTTTTGGACAGCCTGGACTTGGGTTTTTTGCCCTGGTTCACGTGTGCATGCAAACCTGGTTTAGAAGCAGATAACCCAGATTTGGGTGATTGTATGAAGAGGCTTGATGTGTCTTGTTCCTAGCCATATGAAAATGTTGCCATCTGGCTCTTAGTTGAGTACTTTGTCCACGTATGACTGAGTGACCTTAGAAAATGCGTAGTTCTTAGCAATATTTTCTGCCATGGTGCAACCAAGTTACGTGTACTGTATGACAAGAAGGGTGGCCACTTTAGAAGGCTATTGCTGTGTTTTTCATCATAAAACACAGTATAAACAATTGGTGTATTTAATGGTCCAAATGGTTCTGAAACAAGATGCCAAGACTGGATACTTCCATCCAAAGCCGTGGAATACAGTTTGGCCTCTGGAGCTAATGTTTGGTGGAGCTGAGTTTGGTGGTCTAGAGTAGCATGAGTGGGTTTATCCCTATGGTTTTGCCTGATAAACTTGATGACCTAATAAAAGGCTTTAATGGTTATAATGGCCTTAACTCGCTCTCCTGACTGGGAAATGTGATAGCCATTAAAGTTCGGAGGGGAGATAGACCTATAGAAGGGTGCATTTTATTTTTAATTTCTTGGCCATTTTTAATTTTGAGATGGACAAAGAAAGTCAGTGAGCTTGGAGTTCTTAGGTGGAGTTGGCTAAGTTAAGTATCCTTGGGGTGCAGCTGTTTTCTTTGGAAACCTGATGCAGAAGTAGTGGTTGTGTTGGAGTCGACTCCTAAATAGACTTTAGGGGTTGATTTGCTTTCATTGCACTCTACATGTATATTTAGAAATAAGAGATATTTGCAAAGGTACCATAAGAATCCAATGCTCTTTTCTCCAAAGGAAACAAAATCCTTAGTGTTGCCCTTGGAACAGAGGCGTAACTAGGGAAAACGGCGCCCAGGGCAAGCACTGAAATGGCGCCCCCCCACTGCGCCCCCCCGCCCCCCAACATACTACATTATACTTAGGTTTTTCCTCACAAGCGCCCGCCGCCGCTGCCAAGCCAGGCCACTGACTGGCTGCCAGGCACCAGCAAAGCAATGCGGGGGGGGGGGCACAGGCGGCGTGGAAGGGACCGCTCGTGGGGAAGGGGGCACCGACGCGCTCCCTTGACTGCTGCAGCACTGCTGCACTGAGCAGGAAACATTTGTATTAACAAAAAATTTAAATAAATAAATAAATAAAAATTGGTCATGGCGGCGCCCCCCATGTGACCAGAAAAGATGGCGCCCGGGGCACGTGCCCCCTCTGCCCCCCCTATAGTTACGCCTCTGCCTTGGAAAGGGGCGGGGTGTATGACAATATTTAAAAATGCATGCCTCCTAGTTGCATATACTAGCAGCATATCACTCTAGCTCAAAGAGAAAGGTATTAGTCTGCCGGCTTAATCAAAGAAGGCATTTTTGTGTGCAAAGAACTTTTCTGCAGTTACAGCTTGGATGTCATGTAACATTCTTTCCCAGAGAGCTACAAAATGAAACCTCCAAAGGGATTTTGTACTTGTTTGCAGTCCAGCCATCTTCCGCTAAGCATGACCTGGCAATGAGATATCTCTGTTTCCCACCTGCCTAACCTCATTACCTATTTACATTCATCTTATGAAATTCACTGGTGAATTAAGGCGTACCAACACCTTTCTTATGGATCAGGAAACGTCCAGTTCTCTAACATTGTTGAAGCTAAGCAGATGCGGACCTGATCAGTGCTTGACCAGAACTTGCAAGGAAGCCATTCTGAGTTTTCTAAAGGGAGAGTATGACATACGCATAAGGAACAAATGGAGGGCAATACACAGGGAGACAACACACTTACGAGAGTGAAATAAGAGCCTCATTCGATGCTATGCTGTATAGCAGCTGGGTTCCTGGGCCTGGCACAAGGACACTGCTTATTGGGAGTTGGAAATAGATCCCAAACCATCAATGATTAATGTCTTATCTTCAAAATCATCCACTCTCAATATGTCTGCGATGATGGGATGTGGTGTAAATATGCAGGGGCGTAGCAAGGTTGGAGTGGGCCCAGAGACAAGATTTTAAAATGGGCCCCCCTGCTATTCTGGTAGCTCCGTGTCTTAACACTCACATCAATTTCGGAGGATGAATACAACTGAAGGAAGCCCGGGCGGGTGTGTGGCTGGGGGAGTCAGTCATGTGGCTTTCCTGGGGGGGGGGCAAGGCAGTGGGCCCCCAGAAAAGTGTCTCCCCTTGCCCTATTATAGTTATGCCCCTGTCAATATGTCTCTCTTCATTCCCTTCACTCAAGCAGACAACATTCTGATATTTTAACAGAGCCAGCATGGTGTAGTGGTTAGAGTGCTGGACTAGGACTGGAGAGACCCGAGTTCAAATCCCCATTCAGCCAGGATACTTGCTGGATCAGTCACTGGGCCAGTCACTTCTCTCTCAGCCTAACCTACTTCACAGGGTTGTTGTGAGTATGTAGTACACCACTCTGGGCTCTTTGGAGGAAGAGTGGAATATAAAATGTAAAATAATAATAATAATAACACAGTGTATGTTTGAGCTGCCACTCAAAGATGCCATTCACACAATCAAAAACTGTCTTCTGCCTGGGTTTGGGAGCTGTGTGTGCTCCCAATTTTCAGCTGGGTGGAAGCAAGGTAGGCGGAAAACCTGGGGAGAAGTGGTTGTGCGGAAGCAAAGTAGGAGGAAAGCCTGGGTAGTTTTTACTCCTACTTTGCTGAGCCATGGCCCAATAGAGCATAGCCCCACTGAGCTATGGCCCCATCCCCTAAGGGGGATGTCTTACAGTACTCACATGTAGTCTCCCATCCAAATGCAAACCAAGGTGGACCCTGCTTAGCAAAGGGGGACAATTCATGCTTGCTACCACAAAACCAGCTCTCCTCCCCTAACCTAATGACAACCTGCCTGGTGTTCTGACAGCAACAGAAGCAAACTCTTTGGAAAGGCTTGTGCTTGTCATAAAGGCTATTCAGACGATCACCAGAAAGTGGGCTAAGGGAGTCTAGCCTGCTTTCAAGGTGCTTGCTGGTGCCAAAGCAGCTAGCCCGCCTAAATCCCCCTCCCTTTAAACGAGGTTAATGGAGCGAGCACTCCGTTAACCTCGTTTATTTGCTCGTGTGCCGCCGCAGCGCACGATGACACACAAGTAGACCCCTGGCTGGGAGGCTACAAGCAGCCTCCCGGTTCCGGGAGCCACTTGCGTGGGGCATCCTGGGACTTCTGGGGGCGGAGTGGCCCCCGATCCCCACAGCCCCCACCAGCTCCATGACAGAGCCAGTAGTCATGTGGGCTGCCAATCCGGCTGCCCAGGGCTACGTGTTTGATTGTCTGCGGGGAGAGCAGGGTAAGCGCGCTCTCTCCGCAAACCACCGCAAGGCGCTTCACACGGTTCGTGTGAAGCGCCTCATGGTGTTCTTAAGAAGTAACTAAAAGAAAACTGAAAGAACAATTGTGGCATGCTGTGCTTGGAAACTTGCAGATTCATTCTAGGGAATATAGATTTCTATATCCTGAAATTAATGCACTTAAGAACGTAAGAGCAGCCCTGCTGGATCAGACCCAATGCTCATCTAGTCCAGCATCCTGTTTCACACAGTGGCCCACCAGATGCCTCTGGGGAGCCCATAGGCAAGAGGTATGTGCATGCCCCCTCTCCTGCTGCTGCTCCCCTGCAACTGGTATTTAGGGGCATCTTGCCTCTTAGCCTGGAGGTGGTCCACAGCCACCAAACTAATAGTTATTGACTTCCATGACGTTGTCTAAAGTAAAGTAAAGTGTGCCATCAAGTTGGTGTCGTCTCCTGGTGACCACAGAGCCCTGTGGTTTCCTTTGGTAGAATACAGCAGAGGGTTATCATTGCCATCTCCTGTGCAGCATGAGATGATGCTTTTCAGCACCTTCCTATATCACTGCTGCCGTCTAAGCCTCCTTTAAAGCTATCCAAGCTGATGGCCATCACCACATCTTGTGGCAGAGAATTCCATAGATTAATTATGCGCTGTGTGAAAAAGTACTTCCTTTTGTCAGTCCTAAATTTCCCAACCTTTAGTTTCGTGGGATGACCTCTGGTTCTAGAGTTGCAAGAGAGGGAGAAAAATTTCTTTCTGCCTACTCTCTCTACTCCATGCATAAATTTATACATCTCTATCATGTCCTCCTGTAGTCACCGCTTTTCCAACCTAAAGAGCCACAGATGCTGTAGCCTTGCCTCATAAGGAAGGCGCTCCAGGTCCCTGATCATCTTGCAGCGGAAGGTTGAGGGAACTGCTGAGATTGGGGGCTGGGGTGGGGAGAGACTTTACTGTGAATGGCTCATAACACAGCAGCATCTATATCTACTGTGTACCACTGTTTTCCATGGAATTGCTGAAGATTTCTTGCAGTAGATGCACCACTGGGTTAAAGATAACAGACAGCACGAAACAATGACATAGCCTTGGCAACCCTGCTTGTAAAAGTCTGGGAATGTTATTTTAATAATTTCCTGGCGGGTAACCACATTGCTAGGGGTGTGAGTTTGTGACTTGAGAGGTGTGTGTGAGGGGTAGTGGTGGAGTGGGAGATACGTCCACATTGCTAACTAAAAAGAGTCAGGCTTTCCATTGCCCTAGGGCTGAGCTTCTCAAACTTGGCTCCCCAGATGTTGTTAGACTACAACGTTCATCGTCCCAAATCCCAATGGCCATTGTGACTGGGGGTGATGGGTGTTGTAGTCCAACAACATCTGCAGACTCAAGTTTGAGGAGCCCTGCCCTGGAGGCTTCCAACCTTGGGCTTCCAGACATGGTTGGAATGGAATTCCCATTATCCCCCGACACAATGGCCTTTGACTATTGATGCTGAGGATGATGGGAATTGGAGAGGCTGTTCTCACACTCAGCCTAACCCAGACTAGGGAAGTTAGGCTGTGCATGAGAACTGCTGGGATTGGGCCCAATCCCAGCAGGGCAGCACTGCCTAGCCCAGCTGCTCCTTGGGGTTCAGGGAGTGAGTGCTCCCTTAACCTGGGCTCTGTGGTTGTGTGTCTCCTCAGGTTGCACGCAGTCCAAGGAGACACAGAGATGGGCGCCTAGAGTGCCCGCCCCCTGCAGGAATCCACCAATGCACTACACTCAGCACCGCAGTGCATTGTGGGATACCCAGAGGTCAGGGCACATCCTTCCAGCCTCCAGAGCTCCATGCAGCCTGGGTGTCCCATGAAGCCTGATGCAGTGCGGCCTGTCTGGAAGTGTGTTCACGCTACCAGCAACCTTCAAGGGATCGTCTGAGGGGAAGCGAAGGTTTCATAGCCTCGCCTTCCTTCCCGATCAGTGATGTGAATACTCTCATAGTCTAACAACATCGGGACCCAAGGTTGGGACCCTCCTGCCCTTATAGTGCTGCAGTGTATCTACATAATGTTTGTTCTCCCTCACCCTTTTCTCCCACAGTTGCATAACAGCAAGTCGATTGTGCCGTCGAGTCGGTGTTGACTCCTGGCGCCCACAGAGCCCTGTGGTTGTCTTTGGTAGAATACAGGAGGGCTTTACCATTGCCTCCTCCCGCGCAGTGTGAGATGATGCCTTTCAGCACCTCACTATATTGCTGCTGCCCGATATAGGCAACTACAGATGTATTTACTAGGCACAGTCTGAGAAGCACACCGGCCGGAATTTGAACCAACAGCCTCTTGCACTCTAGGCAAGCTGCTTTCCCACTGTGCCACTGCAGCTGATATAACAGCTTGCCTCACCTGTTCCTGATCTCGGGTCAGGACAAACGCAGACTCCTAGGAAGCAAAACCTAAATCTTCTATTTAGCATAAAACTGAAAACACTGCAGTCAGTGCATTTTTGTAATTGCTATAACAGCTTACACCAATTGCAAAAATGCATTAACAGCTTATACCAATTGCAAAGATGCATTGACTGGCGCTTTGCAGACTAGCTGCTCAGCAGCAGCAAAATGCCTCTGTTCGGGCAAGTCGCATTCGGAACGTAAACAGCAGGGGGAGTCGTCTCGCTCTCCCCTTGTTAAATATAGAGAATCACCACTTTGAAAGGTGGCTCTTTCAAAGAGCAGAGAGATTTGTCTATAATGTAGCATCTTCTCTCCACTCCATCAAATCTTCCCTGGCCTGTTGCCAGTGTCGGTGTGCAGGCTTGAGGAAAAAAACTTAGTGGTGGCTGGTTCTAGCGTCTCCCAGCTGGTGTGTTCAGACTGCAGTCTGGTGTCAGGACGTGGGGTGGGGCTGGCTCCTCTAGGATGAGTGTTCCCCCCTCCTCAGGGTCAAACTATGCCCTACTTCTCAGGGTTTGGATCATGACACCATTTCACAGAAAGCAGATTTCTAGTCCTTATAGTGGCAGAGAATTGGATGAATATGTAAAAGTCAATGGAGTAAGTGGATTCTCGTAGTGAGTTTCAGCCAACATCGGGGTCAAGAGCATATTTTATGCATAGAAAAGTCTGCCTTAAAATAGGGGATTGAGCTTCCTTTCTGGCAGGACTTCTCTAGATTTAGAATTCTGTGAAGGTCTAGGAAATCTACCTTTTAGTTAACCCAGGGATTCCCAACAGTGGGTACTGGTATCCTTAGGGATACTTGAAGGGCTCTCAGGGGCTACGTACTCAGCGCTCTCCTGCCTCCGTACGCTGCAGCTGCTCTATTTGTTCCCTGTCTGAGGATCTCCAGCTTGAAGCTGATGTGTCCTCATAAGAACAGCCCTGCTGGATCAGGCCCACCCAAGGCCCATCCAGGCCAGCATCCAGTTTCAGGCAGTGGCCCAGCAGCATGGAATTGGCCTTTTTCACAGCTGCCGCACATTGAGTCAACACTTTCAACAGACTGTCCACCACGACCCCAAGTTCCCTCTCCTGGCCAGTCACTGATAGCTCAGATCCCATCAGCGTATACTTGAAGTTGGGTTTTTTTGCCACAGTATGTATTACCTGTTAACATTGAGCCACATTTGCCATCTTGTTGCCCACTTTCCCAGTTTTGAGAGATCCTTTTGGAGCTCCTCACAATCTCTTTTGGATTTCACTAAATTTGGCCACTTTGCTGCTTACCCAACTTCTAGATCATTATGAACAAGTTAAAGAGCACTGGTCCCAGTACAGATCCCTGGGGAACCCCACTTCTTTCTTCCCTTCATTTAGAGATCTTTCCATTTATACTGACCCTCTTCCTGTCCTTCAACCAGTTACCAATCCACACATGAACCTGTCCCCAAGAGTTCTTGAGGAAACAAGAACTCTTGTTTCCTCAAGAGTCTTTGATTAGGAACTTTGTCAAAAGCTGTTTGAAAGTGCAGGAATACTATGTCAACTGGATCACCTTTATCCACACTCCTGTTGACACTCTCAAAGAACTCCCAAAGGTTGTTGAGGCAATATTTACTTTTGCAGAAGCCATGCTGGTTCTCCATCAGCAGGGCCTGTTCTTCTATATGCTTAGCAATTTTATCCTTGAGAATGCTTTACATAAATTTGCCTGGAACAGATGTTAAGCTAACTGGCCTGTAGTTTCCCGAATCCCCCCTGGATCCCCTTTTGAAAACCGGTGTTACATTGGCTACTTTACAGTTCTCCAGTACAGAGCTTGATTGTAGGGATAAATTATATATTTTTGCAAGGAGGTCAGCAATTTAATATTTACATAGGAACATGGGAAGCTGCCATAGTTAGACTATAGGTCCATCTAGCTCAGTATTTACACAGACTGGCAGTGGTTTCTCCAAGGTTGCAGGCACAACCATCTGGCCTTGGCAATCTGAATTTACCCAGTCTATGTGTGGGTAATTGAAGTCACCCATTATTTCAGCTCTGTCTCTCTTTGACACCTCCCTGATTTCCTTCTGCAACTCCCAGTCACTGTCACTGTATTCAGGCCTGAGAAAAATGCCGTGTATTCAGGCCTGAGAAAAATGTCTGCTGCAGAAGTGGGGGAGAGTGAACCCCCTTTTCCTCTGCTCCCGAATGGCTGGCTAGGTGCTGAAGCTCAGCATACCCCTCACCTCAGCCTGACTGACCGATGTCATCAGAAAATTAGCACAAGTACTCGCATTGAAATTAATGGGATAAGAAAACTTGCTCCATTAATTTCAATGAGAGTTCTTACAAGTGACTTAGTAGGGCTGTCAGCCAGTGACATGAGTAGCCTGTCATAACTGTAACATTTAAATTACACATGTGCACTCACTCACTCAATGGGGTACCTGAGCTGAAGCTTTTGTAACAGAAGAGATCTGATTGTTAAAAAGGCTGGGTACCCCTGTCCTAAACCATTGTACAACTTTCTTTTAAGCGCAATTTCAAAGCATAATTTATATGTTAAGAGTGAAATGAAACCCTGACCTGATGGCGAGCCATTGCTGACTTGCATATCTTCAGGATTTTATTCCACCTTTTAAAAAAGGCCATTGCCCCTTTTGGCTCCCAGAGGAGATTACTATAATTCATTCAAGTAACCACTAACTATAGTTGCAAAAAGTCCAGAAATAGCTGATCAAGTTACTGTGGTGAGATATGAGAAATCCTTTTGTGCAGGTACGCTCGTTTTTTGGAAATCCCTTGCTATTTGTTAGCATGACAATGCTGGAAAATTCCAGCTGGAAATTGCTTTCCTTGTCTCTTTGTTGGCATTTATGAGGGGCACAACTCCCCAACCATGTCACATCCAATTACCTTTGGATAAAGTTTCTTCATTTGGGGCCCATGATGCTTTGCTGTGAAGTTGCAGCCACTTCGCTTGAATTGAACCACATCAATGGGTTGTTTCTATGGTTTCAGCCAATCCGTGGCTGGATAGTGATGAAAAGGTGAAACTTAAGCTGGCTGCTCCTAGGGGTCACAGTTCTCCCACTCAGGCTCCTCTCCTCAGAGCTTTCTCCCAAGCTGACAAATCAGACTTACAATGATTCCCTTTTGTGGTCTCTCTAGAGTAAAGCAAAGCAAAGACCAGAGGACACTTTAACACTCTACAGTTCCTTTGATTCATCAGGATTCCTTGCACATTGTCTACGAAGAGCTCATTTAGTATGTGTGTTGATGCTAACGTACACAATATGGAATTGCCCTATGGAATTGTTCTCCCTTTTTGGCAAGAAGTACTTTCCATTATAAATTTGGTGTTGATTTCAGACCATAAATTCAATGTCAGGGTAATCCTTCTTGGCTATCTGCCAACAGTCTGGAACCCGCTCAAGAGAACAGAGATAGTGCTTGTCCCATGCGCTGTTGCCTGCCAAACACATTATTTTACAGCACTGGAAAACTGACTTGGGTTTATAACTGGACTGAGGACCTTTCCACCTTGGCCCCATTTGAATTAACAACATCAGCCGTATTCAAACATGATATTGTATGAATGTACAAATGTCTGTACAGTCATACATGATTTTGTGTGAATGACTGTACCTTCATTCATTTAAAAAGTGACTCTGGGAACAACCCCCCAAATGCATGGTACAGATCAGAACTGTACTATTGAACCTGCGTTCAACATAATGTGTGAATAACTGAACCTATGTATAGATCTTTACCTATGTACATTGTACATTTGTTGTTTGAGTGGTCAGCATAATGCCTAAGTAGGCATTATGCTATCAATAATCACATGTTTAACGAAGAAACCCATGCCAAAATTTAGAAACTCTATATTGATCTATTTATGAAATTTTGTATGCTGCAGGACACTGATGTATTCTCCCCCCATAAGCATCCTTGTCTCTTTCCTTTTCTTCCCTTCTCACCACCTTTCTTTGAATGATCATCATTATAACAAGGACAACAGTAATAAAATGATAACTGGGGGGAAAGTGTGTGAGCTAGGAGCGCTCTGCTTAGATCTCACCTCAGCTGTGGACTCACTATGGCTGAAGTTCTGTGTCCGAGATATTTCTGCAACTGCGTAAACATGTTTAGTTTCACACTACACATGAAACTAAATGGTCAATCAATCGCAGCTCTCTGATCATCAGCCACTCACCACACATATCTGAAATATAGGAAAAATCATTTTAACCTTACCAAGTTCTTGTAAGCAGTAGTAGCATAATGTACAGGAACTCAGCTTTGAATGCTTACAATGTACCAATAAAGCACTAGTAGATAAAAGAGGATTGTTATCTTTATTAATGAACCTGCCTTGGAGTAAATTACCCCCGGCACTTGCAAAAATTGGTGGTTTCCATGCCTGACGTGGCTCTTTTCCATCTGCAGTTTCCAAGAGCTTCCACATATTTTATGAATATTTCCTTCATTTCCCAGTGGCAAGATACCATTGCAATTAATGGCAGTTGGGTAAACAATGCACCCCAAACTTTCTTGGCTCTCTCTCATTGGAGGAGAATTTGAAATAAGTGAATGAAAAGCTGCTTAGTTCTTCCAGCAGACTTTGAACCAGCAAACAATAGAGGCAGGGAGAACTGGATAGAGGCAAGAATATGCTGGAATTCCTGGTGCTGGATTACAAAGCAATTCTGGAGCCTTTAAGACAACATGCAACCAGGAGGAGAATGCAGAAGCTTTGCTGCATTTTAAGTATGCACATTGCAAGAGGAATGAGATAATGTTGTATCAAGTGAAGAAGAGATGGTCATCTTTTGTTTGACTTGATTGCATGCTAATGAGCATTTGTATTCTAGAGCTAGAATACTAATTCTAATTAAATACTGAGGAGATTTGCTCAATGGCATTGGACAAATGAGAGATGTTATTCTACTGGGCGTTTATCAGTGGTGACTATTACTTTGGCTGGGGTTGGAGAGGGCTGGGAGGAAAGCAGGATGGTCTACCTCCCCCCCCCCCCAATCCTTGCAGCTCTAGATAACGCAGCTCATGCACCCACACGATCGGCACGGCAGTGAGCGTCACGCTGATCCAGAAACTGGGGGAAGGACACCTCGCCTCCAGATATCCCACAATGAACTGTGTGAGCAGTGTGGTGCATTGTGGAAATTCCTCAGGTTGGGTCGCTTCTTCCCCCGGCCTCTATGATTTTAATGGCTGCTGGCAGCCTGAAAGGAGCTGCCAGCAGCCCTTGCGCCCACACGACCAGGTGGTGAGGTAGGTGGGGGCATGCGCTCCCTCGTACCTCACTTATAACCCGGGTACAAAGTCCAGGCTACTTGGCGGAGTGCCAGGATTGGGACTGATCCTGGCAGTTCTCATGACCAGCTCTACCCAAGTAGGGCAGTGTTAGCCCAGGTAGGGCTGGTCGTGAGAATGGCCTTAGTGTTTCCGAACTGGTGTATCATGGGACACTGACTAGTGTGCAGCACTGACTCCCTTTGAGTCCGCTCCAAAAACTGGGCATTCAAATGTCCCACTTTTTGGAGCCAGCTCACTCTCTTATGCACCCGGAAAGGTGCATCCTTCCTGGTACATTATAGGGTGAGATTACTCCAAAAGTGGGGATTTTAAACACACGTCCCTCCTAGTGCATAAGAAAGGAGCAAGGTCCAAAAAATGCGCCGCCCCGCCCCAATATATGGTAGTGGTTCCCAGCCTTTTCTTTTATGTGGGCCACTATATCATCATCAAAAGCTTTTGCAGACCACCATGTAAGCAAGCCTGTTACAAGATTTTTTAACACAGCCTATGCCTTTTGGGAGTCAAACTTATATATCAAGGAGTATTAAAAATGTAGCTATTTCTAATAATCTATTATGTTATATTACAAAAGGATATTTGTGAAGGATATTTATTACATTGTAAATAATAATTTACCACTGAATATTATAAAAGGTACATAGGATAATATTGTTATTACATTATCTCCCCTGCCCCCAACCCTCCACAGACCACCTGCAGTATCCTTGCGGACCACCATGGACCACAGGTTGGGATTGGGAACCCTGGTATGGTATATGGATGGTATGCCTGGTGGTGACAGTACTTAAAGATTCCTTATAGATGT
This sequence comes from Hemicordylus capensis, assembly GCF_027244095.1. Classification (NCBI taxonomy): domain Eukaryota; kingdom Metazoa; phylum Chordata; class Lepidosauria; order Squamata; family Cordylidae; genus Hemicordylus; species Hemicordylus capensis. The sequence goes on along the minus strand of NC_069659.1, from coordinate 323,980,126 downwards.
TATGTTCAGTTGATGTTACAGATGATGACTTTAACTGGAGGGCTGATTTTACTCAGGCTGTGTTGATTACCTTTTTGTTCCTTTCTGAAATTAGTTCAAGCTCTTTCTCTACTCTCATTAAGAACATTCCATAAATGTCACTACAGCTACTGTACCTTCCCTATAATCAGAGCAGCTGAAGAAGGCAGAAGCCAAAATGTCTTGCCTTGCTCGTTATATTTCAGTTTAGTTAATAAAAAATAAATCTATATAGCTAAAACATTCACAGACAGGTTTCAGGAACCACAAATTTGCCATCTTAACAAAGAAATTAGAACAACCTGTGGCCAAACTCTTTAACTCAGGCAACCACAGTCTCACCAATATGGAAGTATTTCCTGTTGAGCAACAAACACATCATGAGATCCAGGGCAAACCTGAACATTTTTTGATATATTCACTCAGGACCCTCACACCTCATGGATTGAACTTGGAGGATAATACATAAGAACCAACCTACATCCATCTGCAACATCTGTATGTTTCTGTTTTTATTTATTGCCTTTCAACAGAATAATGCTTATAGCAATTTATCTTTATAAACAAAAGGGATATCACCAACATGCCTATAGTCTCCAGTGCCATCTCCATACAAGGCAATGAGGAACTGCTGTTCCTGGAACGTTCTCCAGTCTGGAGAACTGGCGAGCCACATCTATGAAACAATGTATGTACCAACACATAAATGATTGTTCATCCAGAGATCATGAAGCATAATTGCAGTGGCTACATTATGTGGACTTGTGCGCTACTACAATTTGCTGCCCAGATGAACTGTGGGTCCCTTGTAATATCTGTTGAAAAGACACTTCCTGCTTTGCCCTCATTGGTCATGGTGCACAAGTGCAAACTGAATGCTCAAATGTGCTGTGCAGAATGCACATAGTGGATGTTTTTGTCATACAGAGGAGCTCAAACACTTATTCCTATGGTTTGGTCTTATCCTATTGTTCCATTTTGGTCTAAAATTTCATAAGATGGTTTTACAGGGATAATTGTGTGTTAAAGATGTCTATGTTCTTTTGGGCTAGGGTCAAATCCAGATGGGGTTCCAGAACTCTCACATCTAGCTGAACATTCTAATTGTAATAATACACTAGAATTATATTAAGAATTATGAGATTGGCAAATAAAATATCACTTCTTTTAAGTTAAAATTGTCCCAGAATTATTAATTGTCTGTAAGCTAGTGTCAAGCAGTTTTAAAAGATGCCTTGGAGCCAGCGGTATCCACATTTGTGGCAGCCTATTGATTAAGTGACACAACAACTATATTAGAATTGTCTGATTTGCACTCAGGCTGGGAGTTTCCAGGTGCATTTAGTACTATTGCCTTTGGGCCTCTTAAGCCAAAAGACAGGCTATAAATAATAGTTGTTTCATTTCAACCCCCTCGAGCATTTCAGCCGAAAAGCCTGATGGCAGGTAATACTGATGATAACTAAGAAAGCAATATAGAAAGGGGACTACCCCTTGATTCAGTTTTATGGTCCGTATATTGGAATTATGAGAAGAGGAGAGAGCATCAGTAACTAATAGATTGTATTCAGTCTCCTTTAAAAGTCTAAAAAAACCCTTTATTTTATTTTTCATACGGAAAACATCTTGAAAAAAGGTTGAGCAAATTTAATTGTACCAAAAATTATATTCCAGTGTAAATAAGCTGATTTGATACACTGATTTAAGCATCTATGGGTGCATCCTGTGCTTTTTAAAAAGTCAGGAGTAGTACAGGATTTGGTGTAAGTCCTCTGCAATGCTGTATCTTGAGATGCACCATGTTGTGATGGCACCAGGTGAAAACCTGAGAGGGGCACAGAAGGGGAAAGTGCATTTCTGGGCAGGTGAGCTGTGTCCTACATGTTACCCTTCTGAAACAGAAAGTGGGAGTAGCTAGGGGGGCAACTACTTTTCTGAGGGAGCAGTTGCCCCTCTTCTGGAGCCATGCTTGTGCACTGGAGTATAAGAACAGCCTCGCTGGATCAGGCCCAAGGCCCATCTGTGTCCCACATGCTGTTTCACTCAGGGGTGGATTTCTTTGCTGCCTGAAGTCAAAAAAGATTTGCCGCCCTAGCTTGAGGACTTGGGGAGAGGGCAGGTTGGGGGCAAGTTAAATCTTTTTAAATAACCTTTTTCAACCGCTGCTTGCGTGGCGGGGATGGTAGCGGAGATGAGGTGGCAGCCGGCGGGGTGTGGGCACTCGTGGAGGTGAGGGGAGACTGAGGCGGCAGACTTTTCTTCCCAGAATTCCAACAGAGGCACTCTTACCCCTGGACTTTGGGGTCAAAGTCCAGGGCCTCCATACCCCTGGGTCTGTCCACATCCTCATTAGTGTGTCCTGGGTGGTGTGGGTGCCGCGCCGCTGGTCTACGTTCCACGGGGTGGCCGAGTGTTATTGTGACCTGTGTCGGGTGCTTTAGAGACAGAAGAGGGATTGGGGAAAGAAATATGTGGGATGGGGATATGTTGAGTGTCGAAATGTTCCGGCTAATGCATATTGGCATAAATATACCTGTTTTGTATTTTTACATTCTTGTGAGTTCAGTTGCTGTTTGTGCCCTCAAGAACACATGTGTTAAAAATACTGCGTGTGTCATGGTGTGTGTGCGTGTGTAAGGGGTTGATGCTTAACTTGCAGTGGGGGAGGGGGGAATCCAATGGCCTTTAGTTCCAGACTCCAAAATTACCTAGGTGCACCTCTGTGTAGCGACTCTGTCTCAGGACCACAAACACCCAACTTCCATCCCTTCATCCCAGCTGGGGATGCAAGGATGATCCACTCCACAGAGATAGGCAAGGGGGAAGGAGAATACCTTCCCAAGTATGAATGCTGCAAAGTCTCTCAGATCATGGCTTAACCCTGCAGTAGCTAATAACTGTGTCTCCTGCATGGGGCAAATGTCTTGTCCTTTGGAGAATGCCGGAGAGTGTGATCATTGCTACTGCTGGCCAAATATTTATTAGGAGCCCTTTTTGTTTTTTCAGGACAGAAGCCTGATCATGCGGAACAGAACAGTCACAGCATGCAAAGTTCCACTGCAACGTCCCACAGAGGAGAGAAAGGTCATGCCTTAGCCACTGAACTTTCTCCCTCAACGGGGGCAGTGTAGCCAGGGCACTTCATGAGCACTCCGGTGGCACTACTGTCAGGCAGCCACTTGCTTGCAAATGCTTACTGAACATCCAGATATGATTAGTTACAGCTGCTACCACTGTAGCTTTGCAAGATCCATCACAATTATGTAACTGTTGGAGCCACATCCAACCAATGCCTGCTACTCCCATGCAATCTGCAGTAGCACAAGAGCCCTGTTAGGGTGAGATATTTGGCAACCCCACTCATGCATCTTGCTTCAGATGTTGCTCTGTATCTGATTTTGTTCAGTAAAAACATTGTTAGCAAGAGTTAGCAGATAGGGATCTCCTCCTCTCCTCAGTTGTTTCTTACACCGGCTGGCCTCGGGATGAGACTTTGAAGGAGAGTAGGGCAGGGACCTCTCTGCTACCAGGACCAGAGTCGGATTATGACAAGCATTGCCACCACCACCAAAAATATTTTAAGAAGACAACAAAAATAGAAATAATATGACTGTTGTTTAGTTGACAAAGGTGCAACCAAAAAAACCTAACAATCTAACAAAAACAGTTATCTTGCAACAAGACATTTATTTATTTAACATATTTTTATGTTGCCCCAAACCTGCGTCTCTGGGAGGTTTACAACAGAAAATGACAACACGAAAGTTAAAACATTAGTTGAAACAAATAAATGACAACAGAGAAATTAAAGCATTGGTTAAAATAAATAACAGCAAAAAGTTAAAACATTTTAAAACAATATTTTAAAACTATTAAAACAGTATTTAATTAAAAGCCTGGGTGAACAGATATGTCTTTAAAGATTTTTTTAAAATTGTCAGAGGTGCGGAGGCTCTTATTTCAGCAGGGAGTGCATTCCAAAGCTTCGGGGCAGCAGCGGAGAAGACCCGTCCACGAGTAGCCACCAGATGAGCCAATGGCAACTGCAGATGGACCTCTCCTGATGATCTCAATGGACGGTGGGGTTCATGATGAAGAAGACACTGAAGCACTTCATACGATTACTGTGAAGTGCCTCGATGAGGTATGCTGGGAGAACGGGCTTCGCCCGCTCTCTCCGCAGACAATCATGCCTAGAGCCCTGGGCGGCCGGATCGGCCACCCACACAACTACTGGCTCCGTCACGGTGGGGGCTGTGGGGATCAGGGGGGCATTCTGGGGTGACCCCCAAGGGGGACCCCTGAGCTGCGGGGATCAGAGGGGCATTATGAAGTGGTGGCATTCTGGGGGGACCCCAGAGCCCGGGAGGCTGCTTGCAGCCTCCCGGCTGGGGGTCCACTCATGTGTTGCCATGCCGAGCAATAAAATGAGGTTAATGGAGCGCTTGCTCTGTTAACCACATTTAAGGGGAGTTTGGGGAGGCTCTTATTTCAGCAGGGAGTACATTCCAAAGCTTCGGGCAGAAGCGGAGAAGACCTGTCCGTGAGTAGCCACTAGATGAGCTGATGGCAACTGCAGATGGACCTCTCACCTGATGATCTCAATGGGCGATGGTTCCCGGTGGTTCCCACGATCAGTAGAAAGCAGGTTTGGCTCCCTTAGCCCCTTTTCTACTGATTGTGGGAATAGCCTCATTCTCTTAAATACCCAGGGCCCAAGCCATTTAGGGCTTTATCAGTTATAACCAGCACCTTGTATTTTGCCCGGAAACATATTGGCAGCCAGTGTAGCTCTTTCGATACAGGAGTAATATGGTCTCTCTATTTGTATTAGAAATACTTTTAAATAAAATACATTATGCAAAACTTGAAATTGAGTCGTATTTTTGTTTTCAGAGGTCCCCTCATAATCTGAGGCCTAAGCTATAGCTTACTTAGCTTATGCCTAAATCTGGCACCGACCAGGGCTCATTTCTCCGCTCTGCCCCCATGAGCTCCAACAAGGGGAAGACTATGTCAGGGCTTATAAGCAGCTGGATTACTGCTGCCTTGATGATGGAGACAGTCAGCTGGGGAGGGAGATGGATGAATAGTATGAGCTGCTAGACACCCGCCCCACACAGTCGGGCAAGGAGCATTGAAGGTCTGTGTATGTGGCCAGCTAGGATGGCTGATGCAAAAGGCAGTGCCCCTCATATGAACCAGGCAACTGATCCACAGTGGTTGTGTGTGAAAGCACACTTGTGGAATAATGGAGACTTGAACTCCTGAGTGTTGAGATCTCCCTGGTAGACCTTTTGTATCTGGCATCTTGCTGCCTGTGCCAGAGCAGCCCATACAGGTAGAAAGTACTGTGACATCCTTGGGTCAGGCAGTGTGTATGTGTGTGCAGCATGGTGTGGTGTATCTCCCTGTTGCCATGAATGATCGGATCCTTCCATGTCTGACCCATGGGGGTGTCACTGGCATGCTGCCTCATGATTGGTGCATAATGGTGGTGTTGGGGATTGCTGGGGGGAGTGATTGGTGCAGCCGCACCTTTCTGGATTTTTCGCTGCTCTTGTTTTCTCCTTCCATCTTTGTGTGTGAGTGCATAGGATCTCAACGAAGGGCCAGTTCAAGCGATACAGACCACAGACCACCCTGACACACACTATTAGGATGGGGCATGTGAAGAGTGTGCCCAGTGCCACCACCCTAGCACACCCCTTTATCTATTGTGGGGGGCTATGATGTGAATGCCCCCTATACATGTGCTCCAAGTACATGATGTTTGGAGCAAGTGCTGGGAGGGCAATGGAATTGTGACATAAGAACAGCCCTGCTGGATCATCAGGCCCAAGGCCCATCTAGTCCAGCATCCTGTTTCATACAGTGGACCACCAGATGCCGCTGGAAGCCACAGGCAGGAGTTGATGGCATGCCCTCCCTCCTGCCGTTACTCCCCTGCAACTGGTACTCAGGGGTATCCTGCCTTTGAGGCTGGAGGTGGCCTATAGCCCTCCAACTAGTAGCCGTTGATAGACCTCTCTTGCAGAGGATGTCTCAGTGGGCATATTCTCAGGATATCCCCATCCAAACTGCATGTGCTGGGGGCTATCATCGTCTGAACCGGCCCTAACCTGGTCACTGGTGTAACCAGGACCATAGCACTGGTCTGTTTAATGCTCCAGCTTGTAAACTTCACATGTACTTGTTATTTTCTAATAATGTGTGACATTGTTTGGTGTGGAATGAGTTTTCCCTTATATTTTGTTGATTACCGAGATGCCAGGATTTACAGTCCAAATTTTGCTTCATTACCCCATATTCTCTCTCTCTCTCTCTCTCTCTCTCTCTCTCTGTGTGTATGTGTGTGTAAATATGAGTCCACATCTTCATGTATTGAGGTATGGTGAACTAATAATGGCATAATTCCCATATACTCTGCATTAAGCTTCTTAGAGGAAGGGTGGGATACAATAGAAATTAATATAATGTTCTACATATAATATAAAATGGAATAGTAGAAAAGGAACAGGGTTTAATCTGAGGCAGGGCTAATCTTCAGAAACCATTTTGAAGAGTATCTATTACATTTTTTATTTCGCCCTCTTTCCAAGGAACTCAGGGTGGTGAGTACACATCTTCTCCCCTACCCTTTTAGTGTCTGAACAACCCTGTTAAATAGATTAGGCCAAGATAATAATTGGTCTAGTGAGTTTTGTGACTAAGAATGGACTTGAACCCAGGTCTCCATGGTCCACAGTGCAGTCCTGGGTATATGGAATGGCAGTGGAGAAGCAAATTTCTCTGAGCAGGTGCAGAGTTTTATTTCCCTCCCTCCAAGTAACCCCACTCATTTTTAATACATCGCAGATTACACATGGGTGGTGGGGGCGATGTGAGGGAATCTTTTTTTTTTTAAAGTCAATTTTTGGACTCTGCTTCAGTTTAAGTTTGGCCATTTAAGCTGACTAGCCGCCAGCTAATCCTTTCTCACCAGCCTGCGCTGGGAACTCCCATCCAGTGGAATCCACTCCGGGTTTCTCAGCCCGTCGCCGCGCCGTCGGGGGTGGCTTGTTGTGCGTTTGAATGAGAAAGGAGGTTGTGGCGGCAGTAGCCGCCGAAGCGGAGCTGGTGCCGGTGCCTGGCTGGTCGGGAGGAAAATAAGACATTGATCCCCTTTCAGATTCAGGGCACCGGCGGAGAGTGCAAAGAGGCTTGAAAGAAGCTGGGACCTGAGAGGTGAGTGCCAGTCCCGTGGGTGGGTGGTTGAGCTGTTGGGCGCCGGGTCAGGCAGGCAGGCTCCAGGCAGCAGGGACACCGACGGGCGGGCGCGTGTGAAGTTTCAGAGGCGAGCCCGGAGAGTACCTTGTCCGGGGAGTCGCCTTGGAATAGTGGCGACCTGATTGCGGGTTGTTAATACAATCTCTCTGGGTAGGATCCTTGTGAGTCGTTTGAACAGGCTGTACTGAGTCCTAGCCTTCTAGCTCGGCTGGTGCGGTCGCTTGAAGAAAACAGGCGACGGACCCAATCCACCGGAGTACGCCTCACTGGATAGGATTAGAGCTCCCATTCATTTCAGGTTCGCTGCCTGCTCAGCGAAACTTCCTGAAGGGATTGTACCCCAGATCCTGAAAGGCACTGGTCTGGCTGCATGTATTTGGGTAGTAAGCCCTGTCGCTTCCTCTGTTACTTTCCAAGTCTTAACTTGAGATCACAGCCTTAAATCAAATACTCTTTCCTTATATTCTCGGCTCTCTGACAGCCCGCCCCTTCGTATGTTTAAGGGGAAGTAAGTCCCAAATTGAGTTCGTTGGGAATTACTTGGCGAGTAAGCGTGCGTCGGATTGCAGTCTTCAAAGCTGGTTGCAACCCGGCGAAGTGTGTGCTTCTAAGGCGGAGGGGGCGCGCATTGGGACTGCGTTGGAGCCGCCTCGTCTGGCAGCGTCGCAGCCCACCTGGTGCTCTTTCGGAAAGCGAGAGGTCGCCCAACGGGGGAGGGGGCTCCTTATTGTTTCCCATCTGCTTTCCCAGATAGTCCCTCGTTTCTAGCCATCTCTCATGGCCTCTGGGGAAGAGGCCTCTCTCTCTCCTCGACCCCCTTCCTCCATGGTCAAAGCAGACACGCCTCTCCCCGCCACGAGGTTCCACCGTGCAGGTTCTCTCCACCAGAAAAGAACCCACTTTGCCAAACCCATCTCTCTCCACGCCTTTGGGGGCAGACACAAGCTACTGGAGTCTCCCTTTGTTGGATGTATTGGGGAGAGAGACCAGAGGTGCACCTAGGTAATTCTGGAGCCTGGACCTAAAGGCCTTTGGAGCACCCCCACTCCCCAGCTAAGCATCTTCCCCCTACACGTGCGCGCACACAGTATTTTTAACACACAAGTTTTTGAGGTCACAAACAGCAACTGAACTCACAAGAATGTAAGCATATAAAACAGGTATACTTATGAAAATATGCCTCAGCAGAAACATCTCAACACACAACGTCAAAATATCCCCATCCCACATATTTCTTTCCCCACTCCGCCCACCCCATCTCTAAAGCAACCGGCGCAGGTCACAACTGCACTCAGCTGCCCGGCCGGGCCAGCACAGTGACCACACCACCCAGGACAGACTAAAGAGGATTTGAGGGCCCCCAGGGAGTGTGGAGTTCAGCCCCAAAGTCCAGGGGTCTCAAGAGGGAGTGATAATTAGGCCTTATCAGGGGTGGGTGGCCCAAGGTATTGCGCTGCTGTCTTGCCTCGTGACCCTCTTGGGACCAGCCTCCTTTAGAAACCAGCTCTTGCAAGCCTTGAAAGTGGTGCTTGTGTGTGTGTGTGTGTGTGTGTGTGTGTGTGTGTGGCAGGGGGGAGGAGTGAGGAAGTTTGCTAGCAGCCTCCTCATGCTTCTTGAAAGCTTGCAAGGGCCAGATAGGTCTAAAAAGCTGCCCCTATGGTGGGAAGGGAGGACATTGGTTGGCACTTAAGAAACTGCTGCATGAACTCATGCAGGGGCGTAGCTATAATTGAGCAAAAGGGTTCAAAGAACACAGGCCCCCAGCTCTTGAGGGCCCTCCAGATCCACCCCTCCCTATTTTCTTCATTATCTCCCTCACTCTGGGGGGCTGCCAGAGAGAGGGATGAACATGGGCCCCCTCTCCCCTAGCTATGCCCCTGAACTCATGCTTGCTTCAGCTCATGAAAGGATGACCCCTGCAGATCAGACAGCAAACTCCAAACTCAGAGCATGTTCTCTCTCTGAAGATTTTGCCACATACTCACATTCATAAGTTAATATAAGGATTGCCTGCAAAGATGAGTTTCCTGTTGCTCGGTCCAGAGCCCTATTCAGACATTGAGGTCATTCACACAATCAAAAGCTGTGTTCTACCTGGGGTTTGGGAGCTATGTGTGCTCCCAGTTTTTGGTTGTGTGGAGGCAAGGCAAGAGGAAAACCTGGATAGAAGTGACTGTGTGGAGGCAAGGTAGGAAGAAAACCTGGGTAGCTTTTTCTCCTACCTTGCTTCCACACAGTCACTTCTACCCAGGTTTTCCTCTTGCCTTGCCTCCACACAACTGTTAATTGGGAGAACACACAGCTCCCAAACCTGGGTAGATTGAGTGAATGACCTCAGTATGAGATCATATTGTGTGAATGACCTCATTATGTTGTATGTGTGGACAGATGTCTGTACACACATACATGTGCTTGTGTGGATGACTATACCTGTGTTCGTTTTAAAACGTGAACCTGGGTACAGGCCCCTTCAAATGCAGAATACGGATAGGAAGTGGGCTGCTGTGGCTGTGTTCAGCATAACATGTGAATCACTGTACACATTAACGAGTGTTGAACATAATGTGTGAATAGGGCTTAGGTTTTTAAGTTTTGAAAGTTCTTGAATTGAGCGTTGATCTAGGTGGACCTGGATTTAAAGCTGTGGCTTCATAACTGATTGGAAAAGATTATCCATCAGCTTCAGCTCTGTAAAATGGAAGGGGAAGAAAGTCACCCACCTCACAGGGTTGTTGAGGATAAGTGCAATTCTGTGCTGATTTTAAAAGGGCTGTATATATAAAGCTTTGAACACTTTGGAAGTGCTATATAAATGGTAACTGTTATGGGTAGCAATAATACTAATGACTGTAATCAGTATTGTTAGACTCATGCTGTGACCCTAAACGCAGTTTAGAAGGCTGAAGCAATACTTAAAATATCCTGTTCTAGAGTAGTCCCATAGATCTTGGGTATGGTCAAGTGCTCTGTTTCACATTTGCACGTCCCACTGAAATCCATGGAACTTATGAATGTCTAAGGCTGTAATGCTAAACCCACTTACTTGGGAGTAAGCCCCGTTTGACTCAGTAGGATTTACTTCTGAGTAAACACAGAAAAATGTGCTGGAAAGACTACTTTGCCTATATACATGGTTATGGCATCCATTGTGATTTCTCATGTGTGTGTGTGCCAAAAAGTATGTGTATAGATTTCATGTGATGGTGTACACACTTTTTCTGTATATAAAAGCTGATTGTTGTGCAAAAGCATCCTTTTGCACACAGTTTAACAGCCAATTTCTTTATATGCTTGCTTGGAAGTAAGTCCCAGTTAATTCTTTATGTCAAAGGAAACATGCATAGGAGTAAGCTGAAAGAGTGGTCTATATTTCTTTTTTCCCCTCTTAAAAAGATGGCTGTGCCAGAAGGTTTCCCCCTTTTAATTCTCTTATCACTGACAGTGCACTTAAAGGAGGTGCTTTAAGTGAGGCCAAATTCTCTTGGCTATTTTGTCTTGATATTGGCTAAAGTTATACATAAACAAAGGCAGAAGTGATGCTTGTGATTGATGCCCAGGTGCATGGGAGTGTGCTCCCCTTCCTAAGAGCTGCCAAGGCATTATCAAGAAGTATACACGCATCTTCCAAACGCCTTCCTCCTGCAACAGACACTTATGTATTAAACAGATGAGCTGATGGATAGGAAAGATGGAGCAAAAGGCTAACCTTTGAAGATTAGTTGATGGCTTTTCCTGTTGGGCCCCCAGCTCACTGCATTGCCCCCTTAAGGCTTTGGCAAGCTGTCTCTCACTCAAGAGAGCCGTTGGAGGCTCAGTGAGCCAGTTGGACAGCCCTGTTTCCTTGTTTTTCAAAACAGAGTTTTAGTGCTGCTAGCAGGGCTTGCTTACCAACAGCAGTTACATTGGGTGCATGTCAATATACTCCGGTTCCTGTGTCAATAGTCTTGGCAATTCTTTGGGCTTAGCTCAGCTCTGCCTTTGTTCTTCCTGCTCCTTTCAAGCAGCCACTGCAGTTGCTTTAAGTGCTATATGACCATCAATCATGCAGGAGAACTTTTGTTGGTATCCTTTCCCCCCCTTGCACTGATTTGCACAAATAAGCATCATGGATCTATCGAGTGCAGTTGATGGAACATTTTGAGGAATGTGTTGGTAGTTGATTTCCCAGCTCTGTGAAAAGGGGGCAGAACCAGCCCCTTTGTCTGTGTGAGCAACTGGAGATGAAGCAGAGAGCATAATGCATTCTTGGCCTGAACATTTGGCATTCCAATTAAATCGCCGTTTTCTTCCTGCTGCTTAAGGTCACTCCATCACCCACACCACATTAGCTTGAGGAATAAAATCAAGTACTTGCTCATAAGTCCCCAGAAGTTTTTGTAGTGAAATTGATTTTGTGCCCAGTTGCTGACTTGTATTGTTGTATCCTCCAACAGTTCCCTTATTCCCAGTAAAAATGGATTACATTTGGCTGCTGGAAGTAAATTGCAAAGAGCAGGGAGTTGAATAATTGGGTAGGAAAATCCAGGGGTGGGTGATGAAACTGACAGAAGATCTTAGTACAGTGCTGTCTAGATTTATAGCTTGCTTAACTGGTATGGAGACAACAATGGATCTGAATAATTTGTTCTTGGATTCTGTAAAAAGAAAGAGAAATAAACAATGTTTGCTCTATTTTTAATTGACTTGCTCCATAGTAAGAATGTATAGAATGACAGTGTTGAAGTCCTTGGCTTTTAAAATGAGCACAGCAACATTGATTACAATGACTATATTGGTCAGGAAGAGATCTTTATCTGTTGTGTGCTCTTGAAGTAGACAATAGATCTTCAGTTTCTGCAGAATTTCATTCTGTTATAGCCCGATTCAGACACTATGCTATATGAGTGTACAGTTGTCTGTACACTCGTACATGTGTATTTATGAATTACTGTACCTGTGTTGATTTTAACAGTGAACCTGGATACAGGCCTTTCAAATGCATGGTTCAGACAGCAAGTGTATTTCTCTACCTGCATTCAACATAACATATTGAATGACTGTGCCTATGTACAGATATTTACCTGTGTACACTGTACACTTGCACGAGTATTGAACATAACGTGTGAATGGGCCTTATGACAACAAAGAAATTGTGCTTTTTATGACTCCATTTAATACTTCTTGGGCTGGGCAAACTTGCACTTAAGCTATTATCCCTGTTATGCTGGCCTGTTAGCCCTCTTTAAACATTTTTGGAAAAGGACAGCGTACTTGTGTATCATCCAAAGCAGGTCCAAAAATCCTGCCCCTGATGCATCATTCACTTCCTTCTCCTGCCCTGCTCACATTTTTGTGGCATTTGTCTGAACCAAAGAACACTAGCCATAAGCATGCTGGCTAACGCTTTCACGACTGGCAATCTGGGACTGCTAGAGTGCCCATGTGGTGCTCAGTGGTCCCTCCAGTTTTTCCCATCTCTGTGCAGAATGAGTTTTGTTCTGGGCGGCAGTATCAAGGCAGTGTGTGCTCACATGCATTCAGAGTGGGGCCTTCCTGATTCAACCTGAGCGGGATCTAAAATGAACTGAGTGGACATACAAAAACGTGTGAGTGCATGCACATGCACAAGCCTTAGAGGGAACAGTGGTGGTGCTTGTGCCCTTGCTTGCTCCTGTCTTAGTCACTCTGCATCTCTTGGGGGAGAGAGTGCAGTGGCTGCAGGGGCAGCTCTTCCGTGAGGCAGGGTGAGGCAGTTACCTCAGGATGCAGAGAGCATTGCAGGAGGTGGCAACAAGTGCTGGGCCCCTGCCATAATGGATGCCATCCACTGTCTGTAGCGGAGTGTAACAGAGTGGGAGCTGAGGTTTGTTGAGTTTTTGAACAAAGTTACTAAGGTTTGTTATTTAACTATTACCAAATTGTAAACAACAGTCCTACTCTGAGTGAAAGACCATCCTAACAGAATCATAAATCTCCAGCATCCAGGGAGAAATACAAACTGACCATTCGGCCTACAGAAGTGATGATTGACACCAACGTTCTAAACTCTACCCCAAGCCTATGCGCAGATATGCATACGATGCATCAGTGGCAAGAAGTAAGACAATGTGTATACGCATAAATCCCAACACTGACACCACCCTTCTTTGCCTTGCTGGGGCACACTGTTTCCCCTGCTTATCTCACAGGGGTGCTCCCTTGAGGTAGAAATTTCTTTGCTGCCCTTGCCTGGCATGGTAGAGTAGTCTGAGAATGCTTCTGTGTTGCTGCTGCTGTTTTGGCGGCGTGGCCTGAGAATGCTGCGCACTCATCTGCAGGCTTGGGCATATCATTTGCCTCGGGCAGAAAAATATCTTGGACCACCTTGGCATGACCTTTCCCTCCCCTGTGGGAAGTTGCAGTGGAACTCTTGTGTGGTGGTGGCTCAAGGCCATTGCCCACCTGACTCTCCTATGCACTCTTCTCCCCTTCTTCTCCCCTTTTTAAAAACAGGGTGCAAAAGAGCGTCATGCCGTCTCGCTGGTGTCCCAATAATCTGATGCCCGAGGTGACTGTCTCACCTTGCCTCATGGAAAGCCCACTCCTGGTGCGATGAGTGTTCATGTGGCCAAACTGCAACCACGAAGAACAAAAGGGCTCCTGAGTACTTTTCAAACAGTAGCAATGGTTGGAGTGGATTGCTTGGCATTCCTCAATGGAGAACATACTGACTCTAGTTCTCTGTGTGGAGATCTGTCACCTGCTCTTCTCTGCTGAGGGAGGGAGCGCTGGTTAGCCAGCCCAGCTTAGCCAAGGCACTGTTGATAGTACTGAAGGGGAGGGAAGAGTCACGAGAGACGTTTGCAGCATTCATACCTGGAGGCAAGGTATTTTCCCCTCCCCTCTTGCTTACCTGTTTGGGGTGCATCCTTCCTTCTAAGGCTGATGGAGTGGGAATTCCATATGGGTGTCTGTGTGTCAGCATGCTGTTAGTGCAAAGTGTCCTTTCACCATAGTTGGCGCATAGTGTCCTTTTGCCAGGGCAGGGGTGTAACTGTAATAGGGCAAGGGGAGACAGTTGTCTGCCCCCCCGCCCGAGGCAAGTCATATGACTGACTCCCTCTCTCTCTCTCTCTCTCTCTCTCTCTCTCTCTAATTCAGCCTCATTTAAGATTTCTTTACTTCGTGAGCTGAGCTTCAGTGAAGGGGGGGCATTTTAAAATCTTGTCTCTGGACCCACTCCAACCTTGCTATGCCCCTGCACCTGGGTTCACTTTTGTGTGCTTTAAGCGTACATGCTATGCCACCTGAGAGAGAGAGCGCCACATGCCACACACCCTATCTACTGAGTTATTATGGTTTCCTTTCAGGGGTTCCTGTACTGGTGAAGTGTTCTTTTGAGACTGGGTGCAGAATTAATCCGAGTCCTATACTTTATTGTGTCAAAGCGGGTGGTGTAGACAAAGCAGTAGGGATGTGTACGGAAGTGGTTTGGAGGCCCTCTATGGTTCTTCGGACCAGTTTGAAAGACCGGTGGTTCGGACGGTTCGAAGGTGGGAGGGGATCTCTTTAAGGCTGTGAATGTGCAGTGGTAACTTGCGGTCCGAGGAGGCACCGAGATGGCAAGGAGGTATGTTGCCGCCCCACCGGACCATTTTAAAAGGCAGCACTGGCGGGGGAAATGTGGCGGGAGGGGTAAGAGCACCCTCCCCTGTCCTTAAAGAGATCCCCCACCTTTGATCTGGCAAGTGCTGGTTCTGTGCACACCACTACAAAGCAGGAGGTGTGGGTGGGTTGGGTTTCAGCATTTTTATTTTTTCTCCATTGACCTCAATAGGTGCCTTTTGACATGGACTACCTTTGGAGTTGGTGTTAGGTTGTCACTCGGGGCTTGTCTGGAGTCTAGGGATGTATAGGATTTGATGCAAGACATCTGTTCTCTGTCCTGTTGTCCCTGTTTTGTTCTGTGGCCTCTGGTGGTAAAGATACAGTTATTCTGGAAATGCAGATATTCCAGTATAGTGTTCCTTTGATATAGATGGTACTGTATTTCCTTGAATCCAAGACTAGGTTTCTCCCCAAGTTCTTTGATGTTAAAAGTCAGAAGGTCATCTTAAATCCAGAGTCCTCTTCCTTTTGGATAAATACAAGTATAACCTATACTTAGCCGGTGGTTTTTTTTAAAAAAAGGGGATCGTCTTAAATTCAGAGTTGTCTTCTATTTGGGTAAATACGGTAGTTTAGTATATTTGAAGTTCCACCAGCAAAAAGGGACTAACTCCAGAGTCTATGTCGCTCAAATAGGTTTTTTTTTTTTTTAAAAAGCATAGGATTGTACCCTAAAGGACCTCTTTATTTTTTGTAGCCATATATCCCTCTTAGAAGAACATGTTTTGGTTTTGAAGGATAAGTATGGGAAGGCAGGTTCTTTGGGAAAAGAAATGTGAATACTGTGAAAGCACTAATATGGAGAGTCATAATAAAGGAATATATCCATCTGCCAAGGGCTGATGAATTCATGATTATCATACATTTCAGGCTTCTTTCTTCATGAGGTAGTTCAGACTGGGAATATCTTAATTAACATTTTTCCAGTTGCCTTTTCATGTGCAGATGTTTACCTTGTCAAGTAAATAAGGAAGATTTGAGATTCGCTGAACTATGCTTGGAATCTGGTTAGAGACATCCCAGCAACTGATGCTGCGTCTGACATTCTGAGAGAGGCACCCATCTGATCTCAGCCTCCAATGCTCTAAGGGGGAAATTCTTTCTTCATTGTTTGCCAGTGGCAAAATTTTTACTGGCTTTGGATAGGCTATCCGGCAGCATAATGTTGTGATTTATTGGCTGAATATAAAAGACACATCAGAAGACCTGGTTGAAGAGCATTTCCCATTTTTCACATTACTTATTTTCTGTAGAGAAGGCATCAGCTGGTGGTTCTAGGGCTAGCTGTGCAAGATTCATTATGTTAACAATACCAGCTCAGCTGGGGAGGTTGCCTAGGGAATAGAGTAAATGCCTCTGTCCTCTCACCCTGTGAGGCCTATGTTTCAAGATGACTTTGGTCCAGAAGCATCAAAATTGGAAGTGAGTGTATGCAGGGCGGGCAGTGGGGAGAGTAATACTGTCTTCTCGGAATCATAGTGTATGATTGCTTTAATAATGAAATCTTTCAAGCGTGGAGTGATGCAACACTGCAATTTAAATTAATGATTTTTTTAAAAAAGAAACAAACCACAGGATCAAAACAGTTTGATCAAAAATAGCTAGTGAAGGAATCTCGTTGAAACTACATTTATGGTTGTTAGATTTGTGGAGTACTAAATAATAAACTACAGGGCATGTATGTTTACAGGTCTTTCTAGCATAAGGGGTGACACTCTACTGATGGGGATAGGGCAGCGAGAAGAATAAAAAAGACGACAAAACTATAAATGTGAGATGAATCATCCATCTAACCTGTTTACTGGCCAGCTCAGTAAAAAACTACCAATTAGCAATAAATACTCGATTAATTTGCTACGTTCAGAGACTTTTAACATGAAAAATCATTCGGAACATATGTTCCTCAGCTATACCTTGTATTTCTTTAGCAGTTACACTGAGAGCTTCTGTGGCATGGCTGTTAAGGTCTGGTTCAAGAGACTGAAAGCTTCTGATTTCACTTTTGAATAAACTGGTTTCTCAAGTTTGGATCTAACAGGGAAGTGTGCCGTATTCAAAAGCAAAAGTGGAAACTTTCGATATGCTCCCCTTCAATATGTTCTTCTCTTCTCTTTATTTAGCAGGGGGAGAGTAACTGGCCCTATCCACCCCCAGCACTGTACCTCCAGTGACTGTTGCTGGTGTCTATCTGATGTTTCTTTTTAGATTTGTGAGCCCTTTGGGGACAGGGATCCATCTTACCTATTTATTACTTCTCTGTGTAAGCTGCCCTGAGCCATTTTTGGAAGGGCGGTATAGAAATTGAATAAATGATTATTAGTAATAATAATAATGCTCAGTGGAGAGGAAAGCTTGCAGACGCAAGGTTCACTGTGGTTCATTCATGATAGTGGTTTGGAGGATTGTTGAATGTGGCTGTTTACGGACTCTAGTTCATCTTGTATCTGATACTCATATTGTTGCAATGAAGGCTGTATTTTGTATTTTAATATATCCTTGCAAATCTAATCTAAATATGTTAGTGTAACCTTTGGATGCACACCTCATAGTGGCTTTTCCCTGTAAATATTGGTTGCTGCTTTTCCTTTTCCTTATTTTTTTTTGATAGAGATATTATTCTGTGTAAATTAAAATGTAAATGTGGTGTTTCACCCCGCTGGGTGTCAGTTCAGATTAATGACCTCTTCTCGTGTCAGTAAGCAATGACTAGTGGTGCAGATCACACCATCTGTACAGTATGTGTAGAGGCGTATGCAGGCTTCACTGATTTGTTCGTAGATTTTAATTTAAGCCCTGGGTTACATATTGAGCCCATAGCTTGACCACATGAGAATTCTATGGAAAACATTAACTCTTCTCTGACGGACTGTTAATACATCTGTTGTCCATCTAACCCAGTGCACTGTGATCTTGACTGGTAGAAATTCTTCTGATCCTGCTTCCTGTCCTTGAGCTGTGATGGTAGGATGCTACCTGTGATCTTCTTCATGTGAAGCTTGGGCTATGCCACTGAGTTATGGCCCCTGTAACTTTCACTGCAGTAAAAAAGACGACGAAACATGAACTCTTGTTTTTATGGTCTGTTTTTTAAGAACAAGGTAGATCTCCTGAAGGAAGTAAGGAACAATTTTGAGAGGAGCTTTAAAGACAACCACAGGGCTCTGTGGTCAGCAGGAGTCAACACTGACTCGACGGCACACGCTACCTTTTTATTTTTGTATTCTTGTTTGAACTACCCTAGACTGGATAATGTGTGTATTTTGATTGTTCCCAGAGGTAAAGTAGCAGCCTGTTCATTTTTAGAAACTACTTCTATGAATATTTATATACTGCCTTTCAACAAAAGTTCCCAAAGCGGTTTACATAGATATAATTAAAGAAATCGCTCCCTGTCCCCAAAGGGCACACAATCTGAAATGGAAGTATAATATGGACTGGCAATTGTAAAATGTTGGTGAAGATTAATAGGCTAGGATAGCCCCTTATTTCTCACAGATACCTTACACCCTGGGATATACATGTCAAAAACTTTTGAATTAAGGCAAGGTTAAAGCACTCCTCCAGGGTGCCAGGAAGAGGGGTTTAGATTTGTTAGGTACTGGGATACATTTTGGGGCAACCAAATAAAATAGCTCCCTCTCCCCAAAGAACTCACAATCTAAAAAAGAAACATAAGATAGACACCAGCAACAGCCACTGGAGTGATGCTGTGCTGGGGATGGATAGGGCCAGTTGCTCTCCCCCTGCTAAATAAAGAGACTCACCAGTTTTAAAAGGTGGCTCTTTGTTTAGTCCATCATCAAGGTACCTAAGTCCAATTTCACACAATACACCTCAGAGAAGGCACGGAGAGAAAGCCAATATGCCAAAGACATAGAAGGCACACAGTGGTGTTTAACTATACAAATGGGACAAATTAGATAGATCAGAACATAGTTTTATAACCACAAAAGTGGATTTTATGGTCCTCAGAGGAGAGGTACTCACTACTTCTTCACACTGGGATGGGTTCAACTTGAACCAAGATAGAACTAGACTGCTGGTGCTAGAAATCTAAAAGGTTGCAGAGCGGCTTCTAAAATGATGCCTGAAGGATTGCCAACAGTGATATCTAGTTCGGCAAGCAAAATCCCATAAGGTGCACGGGTGCAAACCTTTCAGATAAACCAGAAGGGGACAGAGTAGAACCAGGAACAGAGCAGGTGGAAATTTTATTTATTTATTTATATTTATATTATTTTATTTTTACATTTATATCCCGCTCTTCCTCCAAGGAGCCCAGAGCGGTGTACTACATACTTGAGTTTATCCTCACAACAACCCTGTGAAGTAGGTTAGGCTGAGAGAGAAATGACTGGCCCAGAGTCACCCAGCTAGTATCATGGCGGAATGGGGATTTGAACTCTGGTCTCGCTGGTCCTAGTCCAGCACTCTAACCAATACACCACACAAAACAGCTGGTCAAAAAGGTCAAGTGACTGTAAGGAGATAGCACACACTGACATGAGGTAAGAGACTCAGCGTATAGGTGTTTATATATCAATGCCAGAAGCCTCTGAGCCAAGATAGGTGAGCTGGAGTGCTTGGTTGCTAATGAAAACATAGATGTAGTGGGCAGAACGGAAACCTGGTGGAGCAGTGAGAACCAGTGGGACATTCCTGGGTACAAACACTATAGAAAGGACAGGGAGGGGCAGTTTGGGGGTGGAGTAGCACTGTATGTTCAAGAAGGGATAGAATGCAACAAGCTAGAATACCTAGAAGGACTGGAGTCCTCCACAAAATGATTATGGGTGACAATACGAGGACTGAAAGCAAATGTGTTACTAGCGATGTGCTATTGCCCTCTGGATCAAAATGCTGAGAGTGACCTAGAGTTGGAGAAGCAAATCAGAAAGGCATCAAAGAGACAGAATTGTAATAATGGGGTGACTCCAACTACCCACACATAGACTGGGTAAACTCACATTCAGGTAATGACAAAGAGGCCAGATTTCTAGACATGCTAAATGACTGTGCCTTAGAAAGGTTGGTTGCAGAACCAACCAGAGACAAGGTGACCTTGGACTTAATCCTGAGTAGTGTCCAGGACCTAGTGCGAGATGTCAGAGTTGTAGAACCATTAGGGAACAGTGACCATAGTGTGATCCAATTCAGCTTATAGGGAATAGAGCATTGCCCAGGAAGTCCAACACAGATGTGTTGGACTTCAGAAGAGAGAACTTGTCAAAAATGAAGGGATGGGTAAAAAGGAAGCTGAAAGGAGGATAAAATCACTCCAGAAAACATGGAATTTATTCAAAACCACAATAATAGCAGCTCAGTTGGAATGTATACAAAGAAGAAGGAAAAGTACCACCAGTGTTCTCTCTAAGTTTTTTCCATCTGTGTGCGGAATGAGTTTTGTTCTGGGTGGCAGTATCAAGGCAGTGTGTGCGCACATGCATTCAGATGGGGCCTTCCTCATTTAACCTGAGCGGGATCTAAAATTAACGGAGTGGACATAAAAAAAACTTGTGTGCATGTGCACAAGTGGGAACACTAGAGGGAACACAGGGTGCCACCAAGTTGAGGAGGATGCCAGCATGACTAACAAGTAGAGTCAAGAAGGCTATAAAAGGGACGAAGGCTTCTTTCAAAAAATTAAAGTCCTACCCAAATGAAGAGAACAAAAAGGAACATAGTCTCTGGCAAAAGAAATGCAAGGAGACAATAAGGGATGCAAAATGAGAGTTTGAGGAGTGTATAGCTAGAAGTATCAAGGGGAACAACAAAAACTTCTTTGAATATATATCAGAAGCAGAAAACCTGCAGGGAGGTAGTTGGATCCTCAGATAATGAGGGTGTGAAAGGGATTATTAAGGTGGATAAGGAGACTGCAGAGAAGCTTGAATGAGTTCTTTGCATGTGTCATCACAGTGGAGTATAGTGACTAAAGGAGAGAGTGTCATCCACATACTGATGAGACCTCAGACCAAAACTCTGGATGACCTCTTCCAGCGGTTTCATGTAGATGTTAAATAGCATAGGGGAAAGAATGGAACCCTGTGGAACCCCAAGCACAGTTGAGGAACCGCAAGCACAAACTAAGGGGTTGAGCAGTAGTTCCCCTAGCACCAACTTTTGGAAATGGGACTCAAGATAGGAGTGGAACCATCTCCAAGCAGTGCCTCCCACACCCAGCTCGGTCAGTCAGTCTAAAAGAATACCATAGCCAATCATATGGAAAGCCACAGAGAGATTCAAGAAAATTAACAGGATTGCACTCCCCTTGCCCTCTTCAGGTCATCCCACAGGGCAATCAAAGAAGTTTCTGTTCCAGTGCTATGTCTGAAGGAGTGTTCCCTCTAAAGCGTGCACGTGTGCATGCACTCACACATTTTTGATGTCCGCTCAGATCCTGCTCAGGTTGAATTGGGAGAGCCCCATTCTGAATGCATATGGAGGTTGCAGAGAAGCTAAATAAGTTATTTGCGTCCATCTTCATGGCAGAGGATACTGAGCATATACCTGTTTCTGAACCAGGAATGCCAGGTAATTATTTCTGCATACACTTTGACAGGATGTGATGCAATTAGTGCATTATTAAATCAGTAGTGTTTTGATACTTGTGCAGTTCAGGTGTGCTAAACTCTTGGGCTCATCTCTTTGGATCAGCAGATATTCCTGTTCACGAGTTGGCTGCAAAGTTCTTGTGTCTGTGTATGGTGGAAATCCTGAGAGGGATACCTTGAATTCACTGCAGTATGGGCAATACTTGAAGAAAATTATCACTGCAAGGAATGAGTTTGACACTGCTTTTTTGCGTCTAATAGAAAATTTAGTGCACTACCATCTCTTGTATGTCCATTTCCAGTGCATTATTTGGAAGACACTAGGCATGAATGTTCCTGACCCAAAACAGTTTGTCCGGAAAAGTGTGAATGGTGAACTGTATCCCATAACCACCAACCTTGGCCTGGTACCTAACACATTATTGGAACTGATCTGTATCTGCAAAGTATCTGTCGCTGAGCTATGTACTAGAAGTTTCAAATGCAGGCAATATGGCATACTGTGCTCAGCTGTTAGCAAAAAACTGTTGCAGAAAGGATTGTATGAATGTTGGCACTGCAGAAGACTAAAATGAGACTAACAGTTATATTAACCAGCTGTACCAGTGATCTTCACTATGTTTCAAGCAGGGCCCACTTTGGCAAAAAACCTTCAAGTGAGATCCAGTGTTCCCTCTAAGAGGGATTCCCAGATGTTGTTGACTACAATCCCCAAGCAAAAGCCATTGCAGCTGGGGATTCTGGGAGTTGTAGTCAACAACATCTGTGAATCCTTGTTAGAGGGAGCACTGGTGAGAGCCATTTCCTACTGTGCTGACCTCACAGTGCTGCACTTTTCTCAGTGTTGGCAGGGCCCTTTAAGAGAGACAGAGCCCTCTCTTAGGAGCTCTATGGACAATGCTTTGGGAAAGGCTACATTTCCCAACACTCTATGTATGCTTTCCAAGGTGGTGCAAGGACTCAAGAGGGCTACCTTTCCCTTAAAGGATACCTACCAGCAGCATGTTGGGCAAACAGCAGCCCTGCACAGTGGAAACAGTTTACTCCACATGATGCCGGGGTGCTATGCAAGATATTCAGCTTTGTCCAAAGCTTTGCACAAGCTCAATAAACAGTTAGTCAAGTAGATGCTTTTAGCATTGATGGGGGTCGGCACTGACCCATGGGCCTTGCACTGAGATATAAAGGTAAAGTTGTGCCATCGAGTCGGTGTTGACTCCTGGCGATCACAGAGCCATGTGATTTTCTTTGGTAGGATACAGGAGGGGTTTACCAGTGGCTCTTCTCATGCAGTGTGAGATGATGCCTTTCAGAACCTTCCTGTATCGCTGCTGCCTGATATAGGTGTTTTGCATAGTCTGGGAAACACTGATTGATTGATTAAGTGCTGTCAAGTTGGTGTTGACTCTTAGTGACCACATAGATAGATTCTCCCCAGGATGATCTTCAACTTGGCCTTCAAGGTCTCTCAGTGGTGCATTCATTGTTGTCATAATCCAGTCCATCCACCTCATGCTGGTCATCCTCTTCTTCTCTTTCCTTCAACTTTTCTCAGCATTATGGACTTCTCAAGGGAGGTGGGTTTTTGCATAATGTGTCTGAAGTATGATAGTTTGAGCCTGGTCATTTGTGCCACGAGTGCAAATTCTGGATTGATTTGTTCTATGATCCATTTGTTTGTTTTCCTGGCTGTCCATGGTATCTTCAAAAGTCTTCTCCAGCACCCAAGTTCAAAAGCATCAATACTTTTTCTATCTCGCTTCTTCAAAGTCCAGCTTTTGCATCCCTAGAATGCCATTAGAAAAACCATTGTGTCTGAATGATTCTAATCTTTGTAGGCATAGACACAGCACAGCATCGAAATATCCTTTCCAAGGCCTTCATTGCAACCATACCAAGTGCTAGCCTGCAGCATATTTCTTGACTGCTGGATCCTTTACTGTTGATGGCCGACACTAAAAGGCAATGTCTTCATTATCAATTCTGATCCTGGTTGTTGTGCCCATTGTCATTAGTTTCGTTTTCTTTATCACTGTGCTCCTTGACTTTCATTACCAGAGCTTGCAGATTATCTGCATTCTCAGCTATCAGAGTGGTGTTGTCAGCACTATACTGTGTACTGAGCACATGATTCAAACATTTACATTCTTAACTACCATTCACATTTCAGTAAAACAAAACATGAGTGGTTAAAATGTGCAATTTGGTGTCTCATGAAGTATTTTTGCATTCACAAGGAGTACAATAAAACCCCTGGCATTTGTTTTTGCATGTGTATATTACAGTGCATTTTTGAAGACCCGGCCATAAAGTCTCCACACACGAGAAAGCTTCATGGGTTCTATTTAGGTTTGAGTTGTTAAACTTTGTTATGGTGCACCTCTTTTCCTCCCCCATAGGAAAACAGTAATTGAAGCCTCTCCTAATACAGCTAAGAGAAAACAAAGGCAGATGGTTTGCCTGGTGGTGCTCACCTGCCGTAACCCCAGGAGCAAACATTTCAACGCCAAAGCAAAGTAGCACAGCCACAGGTCCTGACAGCATCCTGAAGGAGGGACAGGAACCTCAGGGATGAAACCACATCTTCTGACTACTAACAGAAGAGGAAAGACAACTGTCTCGAGCTACTAATTGGGGGATATGTTTGTCTCATAGTTCAGCTAGGGAATACTAGGAGGGATTGGGGAGAAGCCTCCATCTCTCCTGGTGCTTGTCTGCCTCTTCATGCAGGGACCAGACTTGTATTTGGAAACTGGCTGTTACATGATAGACTCGTCAGCAAGCATTTACCCAGAGGCAAATGCTAGCGAACAAAGTATGGTAACACTTGGGTGCAAACAAATGTTCTCCTTTAGTAGCCTCTGCAGGGTGCAAACTAAATGATATGTGGCTCCTAAAGGGTGTGCTATTAAATAGGTTTCTCAGAATTTCTTTAAAATCTAAATTGCATTAGATTTAATGCAAGATTTAATTAGATTGTTTAAATCTAAATTGCATTAGCGGAATCTGAAACCATTCTGCTTTCTAGCCTTAAGGACATTTCCCCTTTCAGGCTAGAGGCAATGGTGACCAGTACAGGTGGATTAGGGTGCTGTGTGGTGGTGGTAAACAGGTCTCGGCTCATTCTCACTGCTCTTGCCCCCGTCAAAGCTGCCTTACTCTCCCTTGCCACTCCTGGTTGTGGCATTAACCCTTAGCATTCATGCTGGTCATTTGCCCAGTTCCCCACCTGGGGTTAACCTTGCAGCCAGACCGAGGCGGAAGAGTAAGGTAACTGGGATGAGGCAAGAGGAGTGAGAACAAGCCTCACTCGAGGTGCTGTTAGTTATTCTCTGCCACAAGATGTGGTGACAGCCAGCAACCTGGATGGCTTTAAGAGGGGTTCAGATAAATTAATGGAGGAGAGGTCTATCAATGGCTAATAGTCTGAGGGCTATAGGCTATCTCCAGCCTCGGAGGCAAGATGCCTCTAAATACCAATTGCAAGGGAGTAACAGGGAAATGGTTTGCCTAGCGAGCAAGAGGTTGCTGGTTTGAATCCCTGCTGGTATGTTTCTATATCAGGCAGCAGCGATATAGGAAGGTGCTGAAGGGCATCATCTCACACTGCGCAGGAGGAGGCAATGGTAAACCCCTCCTGTATTCTACCACATAGTCGCCAAGAGTTGACACTGACTTGAGGGCAAAACAACTTTAACTGTAAGAGAGAGGGCATGCTCTCTGCTCTTGCCTGTGGGCTTCCCAGAGGCATCTGGTGGGCCACTGTGTGAAGCAGGATGCTGGACTAGATAGGCCTTGGGTCTGATCCAGCAGGGCTGTTCTTATGTTCTTAATAGGCTTTTTAAAGTGTTTATCATGTCCCTCCCACATTGCCTTCTTGATTTGAGCTTCCCCCTTCCTTTATTTATTCCTTTTGTCAGTGAATTGGACCCTGTTCTGTATACTTTCATTTTATGAGATGGCCCCAGTGTTATAGAATGACCTCTCTGTTGAGAAGCCCTCCTTGCTTTCAAATGCTTGCAGAACCTTTTTTTTTTTTTTTTGGTCCTGTGGTTGGTCTAGTTGACTTTTGTCTCATTTAAAATTGTGGCTGTGTTTTAATGTTACTGTTTATGGTGGCTTCTTTTTGTGTCATTTTGCACTTAAATAAGTGCAACCTTAAAATGCATTAGATGAGTATTTAAGGGTGCATGTTCAGAGTCAGTGTTGCAGAGTGGCAACCAATGCAGGAGTGGACTGAAATACAATGTAGTATAGTGGTTAGAGTCCTAGACTAAGACCAGGGAGATTTATGGCAAATTGTCATCTGTACATGGAGATTACTGGGTGACCTTGGCCAGTTACTGTGTCTCAGTGTAACTGACCTTGTAGGTTTCTCTTGTGAGGACAAATGCAGAACTTTGGGAGAACTTTCTATGTTGCCCTGAGCTCCTTGGAGGAAAGGTGGAATAATAATAATAATTATTATTAATAAACGATGTAGTGATAACTATGATTGGCAAGTAAATGTCCATAGCCTTCCGAATAATGAAGAGTAAACATGATGCCATCTAGTACCTAAAACTCACTAATAGGCTAGGAAAATCTAACACTCAGAAGAGGCCAATGAACTCAACATTTTCATGGCTCAGATTTGAACACAGTTATCCTGTCAATAATCAGAATCTTTTAAAGGTTTTTTGGCTTAGTACTCAGAAGCACTCCACAAAATGGCTTAACAGAAATCTCACATTTTGCATCACTACTTGGAAAGAAGTAAGTGTGGGGTTAATATTTAAACTTGCTATGCAAAGCATTGCATCCTGCAGAATGTAATGCAATAAATAGAACTGTTGGTAATATCTCTCTTTATTTCTGAATCCCAGCTAATGATTAATAGAAGTGTAGGCTGTTCTATTGTATTGCTAAATCGTTTGTAGTATTTTCTCATTGGGACAAATAGATACACCTTTTAAAAGGTGACCTGGGATATTCAAATGATTTTTCCAACTTGTGCATTGTATTTTAATCTTCATTTTCTAATGGATTAGTAGTATTGGCCCACTTTTGTCAGTTATGATACAGTATAAATCTTATAAACAACCTCCTAATCTTGTGTTAAACTGCAGAACACAATCCTTTGAATATTTAATAATAAAGTAATACAGTTTGATAATATAATGAGGTGACTTAAGGATCCTAAAGTGCTGTAAAATTTTAACATTTACAGAGAATGCTCATATAGCAGTGTATTTTTAAAATAATGAAAAACTTTCAAATTTAAGTAGACAAGTTAGGTGTTTTCAGGCAGAAATTCATCAGGTGCAAGTGGGGAAGCTGCATCTGTTCTGCTTGGAAGCATCCCTCCTTAGCCCAATGTGCACTTAGACCAAGGCTTGATGTTGGCTAATGTAGCCTCATTTTTAAAGCCAGCATAATCTATGAGAATGTACAAAATCTTTACTGCTTACAGTAAAGAGATACCTTTTAAAGTGATTCTCCTCTTATATTTAGCAGGGGGAGAGCAACTGGCCCTATCCAACCCCAGCACAGCATCTCTCCAGTGGCTGTGGCTGTTATCTACCTTATGCTTCTTTTTAGATTGTGAGCCCTTTGTGGGTAGGGGCCCATCTATCTTTCTTTCTTTCTTTCTTTCTTTCTTTCTTTCTTTCTTTCTTTCTTTCTTTCTTTCTTTGTAAACCGCTTTGAGAACTTTGGTTGAAGAGTGATATATAAATGTCCATAGTAGTAGTAGTACATGATGCAGAAGTTAAAGTGTCCACCTTAACTTGCAATTTGCATGCTTTTTAGCATGTGAATGAAAACTGTAAGCACCGAAATTCTCATCTGAAATGAAATATTTTTTTGACTATCAGTATCTACATATTGGTTGAATAATAGCCAAAGAGTAATCAAAGTAACAATATCCTGCCTAGACATAAATGGATGAGTGTATCTATCTATCCTGATAGGACTAGCGGGGGGTACTGTCCTCGTCTAACACATTCCTTTTTAGCACTTGTGGTATTAAAATGGCCACTGCTTTAGTTGCCAATGCTAGGCATATAGAGCTTCTATCACTAAGATGGACTGACATCTGTTGAAGGTAGTCACCAATAGGTGGCTTTTACATTTAATACTGAAATCTCAGTTGGTGTGTGATTCTAGTCTTGGCTGGTTTGTTTGTTTTCTGTGGATAGACAAGAAAGGTGATATCCTTGGTCATTGGTAAAAGGTGTAATCTGGCCTCTTTTGAACTCTTGAACTAATAGAAGGACAAATGACTACACTTTTTGATCTCGGCAATGTGTTGCTCTTCGATTGTGAACATGGGGCACTTCTACTGTGTAGCAAAATATTGACCCAAAGAATGAGTCACCCTAATTGCACGTGTGCTGTGCTTTTGTGTGTTTGTTATTGTGGTTGAGCGGTACAGGCTTGGGCTTTGCTAGTGGGGGAAGGGAGCAGTAAACAGCCATCTGTGCCAATCAATAGGATTCCCTGCTAGCCATCCAATGTACTTTACTGGTGGAGTTCAAACAAAAGGTTGGAGTTGCAAGAGGCGTTGAAGGAAAATGAGATTAGTTATTTCCTCTCCTGGTGGACCTCTCACTTTAATGCAGTTAAGCTCTTTGGACCTTTGCAAAGAGATGAGACAGGGATTATTCCTTGGCCTTTTCTGCCATCTTGGTGAGAATGGTTCTCTGTGCCTGTGCAACAGCATCTCTGAGGTTAAATGCTACAACCAAGTGTTTCTAGAAAGGCAGTTCATTTGAAACAGTCCAGTGGGCTAATGGCCCTGCCTCCATAAACTGGTGCACCATGTACCTTTACATAAACATCATGGTTTGATAGAATTGTCTGTTGCCATGTTGGAGTAAAAATGTTCTCTGTTAGTGAAAGAAAAAGGGGAAACCCAGCTGTGGACTGCAGTTCTCAAAGATACTTGGAATGGAGGAGTGTGTTCACATATTGGCCAAATTTGCCATGAAATGCCTGCGAGCTATCGAGGAGTACTTCACACACAATTTGAGTTTTTCATTCCACGTTAGAGTGTGGCCCAATTTATATCTGGGGTTAAAAAAAAATCTACTTTTTGCATCTGGTTTCCCCCCCTGGCAACTTTGAACTCACATTAAAGCCTGCTGTCTGGGAAAGCTCCAGAGGAAAAAGTTCTATTTTCTCAAGCTTTTAGAAATATTTTCATTGCTGTTTCAGCTGCTGTTTTTTTTATCATATGCCATTTTGCATATTTTTAAGAGAAAAGCAGTCTGTAGAAATTTTTAAAATACGACTAGTACAGGCTATAAAGAGCACACTCTGTTGGTGTGTAAAGAGCTGCTCAGGCTATCAATTCAAAGTGCTGGTCTTGGCTTTTAAAGCCTTAAACAGAGCACAAGGTACTAGAGGGGCCTCCTGCTCTGTAAAAGACGGGTCAGTCACGAAGTTCTTCTTCCACAGCTCTGTTCACTTCGTCTCCGCTTTCAGAGGCATAGCTGTTTGTCATTGCTCAGCAGGGCCTTTTCCAGTTGTGGCCCCCCTCACCTTTGGAATTCTCTTCCCCTGGCAACCTATCAGACTCCTGCCTTCACAGATTAAGATATCTCTGTTATCTCCTTGCCTCTTATTGTTTCATTTGTTGAAATTCTTGTGGTTGTAATAAGTTTGTCATTTCAAATGCTTGAAAAGCTCAAGAGCCTTAGACTGAGGATAGAAAAATGGTAATAATTAAAACTATATTTATTTTTACATTTATATGCCACTCTTCCTCTGAGGGCCCAGAACAGTGTACATGTTTTTTATCTTCACAACAACCCTGTGGGGTAGGTTAGGCTGAGAGATAAGTGACTGGTCCAGAGTCACCCAATGAGTTTCATGGCTGAATGGGAATTTGAACTTGGGTCTCCCAGGTCTTAGTCCAACACTCTAACCACTACACTGAGCAAACTCACCTCTCAGATGTAGAATTTGCATAACTGCAAACATCAGTTTATAGCAACATACAACCAAATACACTCCTATATATGTTGGCTACTTGCAAGTAGCAGATGCGGGGTGCTTTTTTTAGCAGCTTTGGATTCTGATAGGTGCAAAATAGGTGAAATGACATCGTTACTTGATACAGCTTATATATATGCATGCAAGCTTTTTTATTACACATTCCCAATTGCCATCCACCTCACTTCCCAAGGAAACAACACAAAGAAACGTCTCCAAATATTATCTCAGTACACGGGTTGGAACATGTGGTTGGTATTCCTTCAGGTATCTGGGTCCCAAGCCATAGGACATTAAAGGGAGGAACCAGCATTTTGAACTTCACTTGGTAGTGGATTGGCAACCAGTGGAACTCTTTAAGCACTGAAGGAATATGTTCCCAGCAACCAGTCCCAATTAGCAGTCGAACGGCTGTATTCTGAATTAACTTCTGTTTAAAGGCAGCCCTACAAGCAATGCATTGCAGTAATCAATCCTAGAAGTTGCCAGAACGTGGATAACTGTGGCAAGGTTGTCCCTGTCCAGAATACGCTGCACTTGGCATACCAGCCTCTGCTGGTAAAAGGTGCTCCATGCCACAGAGACCACTTGGGTCTCTAAAGGCAACATGGGGTCCGCCTCTGGCAAGCAAGAAGCACTTCCTGTGGCAGTGGAGTAGGAGGTGTCATCAGCTGTTAGCTCAGCAAGATCATTCTCTCCAATCTCTCCAATCCCCAATAGCAATGTGACCCCCACTCCTGCCTGCCCGGTTGAGACTGAGGAGGAACAGGAACTACTTATGCCTCCTGGACCTTCTCAGTCCTGGATGGACAGTGGTGGTGGTGGCCTCCAGAACGAACCAGCAGCCTCAGTACCACCACCAACAAAATGGTCCTGAACCGATAGGAGCCTGGTTTGGGACCACTTTGAGCTCTGCCATGGTGAGCCACACCATGCTGCCTGCATCTATTGTGTTCAGTCCCCCCCCTCCAGTTTGGAGTGGTTTTCTTTCTTGGAAATTCTGGCCACTTCTTTGTCTTAAGAAAAGTCTTTGTCTTTTGAGAAACCACATTTTTTTGGACAAACTCCATTGTGGAAGGAAAACAGTACATGCCTTAATCCCTCTGAATGCATGCTTTTGAGAGTTTGACTTTAAAAAATATCTTTCCTAACAGACCCTTTTTTCAATGAGATGGATTTTGTACAGCCTCCTTCCAATTTGTAAAAATGCCTTGAATAAAATGATGTGAACAAAGGAAGCCTTGTGGAGAGAAATCTAATGATCAGCTTCTTAATGAGTTATATGTTAGTCCTTGAAAATAATAGTTACAATTGTTTGCATTGTTTGGGGCTGATGCCACAAAACGGTAGACAAACATTCAAAACGGCTACAGGCTCTGAAGGCTAATTGTTAAGGATTTTCAGCTGGTTGAGTGCAGGCACCAGATTTTCAGCTCTATATAGATCTTTCACTTTATTGACCTTGCTTATTATGCATTTTCACTTTAACTGTCATTATTAACTAGCAAAATACTAATCACTGGCCTAGTTCAGACCATTGTGAACTTGAGCTTAAAGAGTTCCAAACCTGCAGGAGTTCCCTCCTTCTCACTACCGGTAGGAGCTGTGCTGGAAGAGTCCTGGCTATTTAAACCACAGTTCCATGCGTTGTCTGATCTTGGGAGCTGTGACTTAACTACGGTTTACAAACTGTCAGGTTATGAAGTTGTGATTGGCAGGCTATGTTTGGAGGAAATCACTGTGATTGAGTGTGTGTGAATGTAGGGCTTGTATATTGCAGGGGTCTGGGTGAAGGGTTCGTTGTACTGCTGCGTGCTCTGTGCAGAGAAATTGCACCCCCTGAGGAATCCCTATCAGTGAGAATGGAGCACAGGCTGTTGAGGATAGAGTGGCCCCAACAATGGGCCCAAGGTCAGCTCTTTTCTTTATTCCATAGGAGTGAATGGCAACAATTCATTTAAATCGGAGGAAATAAAAGGGTGCACTTCGGAACACCATTGGGTTGTGGGTGGCTAAACATGCTTCTTGAAGCCTCTGAGAATCCATCCTGAGAAGTAGTTGTGCCATTCTGTTTCTGTGGCAGAACGAACCCTGGGGTCCGTTTCTTGATCATAGCATCTACTTAAGAGTTTTGTGTCCTGCATTGCCATAATGTCTCGAGGTAGCTAACAGTTCAATATAAACAAAGAAATCAGCAAGGCATTATAACACCGATAAAAGCAAAACAGCAGATAAAAACACAGCTGATCAATTGGGGGTGAATAAAAATACCGTAAGCTCTCAGAGAGACCACTAAAGGCCAAGAGAACGGGACGAACTGTGCCTGTTGCCTAAAAGATAACAATGAAGGTGCCAAGTGCACATCTCTTGGGAGAAAGTTCCATGATTTGGGTTTCATCACTAAAGAGGCCCTTTCTGCATCTGCTGCCTGCATTGCCTCAAAAGGTGGGGCACTGGGACATGGATCTCCTAGAGATTACCTTAACTCATGGACAGGTTCATATAATGGCTATGTTAGATACTGAACATAGCCAGGCAGCATTTTTGGAAAATGCTACCTGTTCTATGTCCACGGATAGCTCAACAGGTGAAGTTGAGAGGTCTCAACATGTGGATGGGAAAGTATTTGGATTTGGTAGGCAGTGGGGAACGTTTTGGGACAAGCTGAACCTGGACAAAGGGATGTTTTCCACTTCAGTCACAATGAAACGAGACTGCTGGTGCTTAATTTTTAAACTGGTCCCTGGGGTAGGGGGAAGCAGCCAGGAGCTGGGCTGTGTCTGATTCAGGGCGGGCGAAATCCTAAGGTATGAAGCTGCATGTGTTTTGGATCATTAAAAAGGGATAAGGGAGAATTTGGACATGAGAGTTGGGGAGGATATGACAGCCCGTCAAAGAGATCAAAAGGCTGCAGGGGAGAAGGTGCAGGCCAAACAACATCTGGAAAGGGAAACAATGTATAAATGTTTATATGCAAATACTAGAAGTCATTGAGCCAAGATGGGGGAGTTGGAGAGCTTAGTTGCAAATGAAAACGGATACAGTGGGCATAACAATAACCTGAAAGAATGGAGAAAGACTTTGGGATATGCTTATTCTCTAGAAAAGGGTGGAGTTGATTCCCTGTCCTTGGAGAGATTGGAACAGTGAAGAGGCAGTGAGTACCTCCTTCTGAGGAACATAAAATCCACTTTTGTGGTTATACAATTATATTCTGATCTATCTTATGAAGTATGTCATTTTTATAGTTGAACACCATTGTGTACCTTCCATGTCTTTGGCATACTGGCTTTTCTTTTCCTACTTAGGTACCTTGATGATGGACTGAGAAAAAAGGCACCTTTTAAAACTGGTGATTCTCTTTATTTAGCAGGGGGAGAGCAACTGGCCCTAGCCATCCCTGGCACAGCATCCCTCCAGTGGCTGTTGCTGATGTCTATCTTATGTCTCTGCCCACACCCCACTCCAGATTATTCATTCATTCATTCATTCATTCAGTTTCTAGACCACCCTTACAGAATTGCTCAGGGCGATTCACAAATATCACAAAACAGTTAAAATCAATCAATGATTGGGAACAAAGATTTTAAAATACAATAAAGCAGCTAAAAAAAAATCCTTTGGGGACAGGGAGCTATTTTTATTTATTTATTTATTTGTAAACAGCTTTGGGAACTCTTGTTGAAAAGCGTTCTATAAATATTCATATTCTTAATTACTGACCCCAGAAGTGACTGATGCGCAGACAAAAACTGTGGAACTATTAAAGCGAAGGTATAGTGTGTCATCAAGTTGATGTCAACTACAGGTGACCACAGAGCCCTTTGGTTTTTCTTTCGTAGAATATAGGAGGGGTTTACCATTGCCTCCTCCCATGCAGTATGAGATGATGCCTTTCAGCACCTTCCTGTATCGCTGCTGCCTGATATAGGTGTTTCCCATAGTCTGGGAAACTTACCAGCAGGGATTCGACCCGGCAACCTCTGGGTTGCTATTCAAGTCACTTTCCCGCTGTGCCATTAGGTAAAGCAGGGTATCTTTTTCTACAGAAATTAATACAAAATATTTTTATTTGGGCTAATACTATTAGAAGATTCTCCCTTTCTACAGAATGATCACTTCCACCTTAACAATACCTTGATCTCCTCTTTAATTTCACAGGATAATTGTATTTGATGCTGAGAAGAAAGTCTCCTAACAATGAGTTACTGGAACCTGGATAAGAGAAGCTGTCTGCAGTACTGCAGGCATTTTTTGGTGGACAATGGTGTATTTCATGGTAAGCTGTATGTTACGTTATCTTTTTAGTTTCTGGCATCTCCTGTTTCTTACCTAGCTGAAATTGCACTGCACAGCAGAAATTACACAGTGGTGCCTCTTTAACGAATGGTACTTATCTCCCTACAGAGAACCGGTTTGAAACTGAACTTACTTATGGAAATGTGATTCTCTCCCCCACCTCACAGATTTGCTACACTTTGCACAATGTTAATCAAAATACAATAAACTAATATGAGTAAAAGAAAAGGGCACAGATGTAATGTTTAATATTGATTTCTTTTTAATCATGCTGTCATTAATCCAATAATAGTTCTTCAAAGCCTTCTCCTAAAGCTGAGGTAGGCAAAGTGAGCACAGTTCTGAATCTCCAGTAATTCCCATGGATAAAGAGGACAATCTAATAGAAAGATCCCCTGGCTTTACCTTATACTAGGAATGATGCAGAAGCACTCCAGTTCAAGAGTATTAGCAAGCTAGCCACCATGCCCTGTATGTCTTATCCCTGGAAGAAGAGATCTCAATTAAGCAGGGGCGTAGCAAGGTTGGAGTGGGCCCAGAGACAAGATTTTACAATGTCCCCCCCCCCCCGAAGCTCAGCTCATCGAGTAAAGAAATCTTAAATGAGGCTGAATAGTGGTTACAAAAAGCATAGTAAAATTTTATATCTATTTATCTATCTATCTGTCTATCTATCTATCTCCTATGTGCCACAATAGAACATCATCCTAAATTATTTAAAAGGTTTTGTAAATTGTGGACGATGCAAGCCATTTAATGGTACTAGAGAAAGACATGCTGTTCTGGTAGCTCCAGGTCTTAACACTCCTGGAGTACTAAGAATACAACTGAAGGAAGCCCGGGCGGGTGTGTGGCTGGGGGAGTCAGTCATGTGACTTGCCTCTGGGGGCCCCCCAAGGCAGTGGGCCCCCAGACAACTGTCTCCCCTTGCCCTATTATTGTTACACCCCTGCAATTAAGGGTAGGGTTGCATAGGAGGAAGGCCTGGAGTTTTCTTTGGAAAAAGTGGTAGGAAAGATTCGCAAAAAAATTCAGAGGCATCTCCTTGAATCTAGGGGTGTGCATGGACTGGTCCGGGGCCATGCAAAAGGCCTCCGGACCGGTCCGGTGGGTGGGGGGGAGTGTGTCTTTAATGGTGGGGGGGTAGTACTTATCCCACCCACTGCTCTTCCCCTGCCCCCTGCTGCTGGACTTTTCTAAAGTGTTCTTGGGGCGGCAGAGTTCCTCCCTGCCGCCCCTGCCCCCGTCATTGTCTTCCTTCCAACAAGCCGAAAAAGCTGGCGCCACACATGCGCCTGTTGCTGCGCACGCATGCCCGTCACCAGCGGCGCACACGCTACATACATCACAATGATGTATGCGGCTCGTGCGCGCTAGCGGAGACAGGCGCACGCGCGCCACCAGCTTTTTCGGCTTGTTGGAAGGAAGTCAATGATGGGGGCAGGGGCGGCAGGGAGGAACTCTTCTGCTCCAAGAACGCTTTAGAAAAGTCCAGCGGCGGGGGGCGGGGGAAGAGTGCCGGGGTGGGGTGGGGTTAAGTACTACCCCCCCCCCCGTCCTTAAAGACACACTCCCTCCAGTGCCGGACCATGCCTCCGTGGCTCCGTGCACATCCCTACTTGAATCTATGAAACGTGAGAGTGGTGGCAGTTGCTCTCTCCTTAAATGGTTCCCTTGATTACGAGGGAGCACAAAATCATCTGCCGAGGCCTTGCCTGAGCTCTGCTGCCTAGATTTGGGTATGCTGATCACATTGTCCATATTGTTCTACTGGTGCTGGAAGTGACCAGTGCAGCATTAGCATTAACATGCACACACCACCTTGTTAAGACCAGTGGGAGGGCTCAGGGAGAACTGGGAGTTATAGATCTGTTTTTTCTCAGGTGGGGTGGTCCTACCAGAGGCTTGCACCACTGCGGCTAGAGTGGCATCCTGTGCTTTGCAGGTGGGTGTGGCTCTCCGGCCTTTTATGTGACATCCTATGCCCCTGGCATTCTGGGGCATTGTTGAACTCCACAAAAACTTCTTCTGCCAGCAATGATATGAGAGCTGGTCTTGTGGTAGTAAGCATGACTTGTCCCCTTAGCTAAGCAGGGTCTGCCCTGGTTGGATATGGATTTGAGACTAGAAGTGTAAGCACTGTAAGATATTCCCTCAGGGGATGGAGCCGCTGCTCTGGGAAGAGCAGAAGGTTTCATGTTTCCTCCCTGGCTTCTCCAAGAGAGGGCTGAGAGAGATTCCTGCTAGGGGTGCGCATGGAACCGGCTGGCCCGGTTCGGTTCGAGTCCAGACTGGACTCAAACCAGACCGGCCAAGTTTGGTCCGGCCCCATCGAAACCACCCTGGTCCGGTCCGCGCATGCACAGATGACCTCTGCAAGGCCATGGGCCATGCCAGGCCTTGCAGAGGCCATTTATGCATGTGCAGCGGTGGCCAAAATGGTTGCCGCGCACAGTTACGAGGCCCGAATGGGCTGAAAAGAGACCTTTTTACCTGGCCGCGGCGGTGATTTCAGAGGCCAGCGGGGGGGGGGGGCGAGGAACCTTTGCGGACACACCCACACACCCGCGGCTTACAGGAAGCCCCCCGAAGGGGCTGCAGGTATCTTTATTTTATTTTTTAAAAGTTTTCAAAAAAATTCACAGATGGAACTGGGCGGGGGGCTGGTTTGGTTTGATCTCGAACCTCCAGACCGGTCCGCACATCCCTAATTCCTGCCTGCAACCTTGGAGAAGCTGTTGCCAGTCTGTGAAGAGCATACAGAGCTAGATAGACTCTAATCTGACTCAGTATATGACAGCTTCCTGTGTTTCTATGATATTAAAGGTGAGTTTCTTGGCAATGATAGAAGCTGAGTAACCCTGCTTTTTCTTACTACAGATAGGATGTCACTTAAGGGCTCTTTGATGCATTACACTGTGTGGTTTGTCACTATCTGTAGACTTGATGTGGAACTCTCTGATGACGAATATACAGGTATTCTTAAAATCCCTGCTTGTCCCATTCACACTTCAGTTTTTGGAGAGTGTATGCCTAAAAATGGAATGTGTGAAGCAGACCTTGTGTCACTGTAGGGTATCATCTTGCATTAGCCAGGGTACACATGTATGTATACTTCTGTGCCGGGGAGCAGGCTAGAATAATGGATCTTGCTAACTACTGGAGTAGGGGGAAGTCATAAACTGTGGTAGACAAGAGGTTTTGACCTTTGCAGGGAATGGAGGTTTATGAGCTGTATCTGGATTGTAGCTTAAGCCATTGAAATTCTACACAAGGGGGCAGCAAAGGACTTAAAATAAAGGCGTTCATTCCTTTTGACATTTTGCGATCCACCATGTACAATTTGTAAGATTTTTAAAAATATAATTGGATTTTCTTGTCTGGAGACATCGTTGAACATCGTGAGTTGTGATTTTTCAGCAGTTTAAAATTAATCAAAGGGTGTGCAGCAGCATTTCTAGTTTCTAATATTGAAATAGGAGCAATCTTTTGCAATTATTCGTTCACAGGTGGAGGGTTTTGCCCCTGTGTGAGTGGAAACAATCCAGCCTCTTGTAGGATGTAGGGATGGCTCCAGAGCCAGTGGTTGGCATGGTCAAGCTCCTACTGAGGCCCATATACCGCTAACCAGAGATGTCAAGGAAGGGAGAGAGCCCAAGCTGGTGGGAACCAAAGGAATATGAGACAATTGTGCTCTACTTCCTTTGCTATTATAGCGTTCTCCTTCCGCTGGGATTTGAAAGTTTTCCCCAGAGACCCTTTTAAAAAATGATTCAGGGCCTCTGGGATGTCCCACTTCCTAGTGGGAGGGATATTCTTAGTGGAAGGAGTGGAGCATGATCTTTTTTCACTCTTTTTGACCCTGCTAGCACCAATGTTTTTGCTTCAAAGAAGGTTAGCATCAGTGGGGTCAAAAATAATGAGTGAGATGTTCTCCTCCTCTGTCCTTCCCTCCATGGCAGCTGTTGCTGCTTAACAGAGCCCTTTTTTCCTGAGCCAGAGAGGCTGGGGATCTGTCAGGAGTGGGTGGCAGTGACCGTTTATTTACACAGTCTTCAAGGGCTTCAGTAGAGGAGTGACAGTGATAATGTATGTGAGTAGGGGACCCCCCCCCACCGGTGCTCTCCTCAACCCTCCTGGTGCTGTTCCTAATAGTTGCTTTCCCATTTTGCTTACCACTAGGGGTGTGTCTGAACCGGTCCGGCGGCCATTCTAAAGAATGGCCGAACTGCCGGACCGGTTCGGCCCTGGCTGGTTCGGGTCCGGGTGGGGGGTATGTC
Source organism: Hemicordylus capensis (assembly GCF_027244095.1). Taxonomy (NCBI): domain Eukaryota; kingdom Metazoa; phylum Chordata; class Lepidosauria; order Squamata; family Cordylidae; genus Hemicordylus; species Hemicordylus capensis. The sequence continues at coordinate 323,942,103 of NC_069659.1, read as the reverse complement.
TTTAAGGGCAGGAGGGCTTGCTTACCCCTCCCGCCTCTTTGCCCCCTCCAGCGCCCGTATTTAACAGAATAACGGGGCGCTGGAAACCAGCCGCCCCCACCGCCACCCCCCCCCGCCGCGAGCAGATTTAGCCCCAAAACTACCGATACCACTGCCGCCGCCGCCGCCGCCCGCCAGCCCTCCCTCCCTCCCTCCCAGCCGCCCGCCCGAGTCCTCACCCGATGCTTTGTAAATAACGAGAGGAGCTACCGAACAGAGCTCCTCTCGCTAGGAAGTCCTGCAGCATATTGAAGCTTTGCGTGCGCGCATGCGCGCGCCACAAAGGACGCCAATCGCCGGAGGCCCGGTCTACCCGCCGGGAAAAGGCGGGTAGACCAGGCCTCCGGCGATTGGTGTCCTTTGCGGCGCGCGCATGCGCGCACGCAAAGCTTCAATATGCTGCAGGACTTCCTAGCGAGAGGAGCTCTGTTCGGTAGCTCCTCTCGTTATTTACAAAGCATCGGGTGAGGACTCGGGCGGGCGGCTGGGAGGGAGGGAGGGAGGGCTGGCGGGCGACGGTGGCGGCGGCAGTGGTATCGGTAGTTTTTGGGGTAAATCTGCTCGCGGCGGGGGGCGGGCGGCGGTGGGGGTGGCTGGTTTCCAGCACCCTGTTATTCTGTTAAATACGGGGGCTGGCGGGGGCAAAGAGGCGGGAGGGGTAAGCATGCCCTCCCTGCCCTAAAAGGAAGGCCCCCCTTCGGTGCCGGTCCGGACTGCTCTGGACCGTGCACATGTCTACTTACCACTGACAATGATAGTTCTCAGTAAAATACTCACAATTGTGTAAAGAACTTAAAAGATAGAAACAATATGTATATTGAGGCTCTACACATGATCCGTGAATAGAGCCTAACCAGGGCTTAGCCCTCTCTCCCCGCAGATGAGCAGGGAGCTTGCCCTGGGCGGCCGGATCGACCACCCACATGATTACCGGCTCTGTCACGGGGTCACGGGATCGGGGGTCGTCCGACCTCCAGAAGTCCTAGCATGTCCCACAAGAGTGCATGGGGCATGCTGGGGAGACCCCCAAGGCTGGGAGGCTTGCTGTAGCCTCCCGGCTGGGGGTCTCCTCATGAGTCATCATGATGGGGAGCTGCGCCATGGCAACTAATGATCGGTGAAATGGGGTTAGTGGAGCACTCTTTAAGGATGGGGGCAGTTAAGGAGGTTTGCTGCTGGGAACTGCGAGGCAACCATTGCAGCACACAACCTCTGAAAACCTTATAGGGCTGGGCTCCCCTAACCTGGTTTTCGAAGATCATGACAATAACCTCATTGTTTGGTGAATTCTGGCTACAGCTAGCTTGGATGAGGGGAGATCTTATCCTGACAAGTTGAGAGATTCAACAGACATTTGAATATTTGTTTGCGAAGTAGCTTGCACAAGACAATGTAACTGCAACATAGCAAGGTTTTATTCAGACATCACAATCACCCATCTTTCAAACTATTGTCATAAGGATCAGAAATATGCCACACATTTCTCCTGTCTTTGTATCCCCTCCTGCCCTTGTATGCCTGACTGAACAATTCCTGGTATCCTCAGAGCATGATGTGATGTCTGAACCAGCAGACTGCAGTGTGAACAATTTCTCCAAACTGGTATTGCAAACCATGGTTTGATCCTGATCTCTGCGATCCTGGTTTCGCAACCCACCCCCACTTGTTTTGCCGTCGTGGATGGGAGCATTTGCACAAACCACAGTCTGCTGGTTTAGATGTCTGGATGAACTGAGGTTTAATACATGAGAAAGTGTTCTTGTGAATGAGCGGGGGAGGAGACTGTTCTCTAGACCATGGTTTGAAAGATCAGAGAACATAGCGGCTGCATCTGCATGTAATGCGAAACTGCGGGTCCAACTGACTCGCGGTTCTGCTCCCCCCCCCCCCCGATCTCCTGTCTGCATTCGCATGTAATGGACAGGAAGCGAACTGCAGTCACAGAGACTGCAGAAAGGAGGGGGATCTGGTTGCATGGGCTTCCTTCTTGACTGAAGGACAGCCCTGGCAGCCAGCCAGAGCGAGGGAGGAGCTTTCTCCCTCAACTCTGGTTGCCGCAGTGGGGGACTGTGGTGCCATGTTTGCATGTAAAATGAAGGTACAGGTTGAGTATCCCTTATCCAGACATCCGAAACCTGGAATGATCCAAAATCCAGACACCATGCCGTAACAAAAATTAAAAAAACGCCTCAGATCACTTGCTCACAGATTCCTACACTGTGTTCTGATTGGGGCCAGAAGTGCTCTGCCCGGTACCAGGGCGCTTAAGGAGGCTCTGTGTCCTCCCTCCCTACAAGTGCGGCAGCCTCCAGTTTCGTGGGCGGCAAGATGGCTCCCATCACCACATCAGCTGGCTTTTTGCCCTGGAGGCCCAAGAGCATGGAGAGGGAATCCTGCAGGGGGGCCACTGCTGACAGACTGCCTGCAGGAGAAGCCACTCGCTCAAGCGCAGCATGTGTGGCTTGGTAACTTTCCAGCGGCTCCTGGCAGCATGCTGCTGCTCCGAGCTGTGCGCCATGTGTTTTGACACCATCTTTGCCTTCTTCGCTTTCTTTTATGCTTGTTCCAAAATCCGGATTCCAACATCCAGAAAAGTCCAAAATCTGGAACACTTCTGGTCCTGAGCAGTCTGGATAAGGGGTACTCAACCTGTACAAATCGGAGTCTGGGGAGGGAAACTCCTAATATGAATTATTACTATTATTAGACCACTTTTGAAGAAAGCTGCACTGGATCCCTCAGAGTTAGCTAATTACAGACCTGTTTCTAATCTTCCATGGTTGGGCAAGGTGATTGAGTGGGTGGTGGCCTCTCAGCTCCAGGCAGTTTTGGATGATGCAGATTATCTAGACCCGTTTCAAACTGGCTTTCGTGTGGGCCATGGGGTTGAGACTGCCTTGGTCGGCCTGATGGATGATCTTCAACTGGTTATCAACAGAGGGAGTGTGACTCTGCTGATCCTTTTGGATCTCTCTACAGCTTTTGATACCATTGACCATGGTATTTTTCTGGACTGCCTGAGGGAGGTGGGATTGGGTAGCACTGTTTTACAATGAATGCTTCTGCTCTTAACTCTCTGGTAAATTCCAGGTGGTGTTGCTTGCAGACTGTTGTTCTGCAAAGTGAGAACTGAAGTGTGGAGTTCCACAAGACTCCATACAGTTTCCGATTCTCTTTAACATCTACATGAAACAGCTTGGAGAGATCATCTGGAGGTTTGGTGCAGGGTGTTATCAATATGCTGATGACACCCAGAACTACTTCTCTATGTTGACTTCATCAGGAAATTGCATTTCTTCCCTAAATGCCTGCCTGGAGGCAGTAATGGGCTGGATGAGGGATAACAAACTGACGTTTAATCCAAATAAGATGGAGGTACTGACGGGGGGGCGGGGGAGGGGGCAGGACCCAAGAGATGGTTTAGATCTGCCTGTTCTGGATAGGGCTACACTCCCCCTGAGAGATCAGGTACGTAGCTTGGGAGTGCTCCTGGACCCAAAACTCTTCCTGGTTTCTTAGGTTGAGGCAGTGACCAGGAGTGCTTTTTATCAGCTTTGGCTGATACGTCAGCTACTTCCATTTCTAGAGGTGAATGACCTTAAAGCAGTGGTACATATGCTGGTGACCTCCAGGCTTGACTACTGTAATGCGATCTATGTGGGGCTGCCTTTGTATGTAGTCTGGAAACTACAATTGGTACAGAATGCGACAGCCAGATTGGTCTCTGGGACAACTCAAAGGTACCACATAACACCTGTTTTGAAAGAACTGCACTGGCTGCCGATATGTTTCTGGGTGAAATACAAAGTGCTGGTTCTTACCTATAAAGTTCTTAATGGCTTAGGTCCAGGCTATTAAGAGAGCGCCTCTTTTGTCACGAACCCTCCCACCTTTTAAGATCTTCTGGAGAGGTCCGATTATGGTTGCCACCAGCTCATCTGGTGGCGACTCAGGACCAGGCTTTCTCTGTAGCTGCCCCAGGGCTTTGGAATCTGCTCCCTGCTGAAATAAGAGCATCTCCTTCTTTGTTTGTTTTTAGGAGGACCCTCAAGACTCTCCTGTTCTCACAAGCTTTTAATTAGAATCAATTGTAATAATTTTAATAATTTGTTTTAATAACTGTTTTATGTTTTTATTGTTTCATGTTTTTTAATCTCTGTTGACTTTTAAATATTTTAAATTTTGTACACCACCTAGAGAGATGTACATATCAGGTAGTATAAAAATATGATAAATAAATAAACAATCTGTGGGTAGGTTTTCGGTCTGAATTGTGGTTGCACACATTTGGACATACACAAATTTCAACCGGAGGCTCCTTCAACTCTGGCTTCGGGTTACGTATGATTGTGGCCAGTACCTTAAGGCAGCCCAAGAAAATTTACTCACTTCTGAGTGTGGGAGCGAGAAGTTGTACTTACTGTTGCTGGTAAAGGTAAAGTTGTGCCGTCAAGTCGATGTCTACTCCTGGCGACCACGGAGCCGTGTGGTTGTCTTTGGTAGAATACAGGAGGGGTTTACCTTTGCCATCATCCACACAGTATGAGATGATGCCTTTCCTGTGCAGTATGAGATGATTATAGGTGTTTCCCATAGTCTGGGGAATATACCAGTGGGGATTCGAACCAGCAACTCCTTGTTCCCTAGGCAAGATACTTCCCCACTGCACCATTAGGTGGCTTACTGTTGCTGGTAGCACTTTCTTAATTTATCAGGGCTTTTCTTTGAGGTGAGGATTATTATTATATTACAAATATGTATAAATTGCTTTCCAGCAAAAAACAGTTATCAAAGCAGTTTACATAGGAAAAGAAATGAGAAGGTTTCCTTTCCCCAAAGGACTGACACAATATAAAAAGAAATGTGGGGTGGGGGAGGGCACCAGCAACATCCACTGGAAGGATTCTGTTCTGGGTCTGGATAGGGACAGCTGGTCTTCGTCTGCTAAACATGAGACCTGACACTGTAAAAGGTGCCTCTTTGCTCAGCAGGGAGATGGTTCGTATTCATTTTTCATTTCCTCCCACCTGTTTTCTACAGAAAATACCTGCTTTCATGCTAATTTTGATGCTAATGCGAAAAGGATTGAAAAACTAATATCTTACGCTTTGTTCTAAAGCTAGAATTACAATTAGAATGAACTAATTGAAATTCTTATCTTGGAAATGCAATATTCACCACATTGGAGGTATGAAGTGGTGAATGCTTCAAATAATAATAATGATCGTGTCTTTTACATTTTTGTGAACAAAATATATGAAGCACTTGCACTTCACTAAACATTGATTTTATCCTGTCCCTTTATTGCTCTACCAGAACTGAGGCTTTGTTGGTAAAAAAAATTACATCATATTCCAGCATCCATACTTTTCTAGAAATATCCTGCTCAAAAATTATTGCTGCTTTTCTGCCCCTCTTTTCATGTCTTTGGATATAGGTTTGACTTGTGAAGAATAAAAGTGGGGACCCATGAACATTTTTATGGTGAAATGGTATGAGACTTGGAGGATGCACGTTCTCCAAGACCAATTTTCCCTCTCTGCAATATGCCCCCTGACAGTTTGGGATGGCCAATGTGATGCTCTTCAGCCAGCTAGAACTCCCATGATCCCCAGCAACTGCAGCTGGGGATGATGGGAGTTGCAGTCCAACAACAGCAGGAGAGCCCCAGGTTGACCATCCCTGCTTTAAGCTATGAAGGGGCATAGTCTCTTGCAGCTTGAATGAGCTTGAATTATCTGGGTGGAAGACAACTGAGCTCAGAGAACATGTGACCAGTGTTCCCTCTAATTCCCCCCCCCCCAATCTGTGTGCAGAATGTGTTTTTCTCTGGGCGGCAGTATCAAGGCAGTGTGTGCACATGCATTCAGAATGGGGCCCTCCTGATTCAACCTGAGCGGGATCTAAAATTAACTGAGTGGATATAAAAAAAACTTGTGAGCGTGTGCACATGCGCACGCCTTAGAGGGAACACTGCATGTGACCTGTGCACAGTTCTTTCCTTCCTGTTTCTTGCCTGTATAACTCAACCCCACCTCTCTTTGCTGCCAGCTTGTCCCTGAGCACAGCATGCATTGACAGCCCTCAGGAGGCTCTACCATATGGAGTGTTTTGGTAGGGAGTGTGGGGTTATTTGGATTAACCTTCTTTAGAAATCCACTGCTATTCTTTTCTTCTCCATCTTGTCTTCGGGATCTCTGCCCATCCATATGCAGCATACCCACTTTGCAGCAACTGAGTTAAAAATCAGAGAGCCAGTCCTCCACATTGGCTGGGCTGAGACCAATCAGGATTTGGCTCCTCCCATCCAAGAACTGTGCCCATCTTCAGCCATTCCACCTTCAGCCAGCCTCCCTAAATCATGCATGGTGGAGAAACGTTGATAGAGAGAAGTATTTCTCCCTCTCGCGTAACACTAGAACCAGGGGTCATCCCAAGAAACTGATTGCCAAGAAACTTAGGACTGACAAAAGGAACTACTCTTTCACACAACATATAATCAACCTATAGAATTCGCTGTCACAAGATGTGGTGACAGCCAACAGCCTGGATGACTTTAAGAGGGGTTTCGATAAATTAATGGAGGAGAGGCTTATCAATGGCTACTGGTCTGAGGGCTATAGGCCACTTCCAGCCTCAAAGGCACGATGCCTCTCAATACCAGTTGCGGGGGAGTAGCAGTAGGAGAGAGGGCATGCCCTCAGCTCTTGCCTGTGAGCTTCCCAGAGGCATCTAGTGGGCCAGTATGTGAAGCAGGATGCTGGACTAGATGGGCCTTGGGCCTAATCCAGCTGGGCTTTTCTTACGTTCTTTGTCAGATAAGCTGGTAGAAGTTATGTTTTCTTTGCTTTGGTAGAATACAGGAGGGGTTTACCATTGCCTTCTCCTGCACAGTATGGGATGATGCCTTTCAGCATCTTCCAATATTGCTGCTGCTTGATATATGTGTTTCTCATAGTCTGTGAAACATACCAGTTGGGATTCAAACCGGCAACCTCTGGCTTGGTAGTCAAGCCATTTCCCCGCTGAGCCATTAGGTGGCTCTCTTAATGTAGGGAAAGTTTATGAAATTATTACAAGTCAGAAATAGGTTGTAAAGTGGAAACATGGATGAAATAGAGTTTGTTTCAGCCCAGTCCTTTTGGTTAAATTTAACACAGAAAGATGGAAATTGCAATTTTTTGATGAAGCCAGCTGCTGAATAATCAAGACTAGGTGATGTTGGTGCTCTCAGAATTGCAGACCTGGATGCATTTTGTGTAGCTTGAGTGTGGTCTACTCATGCAACAGAATGGAATGGTTGGGTCCCGAGGTGAGAGGAGTGTATCACTTCAGGTTTTATTTTTTTTATTTATTTATTTTTGCATTTATATACCGCCTTTCGTTAAAAAGATAACCCCAAGGCGGTTTACAAAAGTTAAAAACATACAATAAAAAGACAATAAAAATATCATGTTAAAAATATAAAAACATAAAAACAGGCATAAAAACAATACAACAAATAATTGTTGTACACTGATAATTTTGAGTGCTGCCTTATGTAAAACAAAGCAACTCTGCAATTAAAAACAAATAGTTCTCCGTTTGGAAGAACACTTAAAACATTGTATTCGCCTGCTGTCCGAGTGTTGTAGCCCACTCTCAGGGCTTGATAAATCCCAGGCACCAGGGAGCCATGGTGCCTAGAAACTTAATTGTGGTGCCTTGACTGGAATATTCAGAGGTAGAGTTCTTTAAATGTTATTTATAAAGGGGATAAAGAGAAGCCCATTTACCCATTTCCTCCACAATGTCCATCAAACTGATAATTTTGCAAGTGTGGAAGAGAGCTGGTCTTGTGATAGCAGCCATGAATTGTCCTTTTTGCGAAGTTGGGTCCACCCTGGTTTGCATTTGAATGGGAGAGTACATGTTCGAGCACTGTAAAATATTCCCCTTAGGAGATGGGGCCGCTCTGGGAAGAGCATCTTCAGATGGTTCCAAGTTGCCTCCTTGGCATCCCCAAGATAGGGCTGAGAGAGATAGGGCTGAGATAGGGCTGCCTGCCATCTTGGAGAAGCCATTGTCAGTCTGTGTAGATAGTACTGAGCTAGATGGACCAATGGTCTGACTCTGTATAAGGCATCTTCCTAGGTTCTGTTGTCTGGCTCCTACATTTTTGGGCTGGCTCCTAGATCCAAATAAAATTTGTCAAGGCCTGTACTAATTTGTCTCAAAACTCTACCTGTTGGTTCATTCTGTATGGACCAGGCATTGAATCTTCAATGCAAGAAGTACAGTTATAAATTATACAGGGCTTGGGAGGATGTAAGGGTCGTTCCCTCTTAACCACAGATCAGGAGCAGGCCATTAAATCATGAATTCCTTCCTACACATTCTTTCTTTCTACCTTAACTTCAGTGAGAAAGTGTTGGTATGCAGGGCTACGGCTAACCAAGTTCATCCATAATCAGGATTAACCAGCTTCAAAAAATGTTAATCAGGAAACCTGGTTAACAGTGCAATCCAATGTGTGTTTACTCAGAGGTAAGTCCCATTGTGTCTAAAAATTTCCCTTCTAGATACTTGCCCTGATTAGTAGAGGAGGCCTGATAGGAACTTTCCCCTGCTCATGAACTTTATTTTATTTAGAAGATAAATAGTGTATACTGGTATCTCTAAGATCAAACCAACAAGAAACAACAAGATCCCCACCAAACTATACACTAACCATGCAATGAAAAGTAAGCAACAACTTAATCCAGTGTAGTTCTGTAATTGAAAATATTTACAATCTCAGATGAGACAAAACATAAATGATTGGAAATCATATCAATGAAACCAAATATGTAGCATTGGAGGATTGGTGAAGTCCATAGTATGGAGAGTGATGTAATACAAACCAACCTGGTGACCTCTTTTGATGTAGCTCTTTCTCAAATGGATGATGGTTTTCAAAAAGTAATACTAATCCACATGCTCCAAAGTCCAATTATGTTTGCAGCGACCTCTACTACTTTTGGAGAATTCGCTCAAAGAACCAAGTTCTTGTAAGATACAAAGCTACTTTTATTTAAACATCATAAGTCAACTACAGCTTTAGTTGTTGTTAGGTTAGCCTCATAATACATGGTTGATTCACTTATTTCTTCAGTTTTGGGGATGTTAGGGTTATTTAATTGACTATGTGAAAAGCAGACATGACATGTTTAATGAACAGCTCGTTTTCTTTGATCAGTTCTGAGAACAGCCCTTTAATTTTTTTTTTTTTTTTGGTGTTATAATTGGCTATTTGGAAGGATCACATGCTCCCTTCTCTTTGATGCCTGTCTGAAACTTAAGCCTTTTGTTTAAAACCGTGTTTTATCGGGCAGCAATGAATTCATTGTGCCGTATATAATTTCCCCCTTCCTCTTTACCTTGGAGACCACTGTGCTAAGAGTGAACCGAGCAGTGCTGGAATCCTGTCATATTAAATCAGTCTGGCTCACAGAGAAATCTATCTGGTGCTTTGTCATTTAGTGCTGTTAATCTGGTTATGTTAAGAATGACTGTAGTTTTCCCATTTCAGTTACTGTGATAAGTCATAATTGGGCAGGTAGTGTGAGGAACCTGCTGCAGTCTCAACAGGTATTAAAACTTAAGTGAGGACTGATTCTTTTTATCAAGGAGCAAAGAAAGGGTTTGGGGAAAAACCCTGCCTGAAATCTTGGCAATCCACTGCCAATCAGTGTAGACAATCTGAGCTAGACAGACCAATGGTATTTATTTTATTTATTACATTTATAGCCTGATTTACCTCCAAGGATCCCAGAGTGATTTATTTTTTATTTATTGTTGCATTTATATACCGCCTTCCGTTAAAAAGACAACCCCAAGGCGAGTGATGTACATGGTTATGTTTATCTACACAACAACCCTGTGAGGCAGGCTAGGCTGAGGGATATGTGAAGAGAGTAATGCCTAGAGAGCAAATAAAATTCTTTAATTTTTATACCGCCCCATACACAAGTCTCTGGGTGGTTCACATTCTAAAAATACAACAATTAAAGCAGTTTAAAATGCAGATAAAAAGTCTAAAATTTACAACTTTAAAACTTCACTTACGTTGACCCTCCTTCTTTAGTGGAGGGAGGGGCAACATAAAGGGTTGGCTCACACATGCCTGTATATGTTAGTATGCTTGTTGACTGGTGACTGAATCTGTGAGTTTGCTCCGTTGAAAAACAGCTCTTAGGAGGCGACATCAAAGTTCTTTCTCTGGTTTTGGATCTGAAATTGCCTTTTGTGCATGCAAGCCATCACTTGATAGAGTGTCGACATGCATGTGAACCAGTCCTGTGTTGGAGGACAAAGAGATTGTATGAACTTGGAAGGCTGTATATATGCTGTAAGTAGCGTGCCCACTTGCTGCTCAGTATTTTGTGGTGGTTCCAAAAAATAGCCACCTATGTATCAAATATGGATACCAAGGCCATGTAAGAAAGACCTTTTCTCAATGTCTGCCTCACACTTTTTGGAGCTCTTTTCTCTAATGTCTCACCAAATTTTATCTTTAAATGCAGTATGGTCTAGTAGCTTTAGGTTGGGAAATCCCACCTCTTCCATGGATTCCTGCTGTGTCTGAGTACATGATGAAGCTTTGGCCACAGTTTCCTATCTGTGGAATGAGAATAATGGTGACGAATTTCACAGGGGTGTCGCAAAGGTAAAAAATGTCAAAGCAGGGCTTGACAGATCCCAGGTGACAGGTTAGAAATTTAACTGTGGCACCTAGACTAGGATATTCAGAGGCAGAGTCATTTTATGACATCTTTATTTGTCCCAGGATGTCCTGTTCCTGTTCTAAGTATGTTACTTGTAAAGGGGAGGAAGAGAATCTCATTTACCCTCCCCCTCACAGTCTTTGTCACCACGTCTGGTAATTTTGTCAAGAGTCAAATGTTTGGACTGGCTCCTAGATCCAAATAACATTTGCCCAGATCTGCCATACAGATAACCAAACGCTTGTGCCAAATGCGTTTATTGAGGAAATGCATTAGCCATCCTTTCGCACGAAGCTCCTAGGGTGATGTGTGTATAAAAATACTGGTCCTGTGGTTGCTGTTCCCTGCTGTTTTTATTGAATTGATTGGGTAACCAGTCCATATATTATTTAACATTTCCTGCATCTTCACATTTTAGAGAAAGATCTTAGTTGGGCAAGTTGCCTTTTAGGGTAGCATGTCTGGTGTTTACTGATTGTCTCATGAAGCGACACCCGCTAAGTTCCCAAGAACCCCAGGTTCCCTGGAATGCAGCTTGAAAAGTAAAATTGTTTCTCACTGAAGCCAGCAGAGGTCAGCAGGCAACTCAATATGGGTGTAGGAAAGCAAACGTCTACTATATTAAACCCTGGCTGAGCAGTGCATAAACATTCCATGCATGTTAAGCTCAAGTATCTCATGACTCCAAAATTGCCTGAGGGCTCCTTGTCCTTTTCTAATGTTATTAGGAAAAACTGTTAATAGCTCTATTTGCATGATATTAATATTCTGATCTGTGTATGTCAGAAACTTCTAGTCACAGACATTCAGGCTGTAGCTGATGTTGTCTGGTTCTCCCTGGAGATTCTGCATGCCCTGAAGCAAAAATGTCAGTTTTCTTCACTAACAAAGAAATGCAGTTGATATGTGTGTACAGTGTGAGAGAATATCAAACCAGAGACAGAGAAGAGCTCGGATTAGAACTAATAATTTTAGTCGGTACTTTCCCCAGCAGGTCTCCTTGCTATTAATTAAGGACAGTGGCCCCAATTCTGGAGGTGACTTGACCGGGCAGGAACCATTTGGATCACTAGCTAGATGTGCCAGAAGAGTGGCAGGTTTTAAATGCTAACCAAACATCCTCCTTACTATTCCCCCATAGGCATGATTTCAACTGCCTTTGCAATTATCCTGTAAGGTATTCAGGTAGTCTTACCCCCAATGTGATACAGTGGATAGAAAGTTGAATTTGGACAATGGAGATGCAGACTCAAAGCCCTGCTCAGTGATGGTAAAGTAAAGTGTGCCATCAAGACGATTTTGACTCCTGGTGCCCACAGAGCCCTGTGGTTTTATTTGGTTGAATACAGGAGGGGTTCACCATTGCCTCCTCCTGTGCAGTAGGAGATGATGCCTTTCAGCATCTTCCTATATTGCTGCTGCCCGATATAGTAGCAGTGGGGATTTGAACCAGCAACCTTCTGCTTGTTAGTCAAGCATTTCCATGCTGCTCCACTTAAGGTGGTCATAAGACTTGTTTATTCTAGAATTTTATAAGCATTAATATGAATCATGCATGTGAAGCACTAAATACTTCAGCATACACCAGCACTAAATACTTCAGGATCAAAACTCCAGTTATAGTGCAAAAGGCTGTTTGTCCCTCTGGCTATCCAGACAGTTTCTTGGGGCAAGGCATAACTGGAAACTCTCAGGCCGTGTGTTTTTAGGATCTGAGTATGGGGAGGAAAGGTGGGTGAGTTGTGAGACTCTCCTCAGCAGCAGCATAAACAACAGGTTGATGTGATTGGTGCTCAAGGGAAATAAACCTTCTCTCGTTGTTCCACGGGGCTGCTGAGGGAGGCAATGGTGCTGTTCTTAATGGCAGAAGACATCCTGGATTCCCTCAGATCTCTCTGTCAGTCCTTAACAGGAAGTTCCCATATATCTGCAATGGCCAAACATGGTTGAGCAAATGTGGATGTGAGCGGGAGGAGAAGGGAGCGATCCACGTTTGCCTTTCTTGCTGCCTCCTACTTGTCCACATCCATTGCCTTACCTGGGTGCCACACGTACATTTCTAGGTGTCATGACAAGCTAGTGGCTAGGATTTGTCAAGTTCTAATTTAAACTACAATTTTCATCCCATTTTTTTGAAATTTGAAAAGCTTGTACAGTTCATCTAAGCCAGGGTTTCTCAACGTGTGGGTCCCCAGATGTTATTGGACTTCAACTTCCATAATCCCCAGCCCCAGTGGCCTTTGGTTGGGAATTATGGGAGTTGAAGTCCAATTACATCTGGGGACCCACACGCTGAGAATCCCTGATCTAAGCGATTCTCCGCATCAAATGTCACATTAATAGGACAAGTAATATCTATGTTTTATAAAGAAAATTTTCATGCCTTGGTGGAATGCTTAAAATGGATCACAACTTTAGTACAGAATCACTACTGCAGCTATAATACTTAATACCAGCTAAAGGCCCATCAAGTCTAACAAACAGTGAAGGAGGAAAGGTAGGTAATTCTAGTTCATCTGTATGGGAGAAAATAGTGGGGCACTTATACCTATTGGCAACTGGGTGGGTACTCAATTTCCTCCCCAGTGCTGCTGATCCTGGTGTCTGAAATGAGAATGAGAAGAAAGCTTTGGCCTCACTCAACAACAACATCATCATCATCATCATCATCATCATCATCATCTATTACATTTATAAACCAGCCTATCCAGAGACTCCGTGTGGTGTACAACAACTTTAAAAAGACATAAAAACAAACAATTCAAAACACAGTGCTAAAAATAATATAAAACAATTAAAAAAACCATGGTGGCGCAGTGGTAAAACTGCCGCCCTGTAACCAGAAGGTTACAAGTTCGATCCTGACCAGGGGCTCAAGGTTGACTCAGCCTTCCATCCTTCCGAGGTCGGTAAAATGAGTACCCAGAATGTTGGGGGCAATATGCTAAATCATTGTAAACCGCTTAGAGAGCTCCGGCTATAAAGCGGTATATAAATGTAAGTGCTATTGCTAAGTAAGTGCTAAAACCATTTAAAACCAATTAAAATACCTTTAAAAAACAACACCACATTACAAGTCTTGGAAGGCCAGGCTAAACAAATAAGTTTTCGGGCTCTCTTAAAGGCCGACAGCGAGCCTAAACTTTGGATATTTGCTGGGAGTGCATTCCATAGACCAGGAGCAGCTACAGAAAAGGCCCGCTTCCGAGTCGCCGCCAGACGAGCCAGTGGTATATGGAGATGGACCTCTCCACATGATCTCAACGGGCGATGGGGATCATACCAAAGAAGGTAGCCTGGACCCAAGCCGTTCAGAGCTTTAAAGGTAATAACCAGCACTTTGTATTTCACCCGGAAACATCATGGAGCTTGTTTACTTTGTTGCATAGGATTCAGTGGGAGTTTGAGAACTGCTATCCCATATTTGCATAACCCTGACATAGGTTCTGTTTCTTGGTCATGCTAAAAGCACCTATACCCAAACACCTCACAGTCAACTTATTTTGCACCTTTATAGGTGCACATTCAAAAGGGTGTACTATGCTTATTTTTAGTAAAATTTCTTTGGATATGTGTCAGTGAAAAGCAACCCTGTGATGGAATGTTCCTCACAACAATTGGTCTCTGAGCTGTTAATTTTATACTACTTAGAACTTGTTTCAGCCCTGGATATCTGAAGGACAGCCTGCTTCCAAGGGTTTCTGCCCACTTCGCAAGGTCATTGGAGCGGGCTCTGCTCCACGTGTCAAAGATGAGAGAGGCTCGGCTACTGAGCACGTGGGACGGGGCCTTCTCAGTCATTGCCCCCAGGGTTTGGAGTGCTCTCCTGGCTGGCATCGGCTCCTCAGCCTGCATGACAGTTTTTAGAAACGAGATGTGGCTTTTCACCTGGGCTTTTAAGTGAAGGTTCTGTTAAAACTGCTGCTGCTTTGTGTGTTATGCATTACTGTTTTATATAGGTTTTTAAACTTTTAAATAGAGATATTATTTTTATATTTAAACAGACAATAAATAAATAAAATAATTTTTTTGTGTGTCTTCAGCCATTTTATTCATTCATTCATTCGATTCCTATACTGTCCTTCCAAAAATGGCTCAGGGCGGTTTACACAGAGAAATAATAAATAAATAAGATGAATCCCTGTCCCCAAAGGGCTCACAATCTTCTGGAGAAACCTGTAACTTCTTTTAGTTTTGGTTTTTCTTCTGAGTTTGCTTAAAATGTTTTGAGAATAGACAACAGGGATTGCACCACACCAAAATGAGCAACATGGGGGAATGATGCAACTATAATTTATAGCTGGGAAAAGTCATTTCTGGGCAGGAACTCAGTTACTTATTGGAGAGAAGTCTTTCATCTTTCTTGATGCATATTTTCACTTGAGGAAGAGATTCCTATCTCGAAATGCTTTGAGGAGATGATGATGATGATGATGATGATGATTTATTAATTCTATTTCGATACCGCCCTTCCAAAAATGGCTCAGGGAGGTTTATTGTTGCACTGTCCCTCATATCTTCCTAAAACATTCTGAGCATCCAGTTGGGATTTAGTATATCATTTTCTGCCTATATTGTCTGTCTTTCCAGCTTCATGCCTTCCCACTTGTTCTGCACGAATGAAGGGGAAAAAAAAAAAAAAAGCTTCTGGGGCTAGGTTCATTGTTGCATGACCTTTCATGCATGGGTTACCTTATAATTTGTATCTAAACTGGATAATTAGGTACAAAATTCTAAAATATTGTTATCTTTCACTATTTATTGTAGAAGAGCAAAGTTCTGCCCTCCCATTAATCACACCTTAGCAAAATTATCCTTTGAAGTGTGTGTTTCTGTATTGTTTTGATACTGAAAGAGAAGGACCAGTGAAGCAGAAAATTAAAATTCTGAGCCGGCAATTCAGATTGGTAACAAGCCACATTATGGTTGGTTTGTTTTTAAAATAAACTTGGTGCAAATGTATCATAAGTTCTTGTATATTCTTGTTCAAAGTATCTACTAGAATTATATGATGTTATGGGATGGAGCCATAGCTCAGTGGCAGAGGGCCTGCTTCACATACAGAAGGTTCCGGGTTCAGTCCCTGGAATCTCCAGGTGGAGCTCAGAGAGCCGCTGATAGTCAGTATAGACCAGTGGTTCCCAACCTGGAGGCCTCCAGATGTTGCTGAACCACAACTCCCATCAGCCCCAGTTACAATTTATTGTAGCTGGAGATGACGGGAGTTTGTTTATTAATTAAATTTATGTACCGCCTGACTCAACAGGCTCTAGGCGGTTCACAAAAATAAACACAATAGAAACAAAATAAAACCAACTATTAAACAGCCATTAAATTTTAAACATTCAGAGAGTACTTCAAAAGCCTGGCTGAAAAAAATGTGTCTTAAGGGGTCTTTTGAAGGCTGGCAAAGTTGCTAAACCATGAATGCCAATAAGGAGCACAGTCCACAGCCTAAGAGTGACTACAGAGAGGACCTACTCCCGAGTCACTGCCAGACAAGCCGGTGGTACATGGAGACAGATCTCTCTCGATGATCTCAATGTGTAATGGGGATCATGCAGAAGAAGGCGCTCTCCTAAGTAATCTGGTCCTAAGCCGTTTAGGGCTTTAAAGGTAATCACCAGCACTTTATATTTTGCCCAGAAACCTATTGGCAGCCAATGCAATTGCTTTAAAACAGGCATAATATGGTCTATCCAAGACACTCTGGAGACCAATCTAGCCACTGCATTTTGAACCAACAGAAGTTTCCGGACCACATACAAAGGCAGCCCCAAGTAGAGCGCATTTCAGTAGTCAAGCCTAGAGGTTACCAGAGAGTGCATCATAGTTCTGAGATCACTGTCTTCAAGGAATGGATGCAGTTGTCATATCAACCAAAGTTGATAGAAATCGTTCCTGGCCATAGCCTCAACCTGAGAAACCAGAGTGAGGCCTGGGTTCAGGAGAACTCCCAAGCTACATACCTATTCCTTCAGGCAGAGTGCAACCCCATCCAGAACTGGAAGATCTAGCATGTCCTTCGAATTATGACCCCTTAGCATGGGTACCTCCATCTTGCTTGTATTCAGTTCCAATATATTATCCCTCATCCAGTTCATTACTGCCTGTAGTTAGGGGGGTTGTTCATTTCCTGATGAAGTCATCGAGAAATAGATTTGGGTGTCATTACCATATTGATAACACCCTGCTCCAAATTTCCTGATGATCTCACCCAGCAGTTTCATGTAGATGTTAAAAAGCATAGGAGATAGGATGGAGCCCTGAGGGACACCATACAATCGCTCTTTTTTCTGAGAGCAACTATCTCTGAGCGACACAATCTAGAATCTACCAGAGAGATGGGAACGGAACCACTGCAAAGTAGTGCCACCTATTCCCAAATCCCCCAGATGATCCAGAAGGATACTATAGTTTGTAGTATCAAAAGCCTCAGAAAGGTCCAAAAGAACCATCAGAGTCACACTCCCTCTGTCCTTTCCCTGGTAGAGATCAGGCTGACCAAGGCTGTCTCCACCCCATAGCCCACTCTAAAGCCAGTTTGAAATTGATCTAGATAATCAGTATCTTCCAAAACTGCCTGGAGTTGATCAGCCACCACCCTCACAATTATCTTGCCCACCCAAGGTAGATTGGAGACTGGCCTATAATTATCCATCACTGGGGGCTCTAGGGCAGGCTTCTTAAGCAAAGTTACACAATTGCTTCCTTCAAACCTGGAGGCCTACTGTCCTCCTTCAGCGAGGCATTTATGATGACAACTAGGCCATTTCTAACAGCCTCCTTGATAGATGTTATTAAGCCGTGTTGGGCACGGGTTCAAAGGACAAGTTGTAGGCTGAACACTTCCAAGGAGCTTGTCCATGTATTCAATAGTCACAAATTGCAACTGATCCATTCAAATAGAGCCAGAGGAACTACTGGATGTCTCTACAATTGATCCCTCCATAACTATGGAGTCCAAGTCAACTTGAATGCGGGAGATTTTATCCACAAAATAATTGTTGAAAGCATCACCGCAGGAAAATGAGAAATGAGGATCTAAGTTCAGAGAGGAGGAAACCTGAGTCAATCCCCTGACAACTCTGAACAATTTTGCTGGACACGAACTTGCAGATGCAATACGTGCAGAATCACTTCTTCACTGCACATCTCTGTTGCCAGATTTGGCTTTTTAAAAGCCAAATTTTGGGTTACGGCCCGAGTATACCCCTGAGGTTCTGGCCACCCTGTGCACATATTGCCATAGAATAAGCCTTCAAATAGGCTTTGTGCCATGTCTTATTGGATTCAAGTCAAGTTTTCCTCCACTTATGCTCTAGTCTTTTCCCTTGCCTCTTCAGTTCCCGTAGCTGTTCAGTATACCATGGAGCCAGTTCTGAAGCAGAATGGAGAAGGCGCTTAAGTGCGATAGTGTCTACTGCCCTGTAAGCTCCCTATCTCAGGTTTCCACCAGGGCATCAATAGAATCACTGGCAGAACCAACTCTAAAATCCTCCAAGGCCTCTTGGAATCCTTGCCTCCTTGGGCAGACCATCCTAATAGCTCCTGCACCCCCGAAGAGGTGGGTTGTGGCCATGAAACCAACCTTAACCAGATGGTGGTCCGTCAGGACAATTGAGATACTCTAGGAGTCTCCACCCACTTAGCACGACCCTGATCTGAGCAAAAGATCAAATTGAGAGTGTTACCAGCAGTGTGTGTTGGCCTCGTGACCAATTGGGGTAGGCTCATAGTTGTCATGGCCGTTATAAACTCCTGAGCTGCACCAGGCAAGCCAGTCCCAAAGTGAACATTTAAGTCACCTAACACCAAAAGCCTGGGCGACTCCAACACCAACCCCACAACCAACTCCGTCAGCTCAGTTAGGGACTCAGTTGGGCAACAGGGTGGTTGGTAGACTAATAGAATCTCCAGTCTATCCAGAGTCCCCAGGACAAGATACACACAATCAATATGGTCCAGTTGTCTTACAGGGATTCTGGTAAGAGAGATAAGAACAGCCCTGGACGATCAGGCCCAAGGCCCATCTCGTTCAGCATCCTGTTTCATACAGGGACCCACCAGATGCCGCTGGAAGCCTGCAGTCAGGAGTTGAGGGCATGCCCTCTCTCCTGCTGTTACTTCCCTGCAACTGGAGATGTTATTCCGATGGATCACAGCCACTCCACCCTACCCCCTTCTCCTAACCTGCTTGACCACAGACTACCCAGCAGGGAGGAGCTGAGTCCATCCTGGGTCACTAGCCTCCCCCAACCAGGTCTCAGTTATACAAGCCAAGTTGGCTCCCTCATCCATGATCAAATCATGAATGATCTCGGTCTTGTTTTGAACCAACCTGGCATTGCAAAGGTCAGGTTCTGAGGATGGATGGAACTATACACCAAGGCCTGAGAGCTGATGGGGCAGCTGGAAAGGGAAACAGCTATTAAATTTCTGGTTTCTCTTCCCCTGTAATGGCCTGCTGACCTGCCAACAAAAATCTTTTATTCCCCACCACAATTGTGATAGCCACCCCAGAACCTCCAGAAGTGACCTCTATTCCTACACCTGTACCAGAGCCCTGGTACATAGCTGTAAGTAGCTGGGCAATAAGAGGAATCCTGGCGCTATATGAAAGGAGTCCAAGACAGTAAATTGGCCTTGGTTCCAATCTTGAAGGCCGCCACCAAAGGCCTTATTAGGGTTTGGTTGCCCCCTGCCGGTGGCTTGTGCGAGTGGCTGCGCACCCAAGTGCTGCCCACCCTAATAAGGGCCAGCAGGTCAGAAGCCCAACAAGTGAGGCTCTCGCCCCCACCAATCTAGCAGCCCAGCCCAGGTGAAAGATATCAAAACACAATTAGAGTGAGCGCAGCCCCAGATAACGAGGCTGAGAGAAGGTGGAAGTGGGGAGTAGAAGCTGGATGAAAAAAATCCTTACCCTACAGCATGTCTTCCAGCTACCTGGAAGTTGTAGTTCAGCAACACTTGGAAGTCCCCAGATTGGAAACTACTGGTATAGACAATGTTGAACTAGGTGGACTAGTGGTCTGGTTCAGTATAAGGCAACTTCCTATGTTCCCATGAAACATTCTTCTTAGGGTACGGGGCTCTAGCTCAGTGATAAAGCACTTGCTTTGCCTGCAGAATGTTCCAGGTTCAATCTTGGGCAATACTGAGTCAATACTGAGTCAACACCAATACTGAGTCTACCTTAAGAGAGTCGACCTTAAATCTACTGAGTCAACACCCATACTGAGACAATACAGTGTACTGTAGAAAATACTGAGCTAGATGAACTAATGGCCTGACACAGTAAAAGACAGCTTCCTATGTTCCCAACTCCTTGGAAACTCTTTCCCAACTAGCATGCTATCGAGTCTTTGGAGCATTCCTGGCAGTTGGCTTGATGGACCCTTATTATACTGGGCTAGATAGACCCTTGGACTGATACATATACACCAGTTTCATATGTTCTCCTAAGGCAGATCTGTAAACTAAATTCACAAAGGTTACTATCCCACAAAAATGTTTTCTATCTTGTGTACAAGCTTCCACAAATCACCTGGCCAGGATGAGTGCAAGAAGAAAGCCCAGGGGATCATATACCCTCCCCTGAACTTTCATTTATGCTGCTGGGGTTTGGAGAAGGTTAAGCAGTAAGTGTGGCAGGATCTGACAATTGGGTAAGGCACGGAAGACACTCCCCTTCTCTTAACCCTTTCCATACCCCAGTGCAAGTGAGAGAAATCCCTGCCTCCCCACTAAACATCCCAAATGACTTGGAGAAGAGGAGCACAAGTAGAATGGGGCCCATAGCTTAATGGTAGTGCATTTGCTTTGCATACAGAAGGTCCCAGGTTCAATCCCTGGCATCTCCAGATAGGGCTGGGAAAGACTCCTGTCTGAAACCTCGGAGAAACCATTGCCACTGTGTAGACAATACTGAGCTAGATGGACCAATGGTCTGACTTGGTATAAGGCAGCTTCCTATGTTCTTAGAAACTGGCTAATAAGCCAAGCCGATATTTGTGCATCCTTGCTTACATATCTATATTGTGAAAGAAAGAAAACCCAGTGCTCTTCCTGTTTTCTAAAAGCTTCCTTCTAAATCCCATTCAGAGGCAGATTTTTTCCTTGCCACAAATGACTAAGCAAGTAGCTGTTAACAAGCCTGTGGCTAAGGAATCAAATTTAAGGATGCTTTCTGTGTATATGTTAGAAGGTTTAGGCTGGTAATCATTTTATAGTACTCACTGGCTGGATTCAGACACAATGCAAAACCATTGTTTGTGCTGACCAAAACTAAAAACCCGCACCATGGGTTATACCTTCAGATGTACAACAGACAAGCCATGGTTGAGAGCTGTTTGTTTTTGTTTGCTCAGGACCAACCTTTAGAAATTCACTTCTGTTTCCATGGTATAGTGGTATCTTGAGGCAGAGCAGTGGCCCTCACTTTCGTCTTGTCAATGGTCTGTGAATTCAAGCATAACAGGAAACCACAGTTACCACAAACTGTCGGTTGCAAATCCATTTCATACCATGGCTTCAGATCCTAATTGCTGGACAGGGTAGAGTTCAGACACAGTGAAAAACTGTGGTTTAGCTAAACAAACCATGGTTTAGTGTTGTGTCTGAGCCCAGTTGCTGAAATGTTTTCCTGACAGTTGGGGTACCCACAACTGGTTTAAGGGTGTAAATGAGGCTTATGCAGGCATCCTAGGGTCTTTTAGCCATGCTTATTTTCTTACCATGTTGGGTGACACTCGGGTTCCTTTGTGCTTGTAGTAGAGTCTTAGCCATATTAAATGACTGTGCTATAGTTTGCTTGTTTTTCCTTAACTTGTTGCCCTAAAGTTCAGGAGATGGGATTTATTATAAGCTTATGAGCAAGCCCAAGGATGTTAGTCTTGTCAATACCACAGTAACAACTTAGGAAAACAAGGTCCAAAGGAATCCTTTGATCGAATATTTGATGTCTGCTAGCAATCAAGGAGGCGATTCTTGCGATCACGATCACTTGGGCTAAGGGAGTCTAGCCTGCTTTTGGGCGATCATGTACTGCAATGGGAGTCGTGTGGCTCCCGGCAGCTAGCTGCCCTAAATACCCCTCCCTTTAGCCAAAGTTAATGGAGTGAGCACTCCGTTAACCTCATCTTTTTGCTCGTGTGTTGCCGTGGCACGCGGCGACACAAAAGGAGGCCCCCGACCGGGAAGCTGCAAGCAGGCTCCCGGGCTCAGGGGTCTCTCCAGGATGCCTTGCAAAGGGTATCCTGGAACTTCCAAGGGCCGCGTGGCCCGTGATCCCCGCATCCCCTGCTCGCTCTGTGACGGAGCCAACAGTTGTGTGGGCGGCCAATCTGGCCGTCCAGAGTTGCCTTCCGATCGTCTATGGGGAGAGTGGGCTAAGCTGATCATGAGAATCGCCTCAGGAAATTGAGCCAATTACCTTATGACATCTAGCAGTAATAACATGATAGCCTGTATGTTGTTGGACCACAATTCCTTAATTTCTGATATGTTTCAATATCAAACGGAATGGTTAAGGCAGACTATCTTTTTCTAGTATTTCAACATCAAAGCCATCATAAGGTGCTCTCTGGAGTTTTCTTTTGAATAGCTCTCTCTAGATGTTGCTGTTGACAGCAATGGGAAGCAAGTAAAGAAACTTGGAAGGACTGTGATGGCTCAGTCGTCATGTAGGTTTAAATCAAACCTGTCTATTTGGACAGGTGTTTCAAGCCGCCTTCCCCCGCAAAACCCCTTGCCTTCTAATAGGAATTCTAATTAATGCACCATCTTCTAAATTTGAAAACAAAATCCTAAGTCCTCTTTCACAGGAAATCCTTCCTGTGTTCAGTTAACATGGGGAAGTATGAATGGCTCTATGCTTGCAGGCACTGCCAACACACCCAGTAGCTATAGACTTGATGGTTGCATGTTTAGCTTTGATAAGAAAGGAGGCAGTACCATGTATTACCACCTTAAGTGGTGCATCAGGGAAATGTTTGACTAACAAGCAGAAGGTTGCCGGTTTGAATCCCCACTGCTACTATATCGGGCAGTGCGGGAGGAGGCAATGGTAAACCTCTCCTTTATACTACCAAAGAAAACCACAGGGCTCTGTGGGCGCTAGGAGTCGAAATCGACTTGACAGCACACTTTACTATGTATTATTTCATTCATCCATTCATTCATTCAATTTTTATACCGTCCTACCAAAATGGCCATGTACAGCATGGGAGTGGGATTATGTGATTTGGATGTGGTACATGAAAGCTGAGCTCATGGCCACCTGGCCAACATATGCATTAGCATTGGGGAGCATGGGTAGTCACTAGCTCCCCCTTTCCCACATGTATTAAATTCAGATAGGGTTTCATATGGGAGACCCATCCTTGTAGGAACATAGGAAGCTGCCCTTTACTGAATCAGACTTCTGGTCCATCTAGCTCAGTACTGCCTACATGGACTGGCAGCAGCTCTTCAAGGTTTAAGGCAGGGTTTCCCCCCAACCCTACTTGGAGATTCCAGGGATTGAACTTTCTGCAGGTAAAGCTTACAGCAGATGATGCTCACATGTAGTCACCCATCCAAATACAAACCAAGGAGAACCCTAACACAACACGGTGTGTGTGGTGGGTTATCCATGTGACTCTTTGCTTCTCAGGAAAAGAGTGAAAAGGTTGTAGGGGTCAGCCCACCATGTGTGCAGCACCTGCCATGCATGTGACACCATGTGCACAGTGGAGAGGAGGGACTTGCACCGCTGTTCTACCTCACACATTTTAGTATCAGCTTGTGCATCCACAAATCCTGCTCATCTGAGGTGAGTTCTCCTAGGCCTCTGGCCAGAGGGTCAGACAGCAGCACACATGTACTCTCCCCCGAACTCTTGCTTACTCATGGATGCGGTGATAGTAAGAGACTGTCTGTGTGAGTGATTGTGTGAAGTCTCCCACTATTTCCTGTCTTCTCCATGTTTCAGGACAATCCCTATCTCTCCCCCAAGCCAATATGTGTGTCAGAGGACTTTTGGGAGGGGTTTCAAGGCTGGAGGTGAGCATAAATGGAGGCTAGCTAGCCATGAATGCACCAATGAGAGACCTTAAAGGCCAAGTTGAAGACAAATCATACTGGAGAGAATCTATCTATGTGGTTGCTAAAGTCGACAATGACTTGATGTCACTCACTCACTCAATCAATCAATCAATCAGTAAGTAATACTAGTAATAGTAATATTTGTAGACCCCAGGTCCAGCTTGGTAAACACAGGGAGCGGGCCAATGGTCTCCACTCGCATTCTGCCAAACAGAGGGAAGGTACACTTTGGAAGTGTGTGCAGAGCAAACAGATACTTTAGATGTTTTTATTTATTTTATTTTTTTATTGTTGCATTTATATACCGCCTTTTGTTAAAAGACAACCCCAAGGCGGTTTACAAAAGTTAAAACATACAATAACAAGGCAATAAAAACATCAAGCTAAAAAATATAAAAACATAAAAAACAGGCATAAAAACAATACAACAAGTAAAAACACACAGAAGCTGCAGTAAAAACGATTATGTAAAAGCCTGGGTAAAAAGCCAAGTTTTAACAAGCTTTCCAAAAGCCGTGATGGAGTCCGAGGAGCGAATGGCCACTGGGAGAGCATTCCAAAGTCTGGGAGCAGCAACAGAGAAGGCCCTGTCCCGAGTGCACGACAGCCGGGCCTCTCTCATTGTCGGTACCCGGAGCAGGGCCCCCTCAGATGTCCTTGTCAAGCAGGCAGCAACCCCAAGCAGGCGGTCCCTCAAATACCCCGGGGCCAAACCGTTAAGGGCTTTAAAGGTCAAAACCAGCACCTTGAATTGTACCCGGAAGCGAACCGGCAGCCAGTGCAACTCTTTCAGAATGGGGGTGATGTGCTCCCAACGGGCAGCTCCGGATAAAACCCTAGCTGCCACGTTTTGCACTAGCTGCAGTTTCCGGATATTCTTCAAGGGCAGCCCCACGTAGAGCGCGTTACAGTAATCCAGCCACGACGTGACTAAGGCATGGGTAACTGTGGCCAGATCTGCCTTCTCGAGAAAGGGACGCAGCTGGCACACTAGCCGAAGCCGTGCAAAGGCACCCCTGGCCACCGCCTCCACCTGAGCTTCCATGAGATGTTATAAGGAAAAAAATCAGTCTGCAGAATATATACTATCAGATTGCTGAAGTCCCCTCTCTTAGTGTCTAGTATCTGCATGAAAATATTCTGCCTGGTTCTTGTGGGAACATAGTCCTTCCTGAGCCAAAGTATAGTGATCAGTAGACTCTGAGCATGTGCATAATCTATCCACCGAACTTAAAAAAATGAAATTAGGGATGGAATGGAGTTGGACAAGCACATAGAGTGCTTCAAGAGGCTGAAGCTGGCTGCCTAATCATGGACAGAAAGATCAGACTGAAGGTCGGATCAATGGCAGGACAAGATCTGTGCCAAAGAGGCTGGGATCTTGGAGCAGCAAGTAGAAAGTTGCTGGGTGGACTTGGAAGCAACCAGGGAGCGTGTATGCCAGACCACAGGTGTTATGCTGTTATATTTTCATCCTGCCTTTCCTGCTAGGAGCTCAGGGCAGCTTATAGGGTTGCCCACCCTCATTCCTCACAAGCAACCTGTGAGGCAGGCTGGGCTGAAATAGTCAGTAGTCCAAAGTCAGCCAATAGGCCTTGTGGTTGAGTAGGGACTTGTACCTGGATCTCCATAATCTAAGTCATGTACTCTTAACTGCTATACCACACTGGGCTGCTTAGAGGGATTAGGGGGTTCCACAGAGAAATTCAGTTACCTTTAAGGCAAAGCCCCAGCCTTGATCTGAATAAGAAATAATGACTGGTTTGGTGTTGGCTGGGGAGTCTGAGACAGAGTTGGAATTTGAACTGAGGCCTTCTGACTCATTCACTGTGCTAAGAACATAAGAACAGCCTGGCTGGATCAGGCAGGCCCATCTAGTGCAGCATCCTGTTTCACACAGTGGCCCACCAGATGCCTCTGGGGAGCCTACAGGCAAGATGTGAGGGCATGCCCTCTCTTCTGGTGCTGCTCCCCTTCAACTGGTATTTAGGGGCATCTTGCCTCTGAGGCTGGAAGTGGCCTAGTAGCTATTGATAGACCTGTCCTCCATTAATTTGTCCTTTTAAAGCCATCCAATCTAGTGGCCATCACCACATCCTGTGACAGAGAATTCCATAGATCAATTACATGCAGTGTCAAAAAGTACTTCCTTTTGTAGGTCTTAAATATCCCAGCCTTCAGTTTCATGGGATGACCCTAGTTCTAGTGTTGTGAGGGAGAAAAAATTAACTCTGTCCACTCTTTCTACTCCATGTATAATTTTATAGACCTCTATCATGTCTCCCTGTGGTTGCCTCTTTTCCAAACTAAAAAGCTCCAGATGCTGGAGTCTTGACTCATAAGGAAGGTGCTTCAGGCCTCTGATCATCTTGGAAGTGCCTGATGATATAGAAAATGGAAACACTATAATTAAAGGGTTCTCAAACTTTGGTCCCCAGATGTTGATGGACTGCAACTCGCATCATCTCCAGCCACAATAGCCATCCCAGGGGTGAGAGGAGTTGTAGTCCAACAATATCTGGGGACCCAAACTTGAGAATCACTTTCATAATATAAGTGGTGCTGCAGGAGGTGGGAGAGGATGCTTCCTGAACCACATGGGATGTAATTAGGAATAAACATCAATTGTAAACTGATGAAATACTGTGCAGAACCCAGTGATGTTCTTTGATTCCAAAACTGTTCCTTGGAGACTCTTTTAAAACTTCACAGCTCTGGTCATTAAAACCTTCCTCCCTACTTCCAACCTCAGTTTTGTTTATGGGCAACCAGTAGCTGTTCATACTGGTTTCCGTCGTCTGCTTAAACAGCTGTGATCAGAAATGAGCATAAGAGAAAAACATTCAGATTTGTACTCTGTCTGGAGTCTAGTGGTTCAAGTCAATTTGTTATGGAGTTCGGCCAGGGAAGGAAATTGGCATCTGGTGTCAGTAAGAAAGGGTGGCTTTGGGTGTCTCAAGAAGCACCGACAACAGATGCGCAAGCCATTTTTGTGCTTCCTTATGCTATGCTTTCACGGCAGTGTCCAGAGGGGGAATTCATAAGGGGGATCGGCTTCTATTATATGCTTGGATGTCTCTTCCAGGTGGAACTTGTCAATGGTGCGTGTAAAATCAATACAGTACTCAGTGGTTCTCTGTATCCCCAGTAGTTCAAGGCTATTTATTGTTCAGGTGTGTTCTGAGCTCTTTGCTGCCAATCTGTAAAAATGGTTGCTGCCTACCTTGGGACTTGGGCTGTTTTTGAAATATATATATAAATAAACAATGGGAGGTGGTGGTACTGGGGTGTGTGTGTGTGTTGTTACCAGCTATGCTTATTCTGCCCACTCCCAGGAGCCTCCGTGGTTGCAACTGCATCTCCAGGCTTTGAGATTGCACTTTTGCTATGCTCAGAGGCTGCACCACAATGTGAGCTCCCAGTCTATCTTTTACATGGGGACCAGTTGCTTAGTTGTCAGTGGACTGGTTGCCCATAGATTTGGCCTCAAGGCCCACAAATTGGAAAGGGGATTAGATCCACACTCCCTCTTTCTGTGAGGGGGCCCTGGCTAAGCAGACTCTAGAACCAGCTACTGCAAGTGTCTGGAATTCAAGATCATTTTGGACTCGGAATGAAATCTAAACTCCCCTCTTCCTCTCACAAGAGAGAGAACACCGGTTGTTAACGAAGCACTCAGGCCAGGAAGCGAAGGCGGATAAGATTCCATTACAATAGGGATGAGTCAGTGATGTAACTTTGAAGAAGTGTCCATTGAAACTCTTGATAGAACTCTTGGGAAGCCCTTCCCAGCACAGGATGCTCTGGACGCACCTGCACACTCCAATTGTTCTCACAATCAGTCTTGAATAAAATAGCCGATTCACACACCTTCCTACACAGGAGGGAAGATCAGACACAATACATTCCAAAAAGGTTGTCTGGGCTCCCCTGTTCAGCAGAGCAGGACAAAAGACAAGTGCCCTCAAGGCATGTTTTGGGATATAAGTATCCCTAATTCATGACCCAGTGTGCTTCCCTGTGACTCCCACTGCGAAACATCTTGGTGCCTCTCGCTCGGGACCCCATCAGACTGCACCAAGAAACTCCAGCAGACCACCTTAGTGTTCTCCTCTTCAGGACAGGTGATATAGCCTCTTGCCCGGCTTCTTCAGGGCTGAACCTATCCCTTTCTCTTATTTCTGAAACCTTACCCCTCTATCTTAAAGTACCTCTCTAGCCCACCTGGGAATTTCACATAATTTGGAACTTTAAGCTAAATGTGCCTTACATAGTCTGTTTCTTAGCATATTTGTAGTGCCTTTAAACTAGGGCCACATAGTAATTGAGTTTGATTTTACTTTTAATAACCTGCTTTTTGATTTAATTAAAAAAGCCGATTTTATTGAGTTTGTACGCGTGCACAAATTAAGGCTGATTGGAACTGTCTTCCCTCTTGAGCTAAATTCCCCACATTCGCCCGAACTGGGGGTGCAGACCAATCACCCTTGAGGCAGTTTCATCAACAGTGGGTGTGTATCTGTTCATATGGCTGTGTATGTGTTTGGCTCGTCTCCCAGAACTGCATTCCATCAGCAACAGAGAGCTGATACAACATTCTTTTTTGGCTTAGCTGAGGCCAAGGAGCCTTGTTGTTATGTTTAGGCCTTGTTAGGGTGCAGAGTTTTAGGTGGTGGTGAAGGGGGGAAAGGGTACCTTCTTTCTTTCCCATTCCCTTTTAGGCCTTCACCTGCTAAAGTGTGTTCTGGACAGTAGAAAAGGTGGCCCTTTCCCCCTTTGCTCCCACGTAAACCATCTTTTTTAAAACTGCTATTGCTATTATTCCAATTATTCCAATTTTTATATCACTGTTTCTTTAAAAAGTTCAAAGTGGTGGATTTTTAAAGTCAGCATATGCATCCCACTCTGGGACACTTGCTCTTAGCTGTTAAGGGCTAGATAAATTTAGTTCTCCTGCTATCCCCTGCCCTGCTTTCAATGGACGCTTTCAACATTTTGGATCTCAACCATAGGCTTAATTGATAGATTCACATAGCCTGACTGTTTATTCCTTTCAGACCGTTTCTTTTCTCTCCTGGGGTAGAAGTAAGAGCTGCTTGCAGAATACACGCTCACCACCTGCCACAGTGCTGGCCAGCGGTGTGGCCACCACAGCACTCAAAACAGACTCGAAACATTTGGGGGGCCCCAGGAGGTGTGGAGGCCCTGAGGGTGTGTGGAGGCCCTGGACTTTGGCACGGAAGTCCAGGGGTAAGAGCACCTCTGACTTTATCAATTTCATATCTGTGCCCTTTGCATTCTGCAATATCCTGGAAGCTTGCAGGTCTGTTTTGTGGGGCTTTAAAATATTTTTCTTTTAGTTTATAAATTTCTTCACACCTACAAGTATTCCAGGTAGGTAGAATCCCATTGTGTTTCCAAACTGATAGGTATCCGTTTGGGTGGGTGGTTTCAGGAGGAGGGAAAGGGAAAGGACTTTATCTCTTGAGCTTTAGGAACATAGGAAGCTGCCATACAGTATACTGAGTCAGACCATTGGTCTATCTAGCTCAGTATTGTCCACACAGACTGGCAGCGGCTTCTCCAAGGTTGCAGGCAGGAATCTCTCTCAGCCCTATCTTGGAAAAGCCAGGGAGGGAACTTGGAAACCTTCTGCTCTTCCCAGAGCAGCTCCATCCCCTGAGGGGAATATCTTGCAGTGCTCACACATCAAGTCTCCCATTCATATGCAACCAGGTCAGACCCTGCTTAGCTAAGGGGACAAGTCATGCTTGCTTCCACAAGAGCAGCTCTTGCTGCCAGCTTGCTACCATAAGACCAGTTTAAGCTTTTGAGGTTTAATATTTTTTATTTCAGTTTATAATCCAGTGATATTCTGCATATCTAGGGAGTTCCCTGGGCATGTCTAAATCACTGCCTCTGGTGACCCTTTTTTTGTGTCCACATGAGTTCACTGTCAGAGGGCATGATGTTGATGAAATGTTATGGAAGCTCTGATATCTGAATTTACTTATGTCCCCATCCCTTTTTGTATAATCTTATTTGTTTGTTATTTCTCTGTGTAAACTGCCCTGAGCCATTTTTGGAAGGGCGGTATAGAAATAGAATAAATAATAATAAATATACTGTCATTTAATCTGTATGCCATAATTGGAAGCTATGAACCACCTTGACAGAAAGGCTGTGTATATGTAGTAACGTAAACAGAAATGTAGGTTCAGCCATTGAGGGTGAAGATGCCTAGTCTGTCGTGAGGAGGTGTTATTTTCAGGAAAGCTGAGATGAGTCTTCTGAAGATTTCAACTTTTCTGATTTTCTGTTTGTTTATTTTACAAACTCCAGGGTAGTTCTTGCCTCATGAAAAAAATTGTGATGTCCTGTACTGTCTGAACAAAATCAGGGCAATTTTGACTGTAAAGGGCAGGCAGTCTTTATGCTGAATTCCTTTTTATACAAGTCACTTAATTAAAATGAAAATTGTACAGAGCATGTTATGTCATAATATAATAAAGTCAAAGTTATAACTTTGCTGAGATTTGCTTATGGATGCTAAATATCAAAGCCTGTGCAGTAATTGATGTTTGATAGTATGTAATTTGATTATCTCAAACCCTATAAAAAAAGAAGGTGAACTCACCAGGGTGATTTATTGTAGACCTTCAGATGCATCATGGAAGACAATGACTGAATAAAAACTTGGAGGGGGCTCCGTCTGTCCATTATATGGAATGAATTACAGGTTGGGTAAATCTGTGAGTGTGTGTATAACTAAAATGTATTGCCCGCCATCTCACATCTATAGTCTGAAATGATACACTCCATGGAGAGCCTTGATCATTTGATACTGCGGATTGTAAAAATTGGTCCTAAGGATAATAAGAAGGAAACCTTCTGTTATTGCACACATACCAAGGAGGATGGAGTGTTTTGGCTTATGGGAGAAGATGGCAGAGCTGTAGAATAAAAGGGGGATCTCTTGGATCAGGAGCTATGCTGAGATCCCCGTGGGAAGCCCTTGGGGGCTGGACCGAGCCCCTGGGCTTCAGCTGTTTGCCACAAGCCCATAGGTTTTGGTCTTTTAACATCTGATCTGAGTTCCAGCTCTGCTTTGGTTGTGACCTGGGGCAAGTCATTATTTTTCAACTTTAGTTATATATATAACTAATGTGAGGTCAAATGAGTGTAGGGTTCTTGAATTTGGATGTGCAGCAGCCAGGAATCAAGCCATTAGGTTTTTTGGGTTCTGTTTGGGTTTAACTGCAACGGAAGTTGTTCTAGTTCAGGCCAATAAAGGTTCAGTAACTAGTTTAGCACACATAACCAACTGGTTTAGTTTCTGGTTCGTGTGAGAAAAAACAGAAGTGGCATGTTGTTTAAAATTATTGTTTGCACAGTAGGGTGGAATAAGCTAATAAGTATAAAATGGTTACAACATAAGTACTATGAAGCATGCAGGAAACAAAATAAGTTCTAAGAACTTAAAGCAAATAAAATAAGCATTTATTTGTCAATTTTAATTGTACAATTGGAAGCACATTGCAATTTCAGAGGAGGAGGAATGGAAAGGATTTAGTAAATAGTAGTGGAACTGCCACTGTGATATATTTTTCAATTGATTTAATGTATATACAGTTATCCCGCTCTTTCTCTAAGGAGCCCCATGTATGTAGAACATACATGGTTATATTTATAATCCCAACGAAACTGTGAGGTGGGTTAGGCTGAGAGAGAAATGACTGGCCCAAAGTCACCCACTGAGTTTTATAACTGGATGGGCATTTGAACCCGGGTCTCCCCAATCCTAGTCCAGCACTCTAACCACTACACCACACTGGCTTAATAGGATGAGGGAAACAAATGATTATCAATCTTAAATAGATGGATCTTTGGCCTACTCTGTTTCCATCATGCTTGACTTGAATTTTTGTACTCAGCATTACAGCCTTCTGTAACGTCTATTTAGACTCGCCAACAAATCATCTCCCAAGATTGCCTCGTTCATAATAGATCTTTGTGGGGTCAATATGAGTTTAAACTCATAGCAATGCAATATATTGTATTGCTGACTCACTTCACATGAATGTTCTTTTCAGCCCTTCCGAGCTGTCACTGCACAACTGTTCCATGTTGACCAAACCACTGTCACAAAGGGGGAAAGGAACAAGCAGGGGAAGGGACAAGCAGGCGTCCAGTCCAGTCCAGTCCTTGCCTAATGCTTCCCAGGGCCAGCATGTGAAGAGGGCAGATTATAGAAGCCTGTACAAACCCAAAACATATAAATCCTTTCAGATATTGGTTTTATTGATGTGTTTGTTCTGGTTGAGCCAGTGAGTGTACCACATCAGGTCGTGCGTTTGGTTGAACCAATGGCCAGATACTTTTTTGTTTTGTTTTGTTCAGGTGTGATGAGGACTTCCAGTTAATGGTGCAGGCTAGGTTCTGTTTCAGGAAAAAAAATAAGCTTGTTCCAGTTTTTGGCTCAGACTTGATTTAACTCCCTGCCTAGCAGGCAGGACCAGGTGCTTTATTTCTAGTACCACCAATGCTCTGCTTTCCATGCAAGTCCAGCTAGCTTGCCGTGCAAGGATGCCACCTAGGCTGCAGTAACTGTCAGCTGATGCAGCAGATCAATCCTCGCTCACAGGCCTATAAAGCTCAGACCTGGCTCATAAGTTGGAGCAGCTCTTTGCTATGAACAGTAGCAGACACAGACTCTTAGTGCCTGCCTTAACTCACTGATCCTTTCTACTCTTGTTCTGGTCTTGACTACACCCATCTCTGGCTCCTCAGATTCTGATCTGCTTGTTCCAGCCTTGACTGTTCCTATTTGGGCTGCACCCTTGTCCCGGCATGCATGAATCAAGAGCAGACCCCTGTGAAAGCCTGATAGTAAGGTAGACTGGAAAGTCCTGTGCACAATAACAGTGCTGTTTAATTTTATAGAAAACAATGTAAAGCCTATACAAAGATTTGCTGATGGGATTCCCAGATGTTGTTGACTACAGCTCCTAGAACTCCCAGCTGCAATGGCTTTTGCTGGGAGATTATGGGAGTTGTAATCAACAACATCTGGAGTCCCTGTTAGGGGGAACACTGGATGGAATCCTACTTCCAGCAAAAGCATATGATAGACTGGCAGGATCTGGTTTTGTTTGTTTTTTGACTAGCTTCCTTCCCCTTATTTCTTCTGCATCATATGGGCAAGCTTTCCAGGGACAGCAGGGGCTCCTTCTTGCTGGCAACTCCAATGTGCCAGGTGTCTCCACTGAGGATAGAATGTAGATGGCTGCCTATTGACAGCTGGCCAGCCAGCCACTGACAAGTTATGATAGTGCTTGTGCAGTCTAGCTGTTTTGCAGAAGAAGAATTAGGAACAGCGGGAGGTAGAATCTCTGCCTCCAAGAATCCTTGATCACCTTTTGTGGATATTTGTTCTCCATTTTACTGCTGGGGTTAAAGACTGAGAGTAAAACAGAGGACCCTGGTTATACATGAGAATGGAAGAAAGACCAAAAACATGCAAGTCAGTGACACCTAAGAAATAGGTATAAACACAACCTAATATACTAGGTAGAGCTTTGATCCTACATAGGATATCTAAAACTACCTTATACTGAGATGAGCCAGTGGTCCATCTAGCCTAATACAGGGCTGGGTTGGATGATATTTTACTGCCCAGGCAGTGAGGGATATGCCAAGAGCATGCCCATTGAGATGTCTTTTGTGGATGTCCCGATCCCTCCCAGCATGTCCCTTTATTGTGTGTGTGCACCCTGTTCATCTGAAAGGGTGTTCTAGATTCATCTGAAAGGGTTCATCTGAAAGGGTGTTCTAGATGTTTGTTTTGTTTGTTTAAGAACATAAGAACAGCCCTGCTGGATCAGGCCCAAGGTCCATCCAAGTCCAGCATCCTGTTTCACATTGTGGCCCACCAGATGCCTTCGAGAAGTTCACAGGCAGGGGGTGAGGGCTTACCTTCTCTCCTGCTGTTGTTCCCCTGCAACTGGTATTTAGAGGCATTTTGCCTCTGAGGCTGGAGGTGGCTTAAAGCCACCAGACTAGTAGCCATTGATAGACCTGTTCTCCATGACTTTGTTTAAGCCCCTTTTAAAGCCATCTAAGCTCGTGGTCATCACCACATCCTGTGGCAGAGAATTCCATAGATTAATTATGTGCTGTGTGAAAAAGTACTTCCTTTTGTTGGTCCTGAATTTCCCAACCTTGAGTTACTTATTTTATTTTATGTATCATATTTGTACAATGCCCTAAACATTTGTCTCTGTGCGGTTTACAACAACATAAAACAAATTAAAACAGAAAATAAAACCTTTAAAATGATGTAAATCCACAAGTCCAGTTAAAAAGCTTGGGTGGAAAAAAGTGTCTTTGGAGACTTCTTAAAAGTTGTCAGAGATGGAGAGGCTCTTATTACAGCAGGGAACTCATTCCAGAGTCTCAGGGTGGCAACAGAGAAAGTCTTTCCCTATGTAGCCATCAGATGAACATAGGAAGATAGGAAACTGCCATATACTGAGTCAGACCATTGGTCTATCTAGCTCAGTATTGTCCTCACAGACTGGCAGTGGCTTCTCCAAGGTTGCAGGCAGGAATCTCTCTCAGCCCTCTCCTGGAGATGCCAGGGAAGGAACTTGGAGCCTAGATGCTCTTCCCAGAGCGGCTCCATCCTCTGAGGGGAATATCTTGCAGTGCTTACACATCAAGTCTCCCATTCATATGCAACCAGGGCAGACCCTGCTTAGCTATGGGGACAAGTCAGCTCTCCTCTGGTAATTGCAGATGAACCTCTTTGGATGATCTCGATGGGTAAAGGGGCTCATAATGAAGAAGACGTTCTCTTAGATACCCAGGGCCTAAGCTGTTTAGGGATTTATAGGTTATAACCAGCACCTTGTATTTTGCCCAGAACCTTTTTGGTAGTCACTGTTATTCTTTTAATATAGGAGTAATATGGCCACTTTGAGATTACTCAGAGACCAACCTGGTTGCCACATTCTGTACCAACTGAGTTTCCAGACTATGTACAAAGGAATCTCCACACAGAACGAATTGCAGCAGTCAAGTCTGGAGGTTACCAGCAGATATACCACCGCTTTTAGGTCACTTATCTCAAGAAATGGGCACAGCTGGCATATTAGCTGAAGCTGATAGAAATTACCTCTGGCCACTGCCTCAGCCTGAGATACCAGGGAGAGGTTTGGAACCACAAGCACTCCCAGATTGCGTTGCTGTTCCTTCTGAGGAAGTGTGACCCCATCCAGAACCAGTAGATCAAAATTGTCCCCTGAGTTCCGACCCCCGCACAATCAGTACCTCCATCATTCAGTTTGTTATCTCTCATCCAGCCCATCACTGCCTCCAGACAGGCATTTAGAGAGATTATGCCTTCTCCTGATGACATGGAGAAATAGATTTGGGTGTCGTCAGCATACTTATAACACCCTGCACCAAATCTCCTGATGATCTTTCTCAGCGGTTTCATGCAGATGTTAAGAAGCATTGGAGACAGTATGGAACCCTGGGGGCTGTCATATAAAAGCTTTCGAAGAACTACAGTCTCCATGACTCCATCTGGAATCTGCCTGAGAGATAGGAGCAGAACCACTGCAAAGCAGTGTCTCCCACTCCCAACCCCCTCAGTTGCTCCAGAAGGATACTTTGGTTGATAGTATTGAAAGCCGCTGAGGATCCAAAAGGACCAACAGAGTCACACTCCCTCCATCAGTTCCCCATTGGAGATCATCCATCGGGCCGACCAAAGCAATCTCCACCATAGCCTGCCCGAAAACCAGTTTGAAATGGGTCTAGATAATCAGTGTCCTCCAAGACTGTTTGGAACTGGGAGGCCACTACTGCCCTGAGCTGCTGGCTAGACATCTCAACTATGTTTGTAGCTTAAAGTGGGGAAATTAGCTTGGGTTGAGGGAGCAGTTTGGTTCCAGCATCAGGAACCAATTGGCATATTGGAAAAATGAGGAGACAGGAATACAGTTTCAAGGCTTTATTAAGGGTAAAATAGGGGTTCATAAGACAAACATTTGGTTAGGCAATGCAATCAATTTTGACTGAAGTTTGAAATTTGAAATTTGAAGTCATAATTAAGAATGAATCAGGTTGGCTCAGGCTCTTAGACCAGAGCCTGGCTTAAGGCTTGCCATGAAAAGTGCTTGGGAAGCCGGAAGGGAGGGAGAGAAGTGGCAAGGAGTCTTAGAAGGGCAAGAGGTTAGTTTACCTGCCCTTCCTAGCTGGTGCATTCATTGCATGTTGGCAGAGAGGTCTCCTCATGGGTAAAAGGCAGGAAAGTGGAGCAAGGAGTGAAGGGCTACAGCTTGTGTGTATGTGAGTCCATAGAATAGTGATCCAAACAGATTCCAAGGCTATGTGCTTTGGCCAGAGGTAGATACACCTCAAAACATGCCCTGAGGCAGTTTCCAAGACGGTCTGCCTACCCAGTGGGTGTTAGATTCCATGAAAGACAAAGAAGTTCATTGCCACTTAATCACTCTGAGTGAAGCTTGCCCAACAAAGGCAAGAGGGACTGGTGTACTTTGTATGCAAATGTGGTGAATAAAGCTGTGCTCAGTTGACTCTCCTTAAGACCAGGATGTCTTTCAGGTATAAAAAGATTACACATCTATAGTTTTTATGAGCCTCTCCACTGGGCCCTTGCCAGCCAATGTGCCGCTTATCTGTGTTACTCCTGAAGAGTGCTTGACTGTTCTCTCTCTTGGACAAGGAGATTCTTCCCCTCAGCGACTTACCTTTTGAAGTGGAGTTTGAATAGCCTGGCTAAAGGGGTTGGAGCATCATTTAAAGTCTTGTTAGCTGCTAAACCTGAATGCACACTGTCTGCACAGCCAGTGCTTATCGACTAGGGATGTGCACAAAGCGTTTCGTGTACATCTGGGGGCGGAGAGCAGGTGCTTTAAAAGGAGGAAGTCAGGTCTTGCCTGCCCCTCCATCGTTCCTCCTCCACCCCCACCCCTGCTGCGGCACTGTCGGGATTAAACGCCCCAGCAGGGGCTCCTCCCAGCAGCCTGCGGGTGGTGTTGGCACAGAAATTGCATCTGAGCATACATGGATGCTATCGTGAGTGGTCAGCAACACCATGCTGACCACTCAAGATGGCATCTGCGCATGCTTAGATGCCATTTCTGTGCTGACACTGGCTGCTGAGAGGAGCCTTGAAGCCACGCGGGGTGGATTTAATCCTGACAGTACTGCACTGGGGTGATGGGGGCAGTGGACGGTTAGGTAAGGCCTGCCTTCCTCCTTTTAAAATGCCGGCTCACCCCCGCTGAAACGATTCGGTGGGGGCAGCTCAAAGCATTTTGCTGCCTCGAAACAGAGGTGCCAAAATCCTTTGTGCACATCCCTGTTATTGACCCATTTGGAACCAAGTCCCTTGACTAGGCAGGGTGAAGTGTGTGCTAAGATCATGAGCCCATTATCCAGTATGATTGAGACACTGGAGTAGAGAGCTGCAATATGTGCTGCCCTGAAATATGGCTTGCTGGCGACATTACACTTTCAATTACTTTGCCTGACCACAGAAGGCTGGAGACAACCCTATAGTTGTTTAACTCTGAGGATCCAATGTAGACTTCTTCAGAAGTGGTCTAATAATTGCCTCCTTAAGACACAAAGGTATCCTGGCCTTTCTCAGAGGACTTCTACAATGACCCCAACGCCAGATGGTATAAATCATGTTGGACAAGGGTCCAGAGAGCAGGTGGCAGGCCCTACTGTTTCAAGCAGCTTGTCTACATCCTCAAGAGTCACAAACTGAAAGTGATCCAGCCTAACCACATAAGAGGACACCTCTGTATTAAACTCTGAAATAATTGTGGAGTCTAAATCTAAGTTGGCCCGAATACGAGAGATTTTATTCACAAAAAAATCATTAAAAATGTTACAGAGGGTAATTGATGGTTCCAAATTCTGATTCAAGTGAAGAGGGGCTTATACTAGCCCTCTCACAACCTTAAACAACTTTGCTGGACGTGAGCTTGTGGATATAATACAGGCAGAAAAGAATTGCTTTTTTGCTGCGCATATTGCTTGTGTAGGTCTTCAAATGAGCTCTATATTGTAATCTGTCAGATTCCAGTTGAGTCTTTCTCTACTTGCAGTCCTGTCATCTACCTTGCAGCTTCAGCTCCCATAGTTATTGTGCATACCAAAGGGCCAGTTTCCAAGCGGGTCAAAGGATGCTTAGGAGCAATCATGTCTACTGCCCTGGTTAGTTTGTTTATTTGTGTGTGTGTGTATAGCGGCCATTCAGATGAACAGTACCCCCATGCAATGTGCCAGGATAACGTTGGAATGTCAGTGGAAGATGCTGTGACAGATGTACTCCCAGCACATCCCCTTTATAATTGTGAGGGCTGGTGAGGTTTCGTCTGAACTGGCCTACAGTCTGCTTAATTGGCAACAACTCCTAAAGGTCTCTGGTAAATTCATTTATTTCAGTCTGAGAGATATTTAATTGGAGATGCCAGGGATTAAACTTTGAACCATCTACACATACAGGTGGAACTCGGTATCTGTGGGGATTCGGTTCGACAATAATACCGTGGATGCCGAGGCATTAAAATCTACTGAATGGCTGGGGTGTTTGTGTTTAGGTTCCCGGAGGTTGAAAATCATGGGGAAGTGTTGTGAGCAGCCTGTCTGTCACTAAGACAACTGTAGTCAACCAGACTACTTTTGATTTGTTATCCTGAGATCATGTACATTTGGGAAAGAGGGAGATAAGAAGCGTCCCACACAGATTATAATTTAAAAGGCTTTATTGAAACTATGATTACATTCAGGCAATTAAGCACACAGGCATGCAAGCAAAATACTTATTCATTGTAATGTAGAGTTCTCGACAACATTTTAAAATCTTTCATCCTCACTGAAACAGTTAACAGCAAAAAACAATTTCTGCTCTGAGTAGAGTGGAGACACATTCCTGTCTAGTCTGGGATAGCAGCCAAAACTCAGTCTTATCTCTCCTGAGGTGTAGCAACAAACCAAAACAATCTCATAGCCCAGCTCTAGTAGCGAAAGGGATTCCCTCCTACTTTTGCAAGCAGTTTAAGCCGTTTTTAAAATCACCTCTTCTCCTCTTTAATGTAGCTAACACAAAGCTTAGCAATGACCCAAATAACCCAAGGTTGCTCAAACAGAAAGCAGAAAGCCACACATAATCTCTGAGCCGAGAGGCCAAGTCAGAGAAAGGAGGGGGAGAAGAGAGAAGAGAGCTCATTGCTGACGTAGAGAAATATGAGCCAAAGGCAAAGGGAATGAAAGGCGGAGGGATTGAGGGGGAAGAAAAGATGGCGGCGTGGAGCACAGGCTGAGGCAGAATGCTGTTAGGCCAGCTAACAGGGACTTCTGTGGGTATCCGGCTAGTGGTATGGTGTGGTGGTGCTGTGGTGTGGCATTCCCTTGTGTGGGAGAGGTGGATTCTTTTATAACCTTTCCCAAAACCTGTTTGTCATAGCTCCCATCCAAGACAGCCGCATCATTTCTTTCTAATTTCCATCCTTAATGTAAACAATCTCTAGTCTCCCATCCTTGCATGGTGGGGTCCAGGATTATTGTTTAGTTAATCCAAAAAGGAAACAATCCTGTTTGTGCCCAGCTTCGACCGGTCTGTGGTCCTAATTGGCGCCTTTTCCGTTCCAAGAAATGTTATTTAGAGATAGCATGCAAAGAATTGTTATTAGGAAATAGCAGGTAAGAAATGTTATCAGGAGATATCATGTAAAAGCAATTCAGCAGTTACTGTGTGAAAGTATGTACTCCAATACATACATGTACTGATATCTAAAATGTGGTTTTCTAAGACCACCTAAATATGATTAACATAGCAAGTTTTAAGCTAGTTCTCATGATGGACTCAACATAGCACAATGCATAAACAAACTCCAAGGCAGGATGGAGTAATTCTCCCTGCTCCTCAGGCCTTGACTACACAATAAACAATTCCACTTCAGTTACTTTGGCTCACAGAACCAAAGTTCACACTTCAGTTTCTTGCAAACCAGCCATTTTAGACACAGGCTTGAGCTTTACCTTTTGTAAAACTCTGCTGCTGGTCCCAATCCCAGGATGCTCACCACAGGAATTGGGGGCAAAATAAAGTGCCCTACCATGCTCTGCGGGCCTCTAACTATCCTGCAGTGCCCCCGCCCCGAAGTCCAAATTATCAATTTCCCCCACAATTTTTCATGGAAAAAATCTGTTGTGTTTTTACCTTAATAAGCCACAAAATGGCTCCATTTTACAAAATGGTGGCCAGAAATGACCTCTGAAGTCATTTCCGGCCACCCTCCAATCCGCAGATATGTGGAACTAAACCTTTGGGAGGGGCTTTCCCCCCACGTGTAAACTGAAGTCGGGTGTCAATTACTCGACCATGGATAACCTATACAGCATTTCCTGCATCACTAAACTTTGGACCCATACCTTTGCATACTGAATAAAGCCCAAATCTTTCAAAACCTGGACAAATGGATTAATTTTATCTTGTAGTATATAGGTTTCCAGGGACAAAGGCTTGCTTGTGGTTGCTGTCTGTTGGACTCAGAAAAGAAGAGAAAATGGTGGTAGAATCTGTCACCTTCCAGACCATATGAGGATATCAGTGATTTGGAGGGCCAGAAGATCTGAAGGAGAGAAACTGGCCTGCCAAGTACAAGGAAGGGAGGATAGGAGCAGTGAAAGATTATGGCAGGGGTTCCCAGCCTGCGCTACTTCAACTCCCATCATCCCTAGTTAAAATATAATATTGCTGGGGATTGTAGAAGTTATAGTTCAGCAACATCTGGAGTACTGCAGGTTGGGAACCTGGAGATTAGGGGAACAGAGCATAGATTTATCTCATTGCTTAGGCAAATTGGAAGGTGATCTGGAAGTATTTCTAGATAGTTGGCATCATCATCATCATCATCATCATCATCATCATCATCATCAGGAACTCCAAAGGTGTGGTTGTGGGAGAAAAGTATGGTGGAGCTCAATTCTAAGATGTGGTGCAGCAACAAAATAAATGCTCATCAACCCAAAGGTTTGTCATGTCATCATGGGTGAACTATATTGCTGTTAAAACACTGAATTGGACAAAGAATGACTAAGATAACTTCATGGAAGATGGAAAGCCCAATAGGCAGTAAGACGTTCTGGAGCATGCATCCTAATGCTTACACCAAGCCTTGACAAATTTGCTTTGGATCTAAGAGCCAGACAATGGACACTTGACGAAATTACCAGACTTAGTGATGGGCCTTGCATAGGGTGAGGGTAAATAGGTTTCTCTTTGTCCTCTTTATGTTAACACACAGAACAAAAACAAGACAGTCTGGGACACATAAAGGTTTCATTAAATAGCTCGTCCCCTGAATATCCTAGTTATCCTACCCATTATGGTTAAATTTCTAGACACCATGGCTCCCTGGTGCCTGGGATCCGTCAAGCTCTGCAGTAGCAAGAGTAAACATTAAATCCCTATCCAGATGTGGGGAACTTCAACATCAGGAAGTGTCAGAAGTTCTGCAACCTTATTAGCTGTGTGGGAGTTTATTAGCT
The DNA here is from genome assembly GCF_027244095.1 of Hemicordylus capensis. Lineage (NCBI taxonomy): Eukaryota > Metazoa > Chordata > Lepidosauria > Squamata > Cordylidae > Hemicordylus > Hemicordylus capensis. The sequence goes on along the minus strand of NC_069659.1, from coordinate 323,900,635 downwards.
GTGTGTGAGACTCCTGAGAAAACTTGAGATAAGGGAACAAGATTGCTAAATGGTTGAAAGACAGGAATTAGAGGGTAGGTACAAATGGAGCGTTTTCACAATGGAGGGAAGTAAGAAGTGGGGTCCCCCAGGGATCTGTACTGGGTCGGGTCCTTTTTAATTTATTCATAAATGTTCTAGAAGTAGGGCAGAAGTAAGAAGTAAGAAAAAGTAAGCAACGAGGTGGCCCAATTTGCAGATGATACCAAACTCTTTCGGGTAGTGAAATCCATAGTGGATTGTGAAGTGCTCCAAAAGGATTTCTCCAAACTGGGTGAGTGGGTGACAAAATGGCAAATGTGGTTCAATATTGGCAAGTGTAAAGTGATGCACATTGCAACAGAAACACCCAGCTTCAAGTATACACTGATGGGATCTGAGCTGTGGGGAGACATGAGAGAGGTCTCTAAAATCATGCATGGTGTGGAGAAAGTGGATAGAGATAAATTCTTCTCCCTCTCCCATAACACTAGAACCAGGGGTCATCCCATGAAATTGATTGCCAGGAAATCTAGAACCAAGAAATGGAAGTATTTTTTCACACAATGCATAACCTACTTGTGGAATTCTTTGCCACAAGATGTGGTGACAGCCAACAACCTGGATGGCTTTAAGAAGGGTTTGGATAACTTCATGGAGGAGAGGTCTATCAATGGCTACTAGTCGGAGGGCTATAGGCAACCTCCAGCCTCAAAGGCAGGATGCTTCTGAGTCCCCGTTGCAGGGGAGTAACAGCAGGAGAGAGGGCATGCCCTCGACTCCTGCCTGTGGCTTCCAGCGGCATTTGGTGGGCCACTGTGTGAAACAGGATGCTGGACTAGATGGGCCCTGGGCCTGATCCAGCAGGGCTGTTTTTATGTTCTTATGACGCAGAATTCAACAGGCATGTCTCTCTGTCAAAGCAAGTTGTTCCTATTGAATTTTTTGCTGCCAGGCTGCTTCTAAATGGACCATAGGTTCCATTTAAAGAAAGAGAAAAGCAAACCTAATTGGAATGGTAATTTATTTTAATGCAAAGAAAGGTGGGATCAAAATCCAATTAATATTAATAAATTCAATTCAAATTACTTTAGCTCATTATATATTTCCAGTATTGCCTCAGTACATTCAGTGCCCTCCCCCTGCTGTATAGAAACTCTGGGAAAAGCTCAGAATGAGCTCCAGTCCCCATTTGCTTCCTTCCACTTCATGAATTCCCTGAGCAAGAGATGCTGAGACCTTCTTTTCCCCAAGTGGGATTCTGTTTTTCTTTTCATCCTCAGCATTCAACCTACGTCACTCCCTCACTTTTAAAATCCAAAATGTGGAGAAGGGTTATCTGTGATAGATTTCTTCCTTGATGTTTAGAGACCTGCTTTTCACAATGCTTCATGCACATTTAGTGCCTTGAGGATTTTAATCATTGCACTGTGCATGCATGTCTCATACCCAAAGTGGTCACAGCTCCTGCATTTCCACAATAGCAGCTGCACAAAGCAGAGCCTTCCAGGTTTCCTATCAGACTGGTGCTTCCTTTCCCTCTTCAGTTTGGAGCAAATGTTGTCCTGGATCACTTTCTGGATTTTTGTTTTAATCTTCCTGAATCCATGCCATGGATAACATAGAGTTTATCGTGGTTCGCGTTGGGCAGGATTGGCAAAGTTCTTGGATACTTCTAAGGATTGTGTTGCAAATATATTATCCCTGGGAATATGAGTTAATTTAGACTTTGCTTTGGGAAGAATGTCTGTTCTCTCTGCCAATAATGTATAACAGTAACAAATTTAATGGCAGACCTCGAAGTATATAAAAATTTAAGCCCAGAAAAAGGTAAGGATTTTTTTTTTATGTTGAAAATATCCTGCAGAAAGGTGATGAGTATATTGTAGAAAGGTGCATATATGTGCATACCTCTAAGTCTTTGAGCATGGATGCTTAATACTTCATCCTGTGTATTAAATTACTACTTTGTCATTTTAATGGTATTGTTGCTGTTTATCTGTATTTGGACACTGATAGTAGGTTGTAAAATTGCTGTGAAGCTGATTTTTCACATTTTTGGGGTCTGATTATTCATTCAATAATTTTTCCCCTCTTACATTTTATGGCTTATAAAGTTGAATACAAAGATCTCTCTGTGCATGGGGAGGGGGTGCCATCCTCTCCCTCATCCCCCTGCTCCCTTGAAAAGCTTTCCCAAAGGTTTGAGGGGACCCTCTGGAAGAGGTGTGTGATGTAGCATAGGGCTTTGCAGTCTGGGAGGAAAATCAGCCCCCCCGTGCATAGAGGAAGTGCTTTTCCACCTTTGGATCCAATTCATTTAAAAACCATGAAAATCCAATCCGTTTAAAGAATGATTACTATTTTGTGGACTTTCTTTCTGTTAACATTTCCATTCTTAATTGTGTATGATCTTGAATGAAGAACAATTGCTTGTTACCAAAAATATTCTTGGTGAATTAATCAGCCATCCAATTTTCTCCTCATTAGGGTAGAAAATAGTTTAAAAGCAGGATATAATGAATTACTAATGTGTGTGATTCCATCTATCTATCTATTATATATAATTTGTATTTCTGTTAGTGGTGAAATGAGGCATTTCTGCCTTGATTTGCAAAAATTACAGTTTAACTTTTAGTTAGACCACTGAGAGATAATGGCTTCATTAAGGCACTTGGATGTCCCATTGACTGTAACAGGAACAAGGTTTTACTCCTGAGTGTCATAGGAAGCTGGTTTCACTTGTTGCAAAATGTTTTTTGGAATTTCTGATGTCTATTGAAAATACAACTTAATCTTTCTGCTCTTTCTTTTCGTGCTTTAAAAACAAACAAACAAAAACACACACAACTATTTTAGCAAAGTTCTGGTACTGGTATAAAATGTGTGATCTTCAGAGTGCAGATATTTCACTTGCTCTTAAGGGGATGATTCATCTTGGGAGAGTCTCTGTAGTGCTTCCAAAGAGGGCTCATTGTGCCCTGTGGGGAGATCAGCAGGTCCGATTCCTCACCAACTTAAGACATTGTGCATGGTTGTTCACAATTCAGTGGAGAGAGAAAGGCTGCCTTTTTGCAGCAGGTGAAATTATAGGTGAATGCCACACACAGGTTGATGGTGCAGCATGTCTCTTACATAACTGTTCAGTCACAGGCATCTCCACTTAAAAGATATTGAATAGGAGAGCTGTGAAAGGCTGCTTGAGAATTGCTTCCTCTTAGAACAGACAACTCTAGGCTAAATGGACCAGGAGTACAGTTCATAGGATACAAAGCTGCCTTATATCAAGTCACACCATTGGTCCATCTAGCTCAGTACTGGGTTCCAAGCAGGAGCCTTTCAGTCCCACCGGGAGATGCCAGGGATTGAACCTGGGACCTTCTGCATGCAAAGCAGAAGTTCTTCCACTGAGCTATCGCCCCATCCCCAGTCTTTATTTGGAGATGGGGCCACACCTTTCCGCTCTTTCTCTAAAACACATCAGTTCACTCTGGCTTTTCCAAATGACGTGCCTTCCTTTCTTCTCCTTAATGAGACTTGTCTTTACCACTAGATTGTAAGTTTGTGGGCTGAACCTGTGTCCAAGTTCTTGAACAGCATCTAGAAGTTTTAGGTGCTTTATATAATAACTAATAATCTATGTGGACCTGGGCTGTGGTCTGAAGAGGGATGCAGCCACCTTGCTGAAGCTAAGCATTCTGGGTCTGGTTAGTGCCTGAATGGGAGACTGCCTAGGAACTCCATGTAAGTTGCTTGGAGTTCTGTTGAAGAAAGGTGAAATAAAAATGAATGTCTAGCACACCTATAGCTTCTGATCACTAACTTACTAGTACAGGCTTGTAAATACTTTGTGAAATACCTTTTTCTTCTTTTAGGCCACAATTGACTGACATAGGTATGAGAAAAGTGAATAGGCTAGGAAGCTAGTTCTGTAAGCTAGTACTTCTGTGCAATTATTTGGAGGATTGGGTGGTAACCTGAAAATAAGCCCATGGTTAGCTTAACTTAAAATGGCATCATGCTGTCATGTTACCCCTGCTAATTGAGCAGACACCTTTTAAAGTGGCGATTATCTTATATTTAGCAGGGGGAAAGCAACTGGCCCTATCCAACCCAAGCACAGCATCTCTCCAGTGGCTGTTGTTGGTATGTTGTTTCTTTTTAGATTGTGAGCCCTTTGGGGACAGGGGACCATCTTATTTATGTATTATTTATTTTTATATGTAAACTGTTTTGAGAACTTTTGGTTGAAGAGTGGTATATAAATAACCGTAGTTGTAGTATAATAATAAGGGAGGAGGTTGGTTGGGTTGAGTTCTCCTAGGAAATACCTTCTGAATTTTAAAAGAAGCTCTGGGGAAAAATACTATATCTGCTAGCCCCATAAGGCGAAGTGTCTCTCCATTTGCTATTTAGAGGAGCATCACATATACTAAAGCCTCAGTGCGTCTGAGTTCCAAGAACTGTGTTTATATTTTTGGAGCTCTCCTGTGTTTTGTATATAGAGAGCTAGGGGATTAATTTCATGCATATGCTGAAGCAAAAGAAGGCAATGCGCCAGCCCATCTGTCTTACGTGCAGCATTTTATAAGGTAATGGATATGTGAATAAGTGTTTTAATAATTGACAAGGATTAGCTTTGTAAAGGGGCAGCTTTGCTAAAATCCTTAAAGTAGAAGAGGGAGGGAGGGAAGACTTAATTGGTTCAGCCACAGGAATTACTTTCGTCATGTTAGAATTTAATGGCTTGAAAATGTGTGTCTCCTGATAAGCAGGGTTCAAAAAGAAACATTTATGTCACGGCTGACTTAAAGGTAATTCTGCGGCCACTTTTTCTCGACTAAATATAACCTCAAGTGTCTGACTTGGAACTTCTCTATTTATGTGTCTTTGCAACCTTTATGGCCAGTGCTGCAGCCATACAAAGACGTTTCCCTTTTTGCTAGTCAAAGGACAGGGAATGCTCAGTCAGACTCCCAGGTTCTGCCCAACTACAGGCCAATCGCCTGCACTTTTCATTTATGCCACTCACGTAACCTGCACTATAATTTTAATGAGATGAGATGAACTGTGTTCTCTGCTTGGATGCTTCTGTTTAACTGCATAGATGTTGCATCTAGAAATCTACTTTGCTCTTGATCGCATCATCAGTCACCAAGCTGGGGAGTATACAGGTGGACCTCCTTATTTGCGGATTCGTCATCTGCAGTTTCGCGTATCCATGGTCAGGAAAATGACACCTGATCTCTGTATATGCGGGGTGTGGGGGGAGTTGACCTTGCATATCCACGGGTTGGGTGTGGCCAGAAATGACCATGGGGGTCATTTCCGGCTGCCATTTTTGGACCCGGAGCCACAAAATGGCTCCCATTTTTTAAAAAATGGGGGAAAGCATGATTTTTGGCTGATTTTTGGCCATTTGGGGGCACAATGTGACTCGAGGGGACAGGTAAGGAGCCCCCCCTGAAAATCAGCCAATTTTTGACCATTTTTGGCCAGTTTGGGGACATATTCATGTGAAAATGGGCAACCGAGAATGTAACCCTCACGATCCCATAGGGATTAATGCTTCCTTATCCGCGGTTTCCGTGTCTGCGGTACAGCCACGGAATAGAATCCCCACGAATAAGGAGGCCCCCCTGTATTTCAGACGCAGCTGATTCAGTTTTCCACTTTCAGCTCTTTTAGTCCTCATGATTATAAAGAAAAGCTTCAAATAGGGGCAGCACTTTTTGTACATTCCTGTACATTTTCCTGTACTGGAATTGGATAGGATCTGGATGGGGCTTCTCCTGGTCAGTGTGTTGCCTTGACAAGACATGGCAACTACTGAGCCAGCATGTTGGAGAGGTTAGGGTGTTGAATTAGGTTGGAGATACCAGATTCAAATCCCCACTCAGCCGTTATATTAGTGTACTGACTGACCTTGGGCTTATCACTCTCAGCCTAATTTATCTCACAAGGTTGATAGGATAAAATGGGGCAGAGGGAATCATGTATGCTGCTCTGAATTCTTGGAAGAAGGGATGGGAAATAAACAAACTGCAGTGATTATAAAGTTAACATCCTAATGCCTCATACTTATCCTCTCATCTTTACATTGCTTTATAACAGAGCTGCAGAAATTTGAGGACTATAACTCCCTTAATCGATGGTTACTAGTTAGACTGTGGCTAGGGATGATAGGAATTGTAGTACAACAACAGCTGGAAGGTTGAATTTGTACAGCTCTGCTTTAGAAGTTTACATACTGCTCACACTTCACAATTTTGCATTCTTCTGCTGTTATGCAAAGACTCTCCTGTACTGCAATATTTTTGGTAATGCTTGATTTTTAGCTGGGTGGGGGATCTCATCACAACCATAACTAACAAATATGTCAAACTCCCATTTGCGAACACTTACCCCTGATATCTTGCTTTGTCTTTTCTGCTGATGAATTGTATATTGGAAGCTCCTTAGCTGCAGAAATCCGTCTTCTGTCTCTCTTGTCTTATGGAGCTGTAATGCACCATATACATGGTGCTGCATAAAATAATAATAATAATGAGGCATTTGAAATGGCTGCTTTTTATTCATTATGGCACTGTTCGATGCTTTTTTTTAAAAAAAGAAGTCTTTTAATAATTTCTAAGTATTGGAAAGATTGGTTTGTGTGTTTATAATCATGTCGGACTTGAAGCCAGAGTTGTATTGTAGGTTAGGCATTGGCTTGGAAGACCTGGATTTGAGTCTCAATTCAGTCACAAAGCTTACTAGGTGAATTTGGGCCTCTCATCCTTTCCCACCCTAACCCATCTCTTAGGGCTGTTTTGAGAATAAAAGGAGGGGGGCATGTCCCGAGCTTTTTGGCAGGATATAAAATTGATCTATAGAAAGGGGAGGGAGCATGCAGTGAATGGATTAATGACTCCCTGATGAGCACACCCAAGTCATCAGCTGCATTTCACAAGCTTCTTCAGCAGGCTTGTTTCCTTGCTAATCAGAATCAGAGGATCTTGGTAAACCATTCACATTTGGGGGTCATTGTGGTTGCATGCTGTTTTTCAAGACAGGCATCGACCTTCAGGGTAGTGTCAGCACTCTGAAAGGTGTTGAAGGAATGAAGCTGCTTCAAATCTGGCACTGATTTTGGATCAAGCATTGATTAGATAGCAGGTGAGAACACTCTTCTCAGTTCCCTGAAGAAGCTCTCCTTCCTTTGTTCTGTTTCTGCTTGCACTAGGGGATTGGACAAACCTGGGCTGGTGGTCAGATCTGCACAAGAACAGGAACTTGAAACCTTCTGCAATTCCCATAGCAGCTCCATCCCCTGAGGGAAATATCTTGCAGTGCTCACATTTCTAGTCTCCCATTTGTATGCAACCATTCATATGCAACCTGCTTGACAGGTCATGCTTGCTACCACAAGACCAGCTCTCCTCTCTTCCAGGGGTATGTGTGGTGAAAATGTTCACCTACCCATACAATATCTGAATTCTAGCACTGCATGATGATGCTACTGCCAATCTGTAGAGAATACACAGCTAGATGGCCCGAGGGTCTGACTTTATTTATTTATTTATTTTATTTATTTTTGCATTTTTATACCGCCTTTCGTTAAAATATAACCCCAAGGCGGTTTACAAAAGTTAAAAACATACAATAAAAACACAATAAAAACAACATGCTAAGAGTATAAAAACATATAAAAACAGGCATACCTTGGTATGGACTTGGTATAAGGTAGCTTCCTCTGTTCCTCGATGCAAAGTAGGATTTCTTTGGCTTGCTTATTATTATCCCTGCATGTTTGAAGACAGTAAGTGCACCCGAATTTCTAATGCATTGTGGGTTTGTATTGTCGTATTGCACTGTCAAAAGTGTGATTATTCTGGAATGTGTCCTAAATGTGTCCTTATTGATGGGACATTTGAACATTTTCCATTGACTCTGGAACTCCCACTCCCACTTGAACATCTTGCAGAAGTGGTTGTAGCTGGTCAGATCCTGAAAACGGTGGGAAAATTTTTATTGGCTGATATCCTGATTAATGACGCACTGGTGCTTCTGAAAAGTTAAACTAACTCAATTCTACTGCCGGTTCAGCAGTGGGGGCAAATTTCAATGATCTCTCCATCCCCTGGAAGCACTCTGTGCCACCTGAGAATCTTTTCCTGAGGATTGTGCAGGGATATATTTTTTGGGTGACACAGGGGGCTTCCTGGGGAAAAGGAGGTTGTTAACACCCCCCTCCTCTCAATAGCACTGGTTCAGCATTAGCCTGGAACTCTTCAGAAGCACTAGTATTTCACCAATGCTTCTTTCCATGCACTGGTGCTTTGTTAGTCAGGATGTCAGCCGGTGAATTTCTTTATTTTATCCTGTCCTTCCTCCAGGAAATCAGGACTGTGTACATGGTTCTACTCCTCTCCCTGTCTTTGCCACTACACGGTGAGGTAGCTTAAACTGAAAGATTGTGAGACTAGCCCAACTTGGTCACTCAATGAACTTCATGGCTTGGTGGAGGTTCAAACCCAGGTTTCCCCAGTTCTGATCCAACACTAACCTCAGGATGATCTTATTTATTTATTACATTTCTATACCTCCCTATCCATCCAAAGGCTCTGGGAGGTGCATAACTATCAAAAACAAACAACCATTTAAAACAATCAGCTCAAAACTATATAAAAACAAATTTAAAAACAGTTTAAAAACCAGTTAAAAACATTTAAGAATGATTTAAAAACCTTGGAAGGCCAGGCCAAACAAATAAGTTTTCAGGGCTCTCTTGAAGGCCAGCAATTAGCCCGAACTATGAATTTCTGCCAGGAGTGCATTCCACAGCCCGGGAGCAGCTTCAGAGAAGGTGTGGTTCCGAATCACTGGCACACATACCAGCGGTAACCAGAGACAGACCTTTTCAGATGACCTTAATGTGTGGTGAGGATCATACAGAAGAAGATGCTCTCTAAAGTAACCCAGACCTAACCTTTCAGGGCTTTAAAGATGATAACCAGCACTTTGTATTTTGCCCAGAAACATATCGGCAGCCCGTGCAACTGTTTTGAAACAGGCATAATATGGTCTCTCCAGATAATCCCAGAGACTAGTTTGGCTGCCTCCTTTTGAACTAACTGAAGTTTGGACTGAGCTTGGAGATTACCAGCAGATGCACCACTGTTTTGCGATCGTAATCTTCAAGGAATGGACGCAGCTGTCCAATCAGCCAAAATTGATGGAAAACACTTCCAGCCATAGCCACCACCTGAGATACCAGGGTGAGGCCTGGATCCAAGAGCACTCTCAAGCTGTGTACCTGTTCCTTCTGGGGGAGTATAACCCCATCCAGCACAGGAAGCTCTAACTCAGCCCTCAAATTCTGATCCGCTACAATGAGCACCTCCATCTTGCTTGGATTCAGCTTCAATTTGTTGTCCTTCATCCAGCCCATTACTGCCTGTAGGCAGGCGTTTAGGGAATGAGTGCCATTTCCTGATGATAATGACAACAAAGATTTGGGTGTCATCAGCATACTGATAACACCCAGCACCAAATCTCCTGATGACCTCACCCAGTGGTTTCATGTAGATGTTAAAAAGCACTGATGACAGAATGGAGCCCTGAGGGACTCTATATAATAGCTCCTGTTTCAAAGAGCAACCATCACCAAGTTCCACCATCTGGAATCTTCCTGAGAGATAGAACCACTGCAAAGCAGTGCCTCCTATCCCCTACTCCCCCAAGCGACCAGAAGGATACCATGATTGATGGTACTGAATTCTGCTGAGAGATCATAAAGAACAGAGTCACACTCCCTCTGTCAATTCTCTGGTAAAGGTCATCCATCAGACCGACCACGGTCATCTCAACCCCATAGCCTGCTCTAAAGCCAGTTTGAAATGGGTCTAGAGAACAGGTTTCCTCCCAAACTGCCTGTAGCTGGTTAGCCACCACTCTCTCAATCACCTTGCCCAACCATGGGAGATTGGAGCAAGCCTATAACTATCTATCACTGATGGGTCTAGGGAAGGCTTCTTAAGAAGTAGTCTAAGCACTGCCTCCTTCAAACAAGGAGGCATCCTACTATCCCTCAGTGATAGGTTAATCATATTCTGCTGTGTCTGTTCTGTTTTGCTTTTATCTGCCTTATACCTTTATGATAAGGGAGGGTTATAAATCTAAGCCAGTACTTGTTGGCAGTGGCGGTGGCTGCCGACTGGGGTGGGGGTGGGGAACAAGGATGCTAGTTGCAAAAACCATGCAGTGAATGTTACACATGGGTAAGCTCATCGTTTGACTCCTGGTTCTAGTGTTATGGGAGAGGGAGAAGAATTTCTCTCTCTCCACTTTCTCCACACCATGCATGATTTCCTAGACCTCTGTCATGTCTCCCCGCAGTCGTCTTTTTTCTAAACTAAAAAGCCCCAGCTGTTGTAGCCACCTCTCCCCAGATTAGACACCAAAGGGCAGAAGAGACAAGTATACATGTGTTCCCTGCCTCCCAGCAGCCTCTTTTCTCCCTTGGCGGGTTGAGCACCATCAGCTGTTTTTTATAACTGCCCACAGAGTGTTTGCTTTTCCCTTTCTGCCCTTTCTTTGGTGGTAGTGGTGTGGTACAGCGCCCTGCCCCCCACCCTTACTGCTTGGCAGCCGCTGTGGTTGCGCATCCCACATACTACAAACCAGTATGACTGATCGAAATCTCCTTAAGGAAGCTATTTAACTGTCTATCTATTCAAAGTTGCTTTGAATCTCTCTTTTATATGCAATTTTAGTTTTTGAGAATGTCTGCTTTGAAAATCCTTGTACCATCTTTTAGCTATTGTATTTCATGCTTTCTTTTAAAATGGAATGTTAGAAGCTGCCTTGGGCTTGTTGAAAAGGTGGGATTTAAATATTTAAATAAAATAGGTTTCTGTTCTCTTGCCACTTTCATTCTACTTGCATGTTGCCAGTCATTTCCCCCCAGTGCCATTTCTCCCTTTTTAGGGTCCATTGCTTGTTGAGAATAGCCTGATGCTGAAGACTTTTGTGCACCTAGAGGAGTGGAGAACGATCATGGTAGTCAAGATTATGGAATATAAGAGAGCACCTTCTTATTCATGAATTGCGCTTCCTATTACGATCATTGGGGGAGGTCTGGTGCGGTTGTCACCCGCTCGCTTCATGGAGACCCAAAACTGGGCCTTCTCTAGGGTTGCCCCAAGGCTCTGGAACACACTTCCAAATGAAATTTGAATCTCCCCATGGTTGTTTCTAAATGGCATTTGAACATACACCTGTTTTATCCGGCTTTTTGTTTATGATGTTTTAAAGTTTTATCTATGGTGATTTTAATCTGCTTATATGATTTTTAGGTTTTGGTGTTTGTTTGATTGGATTGTAAACTGTCCTGAGATTTTCTATAGGATGGTATATAAATGCGACCAATAAATAAATAGTTGGCCCAGTCCTGTCTATGTCCATGACCTCCACCAGTTCATCAGAATGTGAATGTGAAGACTATGTGGACAGATGAGAATTTCATGAGTGGCACAGTAGAAAAATGGGATGTACCAATTATGTGGTTCCACATAAGAACTGCCCAGCTGGATCAGGCCCAAGGCCTATCTACTCCATCATCCTGTTTCACAAAGTGGCCCACCAGATGCCTCTGGGAAGCCCACAGGCAAGAGCTGAGGGCATGTCCTCTCTCCTGCTGTTACTTCCCCGCAGCTGGTATTGCGAGGCATCTTGCCTCTGAGGCTGGAGGTGGCCTATAGCCCTCAGACTAGTAGCCATTGATGGACCTGTCCTCCATGAATTTATCTAAACCCCTCTTAAAGTCATCCTGGCTGTTGGCTATCACCAACAATTTCCTCGTGGCAGGGAATTCCACAGGTTGACTATGCTTCATGTGAAAAAGTACTTACTTTTGTCGGTCCAAAATTTATTGGCAATCAGTTTCCTGGTTCTAGTGTTATGAGAGAGGGAAAAGATTTCTCTCTGTCCACTTTCTCCACACCATACATGATTTTATAGACCTCTATCATGTCTCCCCTCAGTCATCTTTTTTCTAAACTAAAAAGCCCCAGGTGTACTCAATACTCTCCTTCACTGTTCCTTCTAGCAGGGATTTCCAGATGTTGTTGACTACAACTCCCAGCATCCCCAGCTACAGTGGCCTCTGGCTGGGGATTATGGGAGTTGTAGTCAACAGCATCTGGGAATCTGCTCTCCTTATGTACATATGCTACTATGGGTATGTTTCGGCCTGTACATGGAGATCAGGCATATGGAGGGATCACCATCACCATTATTTCTGTCGCCTCCCCCTACCACATAGAGAAGAACATCGGCATAGGGCTCTTACAGCAAGGATTCACCAGAGTGCTGGCTGCTATGCAACAAAATATCTTTCCAGACGACCATATTCTAGTTGGTTTTCAGTTTCAGGATATAAACAAAGCAAAGGGCACTGCTTCAAAGAGTGCATTAATTGCCTGACTGAGCAGTCAGCTGAACTGTTTCATTGGAATCAACGAGAGAGACTTCATCCTTTGTATCCTGTGCCAGGAATTATACTCCTGCATACTGTGGAAGCTGAATGTTTGCCACTCTCAGAATGAACACCTTTTTGGCAACAACTGCACGCTTGCAAACTTCGTTTCCTGGTTTCCTGAAGAGGATTTGCAAATGGGACCTTTGTGGAAGGCACACTGCCCGTCTCTTATTCATGGTGCACCAATGCAAAGATGGTCAATGTAAGCCAGCTTCCTTCAAAACTGTGCTGGCAAACCCACTTCAAACCCTGTTTTCAAACCCTGGCTTACTCGCCAGCCATGGCTTGCATGGGTATAGCCATGGTTTAAGAGATTTTCACCAGGCCATGGAAATAAACAGTGGCAACTTCAACCTCCTAAATGTTCAAGGGGAACCCACTTGTGTTTGTGATTGCTCCCTAATTTACAGTTGTTTCCATAATGTTGTTTGAAAGAAAGTGTCTACATAAATAATCATTTCATATTGCCTGAGGGAAAATGTCATCATCATCATCATCATACTTTATTTACGGTCTTTGACCAAAAAAGAAATAAAAATCTTTACATAATTAAAAAGAAAAATATTAATAGAAAGTCAGTTACACATAAATGGCTAGCAGCTTTTGATTAATAATAATTACACGTAAAAATAAAATAACGGCATTGGTAAGGCATAAATGTATGGTCATAATTTAAAATTATTATTTAAAAATTATTTAAATTATTAAATTATTAAAATAATTTAAAATTATGATGTAAAATTATTATTATCCTTAAGTAGCAGTGAACCCTTCGTGTTACATTGTTTTATTTTTGAAGCCATGCAGGGCTTAGGATTTGGGTGTTCTGACGCTCTCGCTCTCCCTTCTAGCAGGGGAGAGAGTGGCGGGGAGAGAGCGAGAGCGAGCAAGCTGATGCTGGCTTAGCAGTGGGGAGTCCAGCCAGAGGCAAGCTCCATGCTGTCTTGAAACAGCATACCAATGGCAAGTGGCAACGGCACACCCCAGAAGCTGAGGCTGGTGGCAAGCGTAAAGGGTGAGAAGTCTGGGTCAGTGAGGTGCGAGACTGAGAGAAGAAGCTGAGAGAGAGGCTTCAGCAGCAGTGCCGTTGAGGTGGAGGTGGCAGCATCAAGCCGGTCGGGGTGATGTCTGCAGTGGGGGACAGTGTGCCCACACTCGCCACCCGAGTCAGTCACTTCGCATGGCCTCATGATAGAACCACCCCTGTCTACACTTCAGACATTTAAAAAAACTTGGATGAAGCTGAGAGTGAAAGTGCTTACAATTTTCACTTGTGCTCTAAAGAACTTGTAGATTGCACGTCGTGGGGGTCACCTTTATTTTCCTGCCTCATAAGCAGTAAAGACTGTACAGTCTCTTTATATTAGGTTGGCTTTACAAATTAGTCTCTATGTACTCACACTTAAGCTAGGTCTTTCAGCTCGACTTTGGGCTGGGGAGAGAGACTTCGAGGTAGAACTCAACAGGTGCTGTTTCTCTGTCACTTGCTGGAGGTGCCCTGGTGAATTTCTGCCAGATGCATTTCTACAATGCACTGTTCTTCACCCAAAATGCCACCTACTAGAGTAAATATCCAGGCAGAAATTCAGCAGGACCCCAACCCATCCACAATCACTTGCCAGCCAAGAGGCAAAATGTGTGGTTATTATAATCCCAGCCTTCCTCCAAGGTATTTGGGGCAGAGTGCATTGTCTCTCCACTCCTAAGTTTATCCTCGCATCCAACTTGTGAAGTGGGTTAGGGATGAGAGTGACTAGACCAAGATAACCTAGTGAGCTTTGGGGCCAAGTGGGAATTTGAACTGGATCTCCCCCAGTCCCAGGCCATCAATGTAGCTGCTGCACCACACGGATCAGCTGTAAAGTGTACTATCTGTTTATTTGCTCTTATTACTTTTTTTTTTGCTTTAGCTGCTTTGGGCATTGCAGTGATAGAACAGAAAGGCAGGATATATTAAAAAGCAAATCCTGGGTAATAGGCTGTGGAAGACCTCCGAGACCCGGGAGAATTGTTGCTAAACAGAGCAATTGGACTTGGTGCAAGGCTGCTTTATATTCTCATACATTCAATGTGGAACTGAACTTGAATACTAAATCTCATTCTAGTGTCTAATTGCTCAGTGGAAATAATGTGTTGCAAGTGAACAAACAGATGAGTTAAATCTTCCTTCACTCAGCTGATAAAAACAGTTCAAGTTGCTGTTTTAGTTCTGTCTCCAAATAATTTCAAATTGCTTGATGGCATCCGAGAGTTACATGGAAGCCTCTTTTCCATGACTACTTCCCACGCTATGGAAGTGGAGAAGCCATATGGGAGAGGAGGAACACTGGGAAGACCCATGGAAGTATCAAGAGGCTGGATCAAGGGGACGACAGTGGTGGTGTTTCCCCATGTAACTCTGTTTCATCATACATGGATCCTTCCCTCAACTTCATAATTAGTGGGAGGGGCTCAGTAATGGAGTGCATGCTTAGCATGCAGAAGATCTCAGCTTCAGTCTCCAGGTAGGGCTGAGAAAGACCCCTGCCTAAACTCCGGAGAACCACTGCTCCCCAGTGTAGACAGTGTTCACTTAGATGGACCAGTGGTCAAAGACAGTATATGGAAAGCTCATAAGAAGTATAGAATCAAGTCACAGGTCCAGTTAAGACATAATTTATTACAAAAATGTACTAAATAAATAAATAAAACTAGCCGACCTCGCACAGAGCATCTGTGCACTCTTTGGAGCCGACGGTTCCCCCTTCCCCTGCACCTTCTCGGCTGCCCTCTTCCTGGTGGTCCTTCCTGGCGGTGGGGCTGCCGCCTCCTCCTCACCGCGGCTGGGCCCGCTGCCGCCTCCTCATTGTGGCCGGGCCGGGCTGGTCCCCCACCACTGCCGCCTCCATTACTGTGGCCGGGCCCGCCGCCACCACCGCCTCCCCACTGTGGCCGGATGGGTAGGCCACCTCCATTGCCGCTGCCGCTCCCTCCATTAATGCCACCTCCCCACCGCGGCCGGGTCCGGCTGTCATCCTCCAACGACCTCCCACCCAATGCCGGGAGCTCTCACAGCGTGTCGCGAGAGTTCCGCCGCAAAAGCCTTGCCACACATGAATGGCCAAGTGAATGATTTATATAGATAATATGAAGCCATTGTTTAGTATTATGTGCATGAGCTGTGTACTCTCTCTGCCCTTTTCTCTGACCTTCACCTGCAAGGGAAGGCGATTTAAAGTATCCATTTTGTACCTTTGAACAAATCATAGTTTCCTAGTTCATCTGAATAGAGAAAACTGTAATTCATTCAAACTACAGTAAGTTGACAAACCAGGATTAAATTATGGGTTGATAATCCTGGTCTAATTTGCGCTGCTCTGAACAAATATCAGTTTCCCATATTCAGATGAAGTGGGAAACTGTGACCTGTTCCAACCTGCAAATGGGACCTTGAAACTCCCCCCCCCCCCCAGGAGTAGGAAAGGGGAAATGTGTGAGCCTGAGGCTCATCTTGGTTCAGCCACATAACATTAAACCATTGTTTCATGTTACATATGAACTGGACCACAGGAAAGAAGTATCTGCCCATGCTTCTCTTGGGATATGTGTTTTGTCCACAAATTGTTTTAGGTGCTGGTTTATCATAATAGAAATTTAAAAGAAAAGGAAAAAAAAAAGATGCATGATTTGTGTGCTGTACATGCTTCATTAGTGTACTGAAATAATAAACAAATAAGCAATTTACTAAGAAATGATGAGTCTGAACACTTATCCTTTCTGAACACTCATCGATGAGTTTAAATTCCTGAAAGGTGTGGTGGTGCTTTCGTGCCTTGATCTCTGCTTTTCCATCAGCCAAGGAGAGTGTGAAGCATAATATATGCAAAAAGCTGCAGTTCTTCCCAATAACTTGCCTCACTCTGGCTGGATTTCCTGCTTACACAGAGGTACTCTCAGAGCCTGCATAAGCTGGAAGTAGAACAGATCCTATGTGAATTGAACCCGTACAGAGACCATAGCTCCTGATTTAGTTTCTACCACTGAACTTCTTAATTAGGCAAGTAGATATTTTTTTCCTTTATATTTGCCCTTTAAAGTTGCTGCAGCATGTGGAATCCGTGCTTGACAAACTGAGAATTGCCTTGGTAGTTCAAAAGGCCGTGTGAATGATAAAGATGCATGATCTGATGCAGGGAAATCCAGGGTTGTCTTGCTACGGGATTTAAGTCATTGTGGGAGAGATGGAAAATCAGTTCCTACTCTACGTTTTGGATTTTGTCATCATGTGGAATTTGTGTGGTCAGATGAGAGAATGCAAGATGCTTTTTAGCGGTGCTGGTGGCTTAGATAATCATTTTATAAATTATCATTTTTTTGAGAAGTCACCTGCCTGGAGGCCTTGTAGAAGCATTGGCTGACATCCAGATTAATGCAGTGCCTGTGCAAAGGCATTTTTGTTGCAAGAGGTAGGTGTGTGTGTGTGTGAGTGAGAGAGAGAGAGAGAGAGAGATTTTCAGCTACTCCCTCTCCCCTCTGCAGTCCTCTGTGCCTCCTGAAAATATGTCTCTGAGCACTGGAGGACCCTTGGTTTCATATTTTTGGAAGGCACAGGTGGCTGCAGGGGGGAGGAGGGATTTCCCCCTCTCCATCTGTAGTGACAGAAAACAGTGCTGTACCATTATGGTGTTGGTCTGGGTGTTGGCCATTGTTCTGTAAAGGCACCCAATGATTGGTTTTGACTTTAATCTGGCAAGATTTGGGAGAGGATCTTTGACTTTCTATATGGATTGTTTTAAAATATTATTTTGCTTTTTGCGACTCCTGCGGGGTTGTGGTCAGTGATCGGCATTATTTTTTCAAGCGGGGGCCACTTTGGCAACATTGTTTGCTGTGAGAGCCAGTTTCCATGGCACTGACATTCCCTTCAGTGCTGCACGTTTCTCAGCACTGGGAGAGGGGACATTAAGAGAAACAGACAAGCCCCAGTGCCATTTTAGGTCTGCATGGACTGCTGGGAAGTGTAGTCCTTCCCACGGTCTTTCTCCATAAAGCTCTACAGGGAAAGAACTGGGAAGGACTACACATCTCCATGCTCACTATGCAAGATGGTGCTGAGACTTGAGAGGGCGCTGTTTCCCTTAAAGGTCAGTGGGAGCACTGGCTCTCAGACCTTGCAATGAATAACACTGATATAGACAATCATTTTACCACACATTCCTCACTTGGCAGCATAATCCATGAGCACCCTTTTGCATGTTGCCCAGAGCAGCACAAAAAGCTGCTTCTCTGTAGTGTAATCCGGCATGGCTGTGGCTGTGGGTTGAACCACATGGACAGGCCTAATTGCATGGGGTGGGGATTTGCCCCATCCTCCAGGGGAGGTCATTGATGCACATTCCCTCGTGCTCCCACATTGCTGCTAGTGCATGTGAAGAAGGCCAGACAACCAGCGTACGTGGCACAATAAAGCACAATTTGGTAAGCAGTTGCTTGTTGTTCTTGGCTTGAAACAACTGCATTGTCCCCCTGACTATGGAACTACCAGCTCCAGTGAGCTAGCAGGCACTCTTTTTCTGTATTTATTATTGTGTGACTTGGTCCTGTTAAATGGAGTGAAAGCGAAGATTACTGGGCATCTCTTACAAGAGTTGCCATTACATCTGGAGAGCTGGGTTTTGTCTGGATTTTAGGTATAACACCTAGTGCTTGTTCTAAAACATTCACTGGCTTGGCTTCTCAGCTTTTTGCTTTTTTAAAGCTAAGTCTCTAGTTATTATAATTCTGGAAATATTAAGGAAATTGCATAGCAGGATCCTTCCCAGTGACTCAGTAAGAAGCAAGTCTGCTCCTGCCTTCCAGTGTTCTGTCTAGTCAATGAGGGGAAGCCGTGATGACTGATGGGTAATTGGCTGATGAAGAAGAAGAGCTCTTGTTTGGTTCTAATTGGCCAGAATCTTGGAGGGAAGTTCTGTGCTTTGGAATAACAATCCTCTAGACTAGCGATATCTTCACATGATTAAAGGTAAGCCCTCAGATTTATGATGTGCTAATTTCTGGAGTCATCTGAATTGTTGGCCCTGCAAACAGCTTCCTCTGGTGCATACTCTCTGATTATGGCACACTGTAACCTGCACTGAGTGATTTATCTTGGGAGAGCTGCTTTGTGGATACTCTTGCCTTTCAGCTGGGCATTAGGCTTGTCGGCCTTTTGTTCTTTGCAGTTCAAAGATTTTGCTATTAATATCGTCTCTAAAGCAGAAGATGGATTTCTCTGACAGCCTAAAGAGAGTGGTTTTATAACATTCCAGTCTTCTGTCTCAAAGGGCTGGTTCACATGAGCACTGGCGGCAACATGTGAGCAGTATGGGAACATGCCGAGAGCGAACCTGCGTGGACATCACTGCAGTCTAAACAGGGCTTTGAAGTGCAGGTGGAGGGGAAATTTGGTGAATGCCCCTCTTACACAATTAAAGGTTGCCCCAGCAGCATGTTGGGACATCTTAAGTGATGTCGGAATGGATATGCTTTCAACACATCCCCATCCTCGTCACTTGTGCTGGCTGGTGTTCATCTGAACTGGCCCAGTCTCTGCTTTTCAAGAGCAGCCCTACAAAGAACGCATGGCAGTAGTCCAACTAAAATGTTACCAAGCCATGTGTGAGAGTAGACAGATTTGCCTGCTACGTGGCGATTAGGGCTGAGCACCTCTGAGCCGGGACAGAATTTTCATTGTGAAGGGAATGCTTCCTTGCCTACCCTGGTGTGCTATGGCATCTGGTGTCCTGCGTCTCTCAGCCTTAGGCTTCCTGTCTAGGGTAGTAGTGGTTTCACGCTTGCTGAGTGGCCTGAGGGGTAGCCTAGGGTGAGATGGCAAACTGAGCACAGAGTGGGGCACTTAGGTTGTGTTTGGGGCTAGAAGTCCTCTGCTGTTGTGCAGGTGAGTCAAACAAGTGTCCAGTTTTGCCTGATAAGGGTTGCTAGCTGCCTTATTGATCCCCGCACTTCTGCCTGGAACAGCAGTTTGATTTGCAGACACTAGCAGGATATTAATCTCCATGCTGTGGAACAGTTTTGCCTGCTGATTTCTGCCGTTGAGTCTGCTATTAAATATACAGGGCCAGGCTGTTTTATTTCTGGTCACTTGGCAACCCTACACCTAATGCACTCTGCAAATGGCTCCAACTTACCCCCATAATCCTCTTATGAAGGGGCCACACTCTTTGTGGCAGCACAGTGTTTATGCTGTTGCATTCACAACACAGCGTTCCTAAACACTCATGCTCACCATGCTACAAATGTCCCCACCACAGGCATGTAGAGCAGCACACGTACAGCAAGAATGGATTGGCTGGAATTTGGGCTGGGGGAGATTCCATTTGCAAGTTCTCACTCTGGCGCGTGGCCAAAAGGATAACATTATTTTATCCAATAGACTGGTTGAATTCTGGCTGGGCAGCAACCTTGAATGAAGCGTGCCGGTTTTAAAATCCATCATGTTCTGTGGTAAAGACAGTATTTTTAGGATAAGCTTGGTGTCTATTTTTGGGTTTGCTCTAGTTCAGGGGATCACCAATGGCTTGCCTGCTATTTATCCTTTTCCTCCTTGCATGCCAGCATATCTAGATCATAAGTCCCACGTCTGTTGTGGCTGACCCTGGAATGACCTTGCCAACCACACCCTGCCTCTCTTTTCTCTTTGCAAAAGAGAGAGAGAGAAAGAATTCCACAAGGTGCAATTGCCAGGTGTAGGACTGGAGGGAGAAAGAGCATTTCCTTCCTGAGTTCTGTGATAAACTGTTACACATCTATATATATATTTCTCCTGGGTGTGCCCAGGAGAAATGCGTCCCGGCAGCCCAGCTGATTGGCTGGGCTGCAGGGGCGCCTGATTGGTCCTGGCGCACCCAGGAGAACGGCGGCGGCCATGGCTGGGGAGCCAGGCGGGCCCGACCGCGGAGGCGAGGTGGCAGGCCCGGCTGCGGGCCCGGCCGCGGCGGCGGGCCCGGCTGCAGCAGCACTCTCAGGCCCGGCGGCGGCGGCGGCGGCACTCTCGGGCCCGGCGGCGGCGGCGGCACTCTCGGGCCCGGCGGCGGCGGCGGCACTCTCGGGCCCGGCGGCGGCGGCGGCACTCTCGGGCCCGGCGGCGGCGGCGGCGGCACTCTCGGGCCCGGCCGCGGAGGTAAGGCGGCAGGCCCGGCCGCAGCGCAGGCGGCGGTGGGCCCGGCCGCACTAGAGGCACAGATGCTCTGTGCCCGGGCCCACTAGTATAGCTAATTTATCTAATGTTATAGTTAATATACCTAATACTTTTCCAGGTTTCTGTTGACTTATCCTGTTCCAGGCTGAGCCAAGACTTTGGACAGCTCTGAAGGCAGGAGTCAGGACCTCAACTGGGCAAGGAAATGAGAGCTGGCACTACAACACAGAAGGGATGTTGCTCCAGCAGCTTCTTGCAGCAGACCGCTGGTTTTTATAGCTACTGCCCAGGCAGAGTGAATTGGCTCCTTCCCTTCCCTAAAAAAAATACCTAGTAGCTGAACCCGCACAAAACATCTGTGCACTAGGACTTTGTTGCTTACCTTGCCCCCTGCCACAGCCCCTGCTTTATTGCGCAGTGTCAGCCACCCACTCTCACTAGCCCCCTCCCCACCACTTGCTCACTCACTCGTGCCCTCCCTGCTGCTCGCACACCCATTCACTCCCTACCTGCTCCTCTTCCCTATCTGCATATGGAATCCCCACTGCCCAATCACCACGGTGCTTCTGTTCTGTTACCTCCGATTGGTACGACCTTAGTGTCGTACGTACGTGGTCTATGGTCTATGGAATGCAGTCCCGGCAGATATCCGCAGTTTAGGCTCGCTCTTCGCATTTAAGAGAGCCCTAAAAACTTATTTGTTTGGCTTGGCCTTCTAAGTCTTCTAAAGTGTTGATTTTTAAATAAGTATTTTAATTGGTTTTAAATGGTTTTAGTATTGTTTTTAGCAATGTTTTGAATTGTGTGTTTTTATGTCTTTTAAAAGCTGTTGTACACCACCCAGAGCCTCTGGATGGGGTGGTTTATAAATGTAATAAATAATAATAATAATAATAATAATAATAATAAATAATAATAAATAATTTAGCACATTTGTATACTGCCTCAAATTCAAGTCTCTGGGCGGTCCACAACAAAACAATAAAAACAACATATAAAAAGATTAAAACATTACAGCAATTAAAATTCAAAATGTTAAAACTATTAAAAACACAATTGAAACAATATGTAATTAAAAGCCTGGGTGAACAAATGTGTCTTTTTAAAAGTTGTAAGAGATGGGGAGGCTCTTATTTCATCAGGAAGTGTGTTCCAAATCCTCAGGGCAGCAATGGAGAAGGCCCATCCCTGAGTAGTCACCAGCAAGTCTCTTGTTGCCCTCTCTCCCGATTGACCAGCCCTGGCCATGTGGTGGAGGCCCAAGATGGCAGCCACCGTGCCTGCCTCAGAGGCATAACCCCGGCCTCTGCCTCATTGCGCAGGCACGGGGAGCGGCATTCCCAACAGAAAGCCTTTATACTTGTCAAACTCCCAGTGGGTGAGGTGGGCTCCTTGCCCTTCTTGCACTCCAGAATGACTGGGTAGGCGCTGAAAAGGTCAGCCTCAGGAACAGCCAGGGGAGGAGGAGGTTCATTTGTCACCTGAGTCCTCCTCCCCCGGCTTAATGTATTCAGCCAGTTCCCTCTCCTGGGGAACTACCAACTCCCATACTCAGACGAGCTGGTGGTAACTGCAGACAAATCTCTCCAGATGATCTCAATGGGCGGTGTGGTTCATAGCAAAGAAGCCATTCATTAAATACCCAGGGCCCAAGCTTTTTAGGGCTTCATAGATTATAACCAAAACCTTGTATTTTGCCCAGAAACCTATAGGCAACCAGTGTAGATCTTTTAAGATAGGAGTGATATGGTCTCTCCGAGATGACCCAGAGACCAACCTGGCTGCCGCATTCTGGATCAACTGCAGTCTCCGGACAATGTACAAAGGCAGCCCCACACAGCGTAATCAAGGCAGCCCCACACAGAGCATAATCAAGTCTGGAGGTGACCAGCAGATGTACTACTGTTCTGAGGTCATTTAACTCAAGAAATGGATGCAGCTGACATATCAGCTGAAACTGATAAAAGGCATCTCTGGCCACTGCTTCAGCCTGGGGCACCAGGGAGGGTTTTGTGTCCAGAAGCACCCTCAGACTGTGTACCTGTTCCTTCTGGGGAAGTGTGACCCCATCCAGAACAGGCAGATCAAAATCATCTCCTGAGTTCTGACCCTACATAATAAGTACCTCTGTCTTATCTGGGTCCAGCCTCAGCTTGTTACCTCTCATCCAACCCATCATTGCCTCCAGGCAGGCATTTAGGGAGGTTATGCCTTCTCCTGATGATGTTGACCTGGAGAAAAAGATCTGGTTGTTATCAGCATACTGATAACACCCTGCACCAAATCTCCTGATGATCTCTCCTAGCAGTTTCATGTCGATGTTAAACAACATCGGAGACAATATGGAGCCCTGAGGGACACCATACGAAAGTTCAGATTTTGAACAACAGTCTCTAAGAAACACCATCTGGAATCTGCCCGTGAGATAGGAGCGAAACCACTGCAAAGCAGTGCCTCCCACCCCCAACCCCACAGACTCTCCAAAAGGATACTATGGTTTATAGTATCAAAAGCTGCCAAGAGGTCCAAAAGGACCAACAGAGTCACACTTCCTCTGTCAATTCCCAATTGGAGATCATCCATCAGGCCAACCAAGGCAGTCTCCACCACATAGCCCACTCGAAAGCCGGTTTGAAACGGGTCTAGATAATCAGTTTCATCCAAGACTGCCTGGAGCTGGGAGGCCACCACCCTCTCAATTACCTTGCCCAACTACAGAAGGTTAGAGACAGGCCTATAGTTGGTCAACTCAGAGGAATCCAAGACAGGCTTCTTCAGAAGTGGTCTAATAATTGCCTCCTTAAGGCAAGGAGGCATCCTGCCTTCCCTCAGAGAAACATTTATGATCTTTATGATCTCTACTAGGCCTTCTACAGCAACTTCCCTGCCAGATAGTATTAGCCATGTTGGTCAAGGATCAAGAGAACAGGTGGTAGGCAAAGCAGCTTGTCTACATCCTCACGAATCACAAACCTAAACTGATCCAGCCTGACCGCATAAGAGGAATTGCTGGATACCTCTGATTCAGACACTACAGTAATTGTGGGATCTAAATCCAAGTCAGTCTGAATATGAGAGATTTTATCCACACAAAAATCATTAAATACGTCACAGCGGGTAATAGATGGTTCCAAATTCTGATTCGAGGGAGGAGGGACACTAACTAGCCCCTTCGCAACCCTGAACTTCACTGAATGTGAACTTGTGGACACAATACAGAAGAAAAGAATCGCTTCTTTGCTGCCCGTATTGCTAGAGCATAGATCTTCAGAAATGTGCTCTATGTTGTAATCTGTCGGATTCAAGTCAAGTCTTCCTCCACTTGTGCTCCAGTTGTCTACCTCACCGCTTCAGCCGCCGTAGTTCTTCTGTATTCCAAGGGACTGTATACTGTATTCCGTATACCAAGTATATAGATAGATAGATAATAATAAATAAACTTTGTTAGCTGCTCCATAACAAATTGTTCTTTTGTGTTGTCACAGCTCACAACAACACAATAAAAACATCCAATTAAACACACAACACAAAACAAATTACAATATAAAATACAAAATACAGTACAAAACACTACATTAAAAATAAATAAATAAATCAAATTTAAAAAGCCTGAGTGAACAGAAAGGTCTTCACCTGGCATCTAAAAGGTGACTACGTGAGGCGACCCTCATTGGCGGGGCTATTTCTCAAACAGGGTGAAACCACCGAAAAGGTCCTCTCACTCTTAGTCACCCACTTCACCTCATTTTGGCAGGGGTACTCGGAGAAGGGCCTCTGAAGAAGACCTTATGGTCCAAGTCAGATCTTAAGCTCTGAGCGAGGAGCCTCTGCTAAGACTGGTAGGTCCTCAAAGGACTGTGTCCTTGGGTTGTGGTATAGATACAGATTCTGGTTCCATGTATATGTGTGTATGTGTGTACATGTGGGGTGTGTGGGGTCCAATGTTCTCTCTAATTTTTTTCATCTGTGTGTGGAATGAGTTTTGTTCTGAGCGGCAGTATCAAGGCAGTGTGTGCACACATGCATTCAGAATGGGGTCTTCCTCATTCAGCCTGAGAGGGATCTAAAATTAACTGAGCTGACATCAAAAAAGTTGTGAGCGTGCGCACACGCCTTAGAGGGAACACTGGTGGTGTCCCAATGGAACAGGGTCGCCTCGGGTCTGGATCATCGGTTCTTCCCACCATGCCTCATTTCTCAGTTAAGGGGGAAGTCCTGGATCCAGGGTCATATCATGATGATGCCAGTAAGTCTTGAGAAATTCAAAGTCTAATAAGAACTCATCGATCTGAAAGCAGGGAAGTCCTCTCTTCATTCTCAATATCAGAACTGCAGACTTTCCCTTTACATCAATCCTTCTCTTGAGGGAGAACTACAGGCCGAAGGATCAGAAAGTCAGGTTACTTTGGCTTATGTTTTCATCCTGCATAGGTCCCAGTTGAACCAGGAGTTGCCTGCTCTGTTTACAGTCTGGCCAGGCTTTGGCCCTATGCAAAGTGAGAGCATGCAAATGGCTTGCAATACTGTGGGAGATTATGTGCTGTGCTCTCATTTCATGGGGTGGGGGCGACAGCCAGGTCAGAAGTGTGAAGCATAGTAGCTTGACTGCCCAGCCCATGATCTAACAAACTCTTTTCATGCTCCCTGAGCAGGAGCCAGGAAACAGGTTGACAACCTATATCTGGGCCTGCTAAATTCATGGATCTGTTGCTAGAACTCAGAAACTGATTTGTACTAGTCTTAGCTGCTGACTTTGTCACCTTTGTTGTTGCCTGTTCGTATGACTAGGCCTTAAAGTTTGAGCTGATTCTGAAATAATTCTTAAAGGTTTTGCATCAGGAGGTGAGCTTGGCATTGTACTGCAGAGTACCCTAGGGAGTCATTCCCTAGTGTATCTCAACCTTTCAAGGGCAAGTAGCTGGTCTCTCACACACACAAAACCAACCACAAGCGCATAATGGGGTGGGTTTTGGTTTTTTTTGCTGAAGATGGTCTTCTGAGGCAAATTGGTGAATTTGTGAAAAATGAAAAAATATGTACTCTGGGCAGTGATGAAGTTCCTGTCTTTGAAGGGCATGCCCCAAAGGAGGCTCATGCTGATATGCACCAAACATTGGGGGAGAAGGCAGCAGCCTATTCGACTGTTGTGAAGTGGCAGAGAGGATTCAGATGTGGCAGAGAATAATGTGAAGATGAAGAATGCATAGGACAGCCCTCAACATCTATTGTGCAGGAAGACATCAACAGTGTGCCTGATGTTGTGATGCAGGACAGGAGAATGACAGTAAGGACAATTGCTGACTCTGTAGGAATCTCAAATGGTAGCGTCCATTCCATCTTGACAGACAATTTGAAGATGAAGAAGGTGAGTGCCAGATGGGTGTCACGAATGTTGATAGAAGAACAAAAGGAATATCACTTACAAATGTCATCAGCCAATTTGGACATGTTGCATCAAGATCCAATAAACCTTTGGGCCTGGATCGTGATGATGGATGAAACATGGGTCCATCACTTTGATCCTGAGACCAAGAAGCAAAGCATGGTGTGGAAGCATACCTCGTTACTGCCACCTAAGAAGTTTCGTGCTGTGGCATCAGCAGGCAAAGTGATGGCTTCCACTTTTTGAGATACTGAGGGTGTCCTTCTGGTTGACTATCTGGACCATAGCACCACAATTACTGGCAATTACTATGCCAACCTAATCAGTCAACTTTATGCAGTAATCAAGTAGAAGAGGCATGGGAAGTTGTGATGAGGCATGCTCTTCCTTCAAGATGACGCACTCCCATGTTGCAATGGCTGCCATTCGTAATGCAGGATTCAAACTACTTGAACACCCTCCCTATTCCCCAGATCTTGCCCCTATTGACTTTTATTTGTTTCCCCAAATTAAGGAGCACCTGGGATGAAATTTTCATGTGATTCTGAGGTCATGACTACTGTTGATGGGTGGCTGGACGACCAGCACTGGAACACAGGTGGAACAAGTGAGAAAAAGTGAGTCCAGGAGAAAAATAAGAAAATCAAAACACAAGAAAAACAAAAACACATAGATTGGAGTTGTTCATATATGTCAGAATACAAACTTTTTGAACACCCCTTGTATCCCTCCAGTGGCTGTTGCTGGGGTCTAACATGTTTCTTTTTTAGACTGTGAGCCCTTTGAGGACAGGGAGCCATTGTATTTTATTCATAGCTATGTAAACCACTTTGGGAACTTTTGTTGAAAAGCGGTATATAAATATTCGTCATATCCAGGTTCTTGTTGAGGAATATAAGAAGTGGCTGGCTGGATCGAGCCATGGTCTTAGAATCCCTTGCTTAGGGGTTACCCCTTGCTTTGTGCAGCAATCTGCTCTAGCATCCTGACAGACAGCCACCCAGCCTCTGTTTGAGAACCTCCAGCAAAGCTCACCAGTGCCTGAGGCAGGCTGTTCTACTGCTGAACATTCTTACAATAAGAAATTTCCTCCAAATAGCAAAGTTAAATCTGCTTCCTTCTAATTTCAACACATTGGTTCTAGTCCTGCACTTGGGAGCAACAAGTCTGCTGCTCCTTTTATTTGACAGCCCTTCTGATATTTGAAGAAGGCTATTATATCTACCCTTATTCTTCTCTTCACCAAGGTACACATACCCATTAGCTTCAACCATATTCCATATAGGACTTGGTTTCTAAGTCCCGACAAAGATAGCATCTTTGTTGCTGTCAGGGTTCTCCCGGATGCTGACCCGGAGGAGACTTTATCGGAGTAAGAGCAGTCTATCCCAGCTTGGATCCCAGAGCTTGATTATCATCCCCCAGATCCTTCCAGGCTTGGAACATCCAGAGCCAGTTTTCTACCTCAGAAGAACTCTGGAGCACTGAAGATCCTGTGCCCCTATCAGGACTTTTGCCCCTTGCATCACCCCTTGACCTCCAGGAGTGGAGACACTGCCACACCAGGGCAGAGTGCTTGCCTGGTTGTTCACAGCCTCCCTCCCAATGGACCTACCCAGGAGGAGGGGCAAGCTAGCTAAAATGCCTCCTCCAGAATAGAGTGTCGTAAACCCGCCACACTTGATGAGCCATCTGTAATTTACGATGCAGCAGCAGGCGAAGAGATGTCTCCGGTTACAATACTTCTTTCAGGTAGGTATGAGGTTTTTATCCAGCATCTGTAAAAAGCACAAGAAAACAAATCACTACTGAGCACCAAGTTCAACCTGCATTCCCCCACAACGAAGGTCACTCACCAGATTCCAGTGATCCCGGGTCCAAGGTGTCATAGAGGGAGGTATCAAGGCTGTCTGGCATTGCATGTTTGTTATGAGATTTAAAATTAACCACAGTATTTTTAAAATAAGAAATTTAGTATTTTATTTACTTTTTAAAAAATCCAATTTTAAATTAAGAAACAACCACCAGATTTCATTTTTTAAAATGTAATTTATTTATTTATCCACCCTCTTTGAGGGAGATGGCTGGTAAAGCGTCTGAATATAACCACCAAATAGAACCAGAAGCTAGAACAAGACTTGATAAAATATATCCAGTGAGCATTTCAGAACTCTCAGGGTAGAGTTTTGAAAGCTGTTGTCTTGGACTATCTAGTTCCACAGATAGATGGAAATGTTAACTCTTGTACTTGCTTCTCTTTCTGGCAATGTCAGATGTACAAAGGTTCTCTATTGAAAAGCTGTTCCCATGTGGTAGTGGTGATTAAGCTGTGTAAACTCATTAGCCATGTTTGTTTAATAAAGCTACATTCTGCTTGGTGTAATGAAGGAGCAGAGTAATTATAAGCATTTTTGGCAGTTTGCCACAATTTCGAGTTAAGTGGTTGTGTCTTCTTCCACACTTGATCAAAGGGCTTACTACTATCCAGTTCTGAATAAAAGGTTTGTTTTGCACTAATCTGCAGCCATACCATGCTCACACAATTTGTTTCTGCTAGTCCACCGGAACTGCATGGCATAGGAATATAAACTGGAATTTCCTGCAGTTTAAATTTCATGTTAGCCACAAACTCACTTAGTGGACTTAAGGAAGCCTCAGCTTCCCATCTGCAGGAAGGAGGAAGAATCCTGGCATACCTCACAAAGGGCTGTTGCAAAGATTAGTTCCATAATGCATGGGAAGTGCTTTGAACATTTGAAAAGTGCTATTTAAATACAAAGTATTAGAACAATCTAATCAGACAGTTTCCAAGGAAAGGGAGTTGGAGCTTGAAGATGTATCATGCAAGTCCTATTATATGGTGGACTGGCAATCATCCACAATCAGAGGCGCTCTTACCCTTGGACTTTGGGGCCGAAGTCCAGTGCCTCCACACGCCCTGGGCCCCCGCAAATCCTCTGTAGTCTGACCTGGGTTGTGTGGTCACCATGTTGCTCTGCTCTCTATCGTGCCAGGTGACTGAGTGTGATTGTGACCTGCACCAGGTGCTTTAGAGACAGAGGGGGGAGCAGGGAAATAAATATATGGGATGGGAGTATGTTACGTTGTGTGTTGAAGTGTTTCTGCTAATGCATATTTGCATACATATGCCTGTTTTATATTCTTACATGCTTGTGAGTTCAGTTGATGTTTGTGCCCTCAAGAACCCACAAGTTAAAAATACTGTGTCTGTGTGTGTGTGTGTGTGTGTGTGTGTGTGTGTATGATGCTTAACTTGCAGGGGGCTTCCAAAGGCCTCTAGGTCCACGCTCCAAAATTATCTAGGTGCACCTCTGTCTGCAATGTATTGGCCATGGCTTAAAATGCATATGTGAATTCACACAAGTTAATGTTCTGTTAGAGCTGAAGGAAGTGGACAGGTGTTAGCTAATGCTGTAGCTGTGGAACAAAGCTTTAGCCCCCCTGTATAGCAGTTGACCAGGGTCACAAAGCATGTTATCACAGCATAGGTAAAGCAGCAAGTGGATTGCAAGGAAAGGAAGCACCCACAGGCGACCAAGAAACTTTGCTCCCTGAGGCTAAAGACAATAGGAACACCCCACCCCACCCCGCCACTCACACAAATGAACAGTGTGACCCAGCAGGGTGAGGAACAGCCATGGCAGTAGATGGTGGGGTGGCAGTGGCACTCATGGTGGCAAGATCCCAGTGATTCCTCCCCCCTGTGCCCCTCTCTGCATCTGTGCCTGAAGCAACCACCTCTCCTTGGCTCAGGGCTACTTCTGGAAGTGACCACAAATGGGGATACACATTTGAATAGAAATGTGGAAGCTAACTCAAGTACTTGGCTGCATAAAGACGATGCAAAAATGAATAAGCTTATCTTTGGGAACCAAATATATGAGAGGAACCCAAAGGCTGTCATGTCCAAGTCTGTGCTGCAAGTACTATCTACGCATTCAGGGCCACCCCCACCCCCAGATGAACCCTTACCATCTACTTGTGTCTCTGAAAATGCTCACTTGGGCCTAGCACAGTAGTACTGCTAGAAGACCTGAAATGCATGTGGTGGGTGATAGAAATTCAATCTTTCTGAATACTGACTTTCAGGCCATCTAGTTGCAACATGGTTTATCCATCTAAAAATGACTGGTGGCCACCAGAGTACACCCTTCCTAAGCAATTTCTCCCAGGGGGAGAAATAGTCCAGGGGGACCATCTAGAACCAGGGGTCCCCTCGAACCAGGGGTCATCCCATGAAAACGAAGGTTGTGAAATTTAGGACCAACAATTTTTCACACAGCACATAATTAATCAGTGGAATTCTTTGCCCTGGGATGTGGTGATGACCACTAGCCTGGATGACTTTAAAAGGTGCTTAGGCCAATTCATGGAAGACAGGTCTATCAATGGCTAGTAGTCTGGAGCAACAGCAGGAGAGAAGGCATGCCCTTACCTCTTGCCTGTGGGCTCCCCAGAGTAATCTGGTGGTCCACTGTGTGAAACCGATAGGCCTTGGGCCTGATCCAGCAGGACTGTTCTTATGTTCTTATGGTTTCTCCATTGGAACAAACAGAGCTTTTAGGGTGGCAACAATAAACGGTGATGAAATCCTGAAAGATATTCTAGTCAGCAGCTGCAGAAGAGAAAGTGGTGTTAGTCTCACACAGTGTAGGAAGTCATTGGTAACAGAGGGTTATCTTCCTCTGTTTGCTCCTAGTAGATAGGTTATCTTCAGGTAGAAGTATCAGATAACAAGAAGTCCAGCCTCCCTCCCAGCAGGCACTGGGAGCAGGTTCCCCAGTTCTTTTCCTGTCTTGTTCCTGGCTAGACACATCATCTGGAGTTCCTGCTCCCTTTCTTTTCATCTGGCCTCCAGTTTCTCCAGGATTTTGGCCACAGTGAGACTTTAGCAATGGTTGGGTTACAAGTGGCCAGGATCCAGTGGAGAACTAGCTATCCATTCATTTGGGCCAGAAGCAGATGCATGGTCCAAATCAGGGATGGGCTTCAAGGCTTTAGTCAAGCAATGATTCACACAATTCACACAAGAGATGAATTGCATGTAGGAGCTAACTCTGAATCTAGGGTTCTGTAGGTCCTGGTGGACAAGGGATTGCTCTTGGAGTCACTAGCTGAATGCTCAGACAGGTTGGTACCCCAGCTGAGGTGGGCACCTGTAGAGCACAGAGGTCAGTATCTCAGGCTTGCACTGGTAGCATGAGGGTAAGGCATTGTAGTGCTGTTTTGAGGCTTATAGCTATAGGGGTAGGCTTGTGTGATACGAATCCATGAACGTAATCTTGTCTTCACAGACTTTTCTTTTTTCTTTGTTGCAATATGATTACAGTGCACAACCATGACCAAGGATTGTAATAATACTTGTGAATATAACTTAAAAAGAAAAATTCCTTAAACATAACTTAAACGTAAGATACAACCAATGCAAGAGGAACGGGTGGTGGGAGGACACCTTCAAGGATATATGCCTTACGTTTCAAAGCACAAACAATTCATTAAAACTGGGCCAAATAGCTGAAAATTCCTCTTCCTTACCTTGCTGACGGAAAAAGAAACCCAGTTCAGATGCTGACAAGGAGCACATATCAGTGATCCAAAGCTGCAGTTCAGGAGTGAATTTGACCTTCCCGTGTTGTATTATAATCTTTTTGGCAACACCCCAAACACAAAGAATCCACAATTCTTGATATGATGCTAGATTCCATAGGCTGGGGATGTACCCCAACAAAACATGAATGTCCTTAACAGCTAATGATGACTGCAATTTCATATTAACTACCATATGAATTTCAAGCCAAAATGGTGCAACAATCGGACAGGACCAAAACACCTGACTTCACAGACTTCTAAACAGATTTGGCTAAGCCTGCTCCAAGCTCAGTAAAGCTCAGTAAAATATTGTATCTCGGAAAACTGAAAAGGAAGGGATAGGGGAAACAAAGGACTGTTTCTGTGAACTGCACATGCAGTCAGTGTCCCATTCATACGCCGTCAGAAGTGAGTTTCCATCATAGAACATTTGTCAGGTCATTTATGTTTTTCTATATAATAGCCCAGAAGTTAGAATAACTTCCGACAATTTCTTGATACTAGTGGTAAAGGGAATTATAGTCTAGATCAGGGCTTCTTAACTTCAGCCTTCCTGCAGATGTTGGCCTGATTGATTGATTGATTAAGTGCTGTCAAGTCGGTGTCGACTCTTAGCGACCGCGTTGGCCTACAGCTCTCATGATCCCTGACTATTGGCCACTGTAGCGGAAGATTATGGGAGTTGTGGTCCAAAACCAGCTGGGGGGTGGGTCGGGCTAAGTTGAGCAGGCCTGTTCTTGGTATTAGTGCTGCATTTTGGGATTTGGATAAACTTCACTCATAGAAGGGAAAGCAGCATTTACTGTAGATGCTGGGTGTCCAAGTTAAAGTTCACCATGGGAAAGAAAACAGCTGCAAGAGAGTACATTAGATAATCTTAATAAAGTTGATGCCTTTAAAGCAGACCTGCCCAAATAGCCACCTGTCAAGGTGAATGCGGCCCACCAGGCACGCACAGAAGCCCTCTGTTTTTGCATTTCCAGGCAGGTAGCAAACCAACAGGTTTATGGAGCCCTGAGGTACAGAGGTAGTGGGCTGCATTTAGTTACAAGTTGCACAAGTGTGTCTTCAAGTAATTTAGAATTATAACCCCAAATACCCTGATCCCGAGATCCTCACATAAGTATAAATGTTGCTGCACACAAGGATCTCTGCTACCAAACTGAAGCTCAGCACTTTCCGCTGTGACAGTACTTGGCTGTGGCAGAGGAAGAGCTAGAAGAGATGAGCAGTGTCTGTTTTAGGAACTGGAATGGCTTCTCTTCCATTGGCTTTTGCAAAGTAAGTGGGATTGCTACAAGTGAAACTGTGGGCCTAATTCATTTTTTTCTCCTCAGTGTTCTTCCAGAAAGCACTGGGCAGCATACAGGGTTGTGAACTCTATGATGTAGGTTAGTGTGAGAAAGAGGTGTAGTACAGATTATTATTATTTATTATTATTATTTATTCAATGAAGGAGGCCTCTCTCACTTTTGCTGCCGCTGCAACTTGCCCACTTCTAATGCTCTACTTGCCTGCTCACCTGCTGCTCTCATGCTCTGTGCTGCCACCCCTCCTGCTTCCCTTTGCTGGGCCAGGCCACATCATGGCCTAATGATGTCATTGTGCTGGTGAAAGTCGGTGCCATGATGTTATTGGACTGTGTTGTGACTGGCTACGAGAGGCAGGCTGGCAGATGGCCTGCAGGACACACAAAGCCTTCCAGGGGCAGCTTGGTGGTGGTGACAGCAGTGGGAAGGGGGAACAGAAAGGGGTGGCAGCATGGCTTAGCAACATTAGGCACCTGGTTAAGGTGGGGAGAGTCTCGGGTGGCCCCCGGAAGACCCACAGGCACTGGCAGCACAGAGACGTCCCCTACCCTGCTCCATTAGAGCTACCCTCATAAGCTTCATGGCCAAGCAGGTATTTTAACCTGGGTCTTCTTGGTCTGTCCAGTACTCTTACCACTACACCATGCTGGCATATGTCAACCAGATGGTATGTTTCTTGCTTTGCTGGTTGGCTTCCATGCTGCACCAGTGAAATTTGGACATAGGGGTCATGTGGGAGGTAATGGCATCAGTGCCACTATCTCCCCTCTGTGTTGCCAGTGACCATTTGGATTACATTTTCTGATGGCAGATTGTATGCCATTTTGTTACTGAGTTTTATGATTTTGTGCCTCCTGCTTTTGTTTTGTTAGTCATTTTAGGCATTTAATTTAGAAGTACAGTTTATCTCCCCTTTTTATAATTACACTTCCATTGTTGGGTAGTGCTCTTCATGAGTTATCTAATCTTCCCTTTAGTCAGATGATTGTAACATTAATAATTCCATAAAATCCAGCCACTGTAAACCTCCTTTTCCTTCTTGGATTGTAATTTTGAAAGGTTTTTTGAAAAAAATAATACATTAGACTTTTAATGGAAGGACATTTTTATCGGCTTGTAAAATCAAGTGTCATTTCTATTTCTAATCATGCAGCAAATAATGTATAGCTTGTCTTGCATCTGTTGATAGAAGGGATACGAGTAGTCACAATTTTGCCAAGTATCTTGCTCAGTTTGTTTGCCATTTTTGAAATGCAAATCTCATTCCCTGATGAATTAGAGGTTTGAATCCCGAGACCCTATTCATGCAGCTGTGTCTTGCTCATGTTCGTAGTGATTTTTGGCAACATCTACGGCCCTAGGGATGGAAAGTAAGTGATAGCATTGTTGCCCTTACAGCTTTCTGTGTATTATCACCTAGGGATGTGCAAGTTGGCTTGAGGTCGAACCGGCTCACACTCAAACTGGCCCGGCTTGAGGGAGAGCTCTCAAGCTGGACCAGGCTCAGTTTGGCTCAAGGTCAAGTTGGACCTGGTGGGCTGGTCGTTTGGTTGTTTTTTTTACACGACCCAGCCTGTTGGTGGGCCAGGGTGCAAGTTCCAGATGTCCAGTGCACATGCATGGCAGGCTCCAAAATGGCCAGTGCCAGCACAGAGAGGCCTGGAATGGGCTGTAAACAGCCCAGAATGGGCTGTTTGAGATGGGGGAGGCAGGTAGGGGAGGGGTATCCTCAGGAGATGTTGTCCCACGGCTGCGGCAGCATTCCCCAAAGCCCTGCAATGGCGGTAAGTCTACCATTTTTATTTGTAAACAATTTTCTCCCCCACCCCCGAAGTGGGCCCAAACTAGTTTGGGCTCAAGCCGGACCAGGCCCGGCTCTAGTGTGCACAGAACCAGACTAGGCCCAGTTTGGTTCGAGTCCAGTTCTTCTCGAACCAAACCAGGTTTTTTGCACACCCCTATTATCACCCCCTTTTAAATACCTGCCTCCAATTAAGGTAAAACTGCAGTCATTTTTGCACAGAGGAAAGGTTTAGAGTCAGGCTTAAAGTAACAATGTTGTACTCTCTCCATGAAGTAAACTTTGGAGGACATTGCTACCCCTTTTCATTCCTGACAACATAGCTAAAATTGTACAGTAGTTTCTGTGTTCTTAAAACTTTTACAAGCTTTTAAAACACTATTCCAAATTTGGCCACTGAAGGCCTGATGGTCAGGACAATCAAAGCATGAGCCCACACTGAAAGCTGAAACTCTTCCAATGCTATCACCTATTTTCCATCTCTAGGGAAGGAGACCTTGTCAAAAATCATAATTAATATTCATCCCCCCCAGATAGTACTGACCTCCTCAACTGGCTCATGTACTTTTTTGGGTGCACCACGATCCTCTAGCCCATGGAGTTGCTCTTTGACTTGACATTACACCATGATGCTTCCTGTGCCTTGTTAATAAAGTGCATGTATACTTATTTTTTTAACTATGGTGGGGCTATGCATAATTCAAAGAGATGCATAAACTGCTTAGATACAGGGCTTACACTGGAAAGGGCTGCTGAGGGGTCAGTGTAACAGCCATGTTATACCAGTGATTCTGTAATACAGAGGGGCTGTCCCAAGGCAATTGCGGGATGCTAAAGCCCTCATTTTACACAGGGATAAATGACAAATGGAAGGTGGTATTGGCGGCGGCTGCAGCTATGCAGATTAAGAGTGCATTTTGAATCCAAGCCCACGTGTGGGTTACTACTCAGACTTTCAGCTTAGTGGGTCCCAGCCCAGCAGCTCTTTGACTTACTCGATGCCTGGAAGCATCGGCTGTCAGGTGGAATAAATATCATCTGCCTGTCGTAAAGCTTTGCAGCAACATCTGGACTCCTCACACATCAATGGCTTCTGTGCTGGCATCGGAGATATACCATGTGGTGGGAAGTGTAGCGACTTCACACAGATGCCGCCTGGCCCAAATGGGTTTGTACCTGTTGCAGAGCTTCGGTCTCAGAGTGCTTCCTTCAGAACAGGGAGGAAGAGGAAGAGGGGGTGGGATAGTGGCTGCAGCTGTGATAGGGGCTAGTTATTTTAGCAGCTGTTTCTGACACGCCAATCTGTTTTGTTTCAAGAGGTTATTTGTAAATGGCAGAATAATGCTTTGTGATTATTTCAGGCACGGTCGCCAAATGTAGATTGTTTAAATAGCAAATATTAATTGTTGTTTTAGGGGCTGCTATTGCAATTGGTTTTTAAATAGCAAGTTTATCCTTTCGAAGTGTGACCGTCATTCAAAACTGCTTTTCTGATTATTAAGCAAACATTTAACATCCTGACCTTATGTATGTTACGTTGAGTCTAATGGGATTTACTCTGAAGTAACTGTGCAATGGATTGTAGCCATGCAGTCTAATCCTATGTTATGTTTACTTAGAAGTAAGTCCCTGTAAACCGTATTTTAAACTAGGTGCTCATACAATTGCAGCCTGCCTTACTTTTTTAAAAAAAGAAATATCATATTGAATATTATATTATATTATTTTTAAGGTATATTGTATTTAAAGGAAATTATATTATATATTACTTTGATTCTGAGGCAAAGATACATTTCCACAGAAAGGGGCCAGTTTTGTTATGGGCACGAGTTTACTTTGAGAAAATGTAACAGGATGTTTCTGCTGTTCAGATAATTTTTGATAATGCCTCTACTTCCAGAGCAGAGATGCAGGCTGTAATAGGCTGTTGCTGGGCTTTCAAAAGTTTGAAGATCTGCTATCTCTACTGGAGAGATATCTGCAGCTACAGCCAGAATATTAGATTAAAGCCCTGTGTTACTCTGTTGAAATAGAAAGTGCCTCCTTTGGTTCCGTTTTTTGAGTCCATTTCCTACTGTTAACAAAACAAAGCAAAGCATAGTTCTGGATGTCTTTTCAAAACAGGTGTCCCGCCCGCCCCCTCTTGCAAATCTAGGGGAAACAATGATTTCACCTCTGGATTTCTTTTTTAAAGAGGCTCCACTATTGGTCAGACTACTTCTTATTCTTTTTAGATAACATCTATGTGGGGTGCATTCTCATGATCACTTAATGTGGATTAGTTATCCCTCCATATTTTAACTTTTTGTTCATACAACAGGGTGGTTAAAGATGGGGTGAAAGTGTGGATTTCAATTTTTCTTTGTGCTTATGGAGCAACAGGAGGCTACATTGGGGTTTTTTAAATCATGGATCTAAGGCAGTGGTTCCCAACCAGGGTTCCTCCCGATGTTCCTGAACTACAACTCCCATCATCCCCAGCTACGATTTGTTGTGGCTGGGGATACTGGTAGTTGTAGTTCAGCAACACTTGGAGGAACCCTAGTTGGGAACCACTGAACTAGGGGGTAGTTAAAGTAAAGTAAAGTTGCGCCATGGAGTCTGTGTCTACTCCTGGCGACCACAGAGCCATGTGGTTTTCTTTGGTAGGATATAGGATAGGTTTGCCATTGCCATTTCCCACACAGTATGAGATGATGCCTTTCAGCATCTTCCTATATAGCTGCTGCCCGATCGATATAGGTGGTTCCCATAGTCTGGGAAACATACCAGCAGGGATTCGAACCAGCAGCCTCTTGCTCCATAGGCATGTTACTTCCCCGCTGTGCCATTAGGTGTCTCCAGACTAATTACTACAGAAAATAAATGTGTCTTCTTCATGTGTAAGGTGTTACCAAGTTAAGCACCTGAGAATGTTCTTGTACCAAGAATTTGTACCAAATTCTTGTACAAGAATTTCATCTCCCATATGATGCTAAATTGATGGGAGAAGTTGTACTGGTGGAATTTTCCTTTAGTGCAACTCTTAACCGTACAGGAATCTCTTGGACATCCCAGTGCATGGCTCAAAGTGACAGCCATTCCACATCTGATTCCCTGTTTCTCTAGTGTGCTATTTACTAGGCTTGTGTGTGTTCAGAATATTCAGATTTGATTCAATCCAAATTTGACAATATTGGATTTGGATCCTATGGGATCTGGGGATGTCTGATATTGGATCGGATTTGGAATTTGAATCTGAATCCCAACTTAAATTTGGATTTCCCCCAATAGTGGTCAATGAGGGATTGAAAAAAAAAAATCACCAAAAATCAGTGGTTGGCCCTAGAGCCTTAAAATGTGCCACACATGTGGGGAAGGCGGTCAGGGCACCCTCTAGTGAATTTGAAGAAATTCATCATTTAAAAAATAAAGAGCTAAAAATGGTGAACTCTTTTTTGATTCAAAAGCCAGAACATTGCAAAGAGTTCTGGATCTGAAGCCCTCAATGAACCATAATAGAGAGCCAGTGTGGTGTAGTGGTTAGAGTGCTGGACTAGGACCGGGGAGACCCGAGTTCAAATCCCCATTCAGCCATGAACCTAGCTGGGTGACTCTGGACCAGTCACTTCTGCCTAACCTACTTCACAGGGTTGTTGTGAAAGAGAAACTCAAGTATGTAGTACATCACTCTGGGCTCCTTGGAGGAAGAGCGGGATATAAATGTAAAATAATAATAATAATAATTCCACCCCCAGGGGTAGAAAAAGGACATTCCTTTGATTTTATATTTTTCTTTCTTTCCCTATTGCAGGAACAGGCAGACATTATAAAAAGGATTAAAAGTACTTCACACCTTTTAATCCTTTAATGCCTAGAAGGGAGAGTGATAAATTGTTTCTAACCACAAAAACAGCAACATTCAAAGTACTTTCACTTTTACTGACTGTATGGTTCTGCAATGGGGAAGACAAAAATCAATATAAAATCAAAGAAATGCCTTTCGCCTTCACATGGGGGTAGAATTATGGTCCTAGGGAGGGCTTCAGATCCAGAACCTTTTGAAAAACATCTGTCTTAAAAGAATCCAAGTTTGGCCCTTTCCCCCCTATTTTTATTCCCCCGCCAAAAAAAGTCAGGAGTTACCCATAGCCTTGAAAAAAATAACACAGAGTCCCTTTAATGTGGACTTCATGTGTGCCAGCTTTCATAACTGTATGCCCATCCATTCAGGAAATATAAAAGGGGGAGCAAAAGGGGCATGCTGTTACCCCTTTTGATGAAGACAAAGGGCAGATTCCTCCACATGTTGGTGGAATGATGGTCCAAGGTGATTTTTGGTGATCTTTCCACCCCCACCCCGCGATTTCCCCATTCATCTCTGTGGGGGGAAATCCTATTCCATTTTGCTAAATTCTGAAATATTTCTAAAATTATTTTTTATACTTTGGAATTAAGTCCAACTTTATCAATCCAACCCCCCCCCACCAAATCTGATTCGTATTTTACAGATTTTTTTTTTAATCAATTTAGGATAAAACCTGAGTTTTCAAATCTGAATATGCACAGGCCTACTGTTTACTTAATATTGGCTCTCTTGTTTGATTATATCCACAATTTTGCAAGGCTTTATTTTTGTAATTAAATTGTCATACTAAAAAGCTGGTTGTTAAAAAAGAGAGAGAGAGAGAGTCGAGCCTTTGGGTATATGTGAATATATCAAGAAAGATGAAAATGATAATCTTGTGAATGATTTCTCTAAGGCAAAATCCTAGAGAGACTTGCAAAGTAATGCTACTCTCACTATATAATGTGATTCAAGCAGATTACCATACATTTTTGCTGGGGCAAAAAATGGTCTGTCTTGAATAAATGACCTACCTTTATGTAAAATGTTTGCCTTCTGAAATGTGACTGACTGCACTTGTCTACTGTATCTGACAAGTAATTTCTATGACATGGCGCAAGTTCAATTTCAGTAGCTTGATGAATATCTCTGTCTGGGTCAGCTTTAGCAGTGAAGATGCTCTATAAGACACCTTTATTTGTCTATTAGAGCAATTTATCCAGGTCACTTGCTGACATCTTGGCTTTTGGAAGGATGTTGCGCTTGCACAAAGCTGTTTCACTCAGTTTGGAGCTTGCGTTCCAGACTAGTGTTGCGTTACCTACTCTGGAGGAAGCAGGCTTGCACTTGCACAATGCTACACAACTGTCTAATTTGTTCTGAAGGGGACTTTTGCGCAATTATGCAAATCCCTATCTTTTTAGCTCAATGATTTGATCTTCTTGTGCTAGTGCAACTTTGCTTATTATGCAAGCGCTTTGTTAGGTTGTCATCCACTGCCCTGTTGCTATTCACTATGACTGAAATTTTGAAGCTTCACAGCCATGGGGCAGGTGCTAATTGAATTGGGGCAGTGGTGCTGGGGGTTTATTTTTCCACCATAGGTTTATATTTCCCACTGAAATCTTCCTCCTTTAGTCAGGGAAAATTCAGATAACTGTATTGTACCTCCCCTCTTCCCCCCACCAGAACTAGTAACAACTTCAGGAGCAAGGTGAATTTGATCAGGAAAATGATATGAGGAGGAATGATTAACTCCACCCCACCCAAGGCAAGGTGGGGAATGAGTTGAATAGCAAGCCAGAGGTTGCTGGTTCGATTTCCCACTGGTATGTTTTACAGACTATGGGAAACACCTATATCAGGTAGCAGCGATATAGGTAGATGCTGAAAGGCATCATCTCATACTGCGTGGGAGATGGCAATGGTACAACACCCCCCCCCCCCCGGATTCTACCAAAGAGAACCACAGGACTCTGTGGTCACCAGAAGTCGACACTGACTTGACTGCACACTTTACCCCTGTCAACCACCACTTCCCCAATCAAATCAGCAGCTGATTTGAATTAAAAAAATAACTTGTGGAAAAGTTGGCAAGTTGAGAAAGCCAATAGCAGATCTCTGGAAACACCTATAGTTCCCTTACTGGAAGCAAAGCGAACAGAGAGTGATATCTGAAATTCTCGATGAGAAACATGGTATGGCAAAATGTAACATCTTCTGTACCGGTAGTAATATCATAGAGTAGTATGATCCTGTGCATTTCAGTACAGCCATAACCAATTTTCAGATATCAAGATATCAGAGTAATAATTTTTCAGCCCTTCATGTAGATCAGTGTCAGCTGCAGACTTGAGTCTCTTCTGTGTTTGTTGCATGTGGCAAAGCGATTGGAGTAGGTCTGCATTGCCAGGTAACTCGTAATACTCCTGGGCTATGTCTTGATCCAGACATCCTCTTCCTCATGTGGAAACAGGGTCTGCGTGTGAGGAAAATGGAGCAGCATCCAAAGCGCCTGCCCCACAACTG
Organism: Hemicordylus capensis; assembly: GCF_027244095.1. Taxonomy (NCBI): domain Eukaryota; kingdom Metazoa; phylum Chordata; class Lepidosauria; order Squamata; family Cordylidae; genus Hemicordylus; species Hemicordylus capensis. The sequence goes on along the minus strand of NC_069659.1, from coordinate 323,859,459 downwards.
GAAACCTCTTTCACATAGTACAAGCTGCACCTAGGTTGTGGAAGAGCTTGCACATCTACACATGCAACTGCATAACCATATTGTTTTTCTTCCACTTACAGCCTTCTGGATCGCAGCCCTAATTTTTAAACACATGGCAGCAGTTGTGCCAGGCTGTGCAGCTCCTAAGAGCTAGAAAGGTCTATAGGATGCTGTGCAAGTGCAGCAGGGGGTGGGACTGTGGTCACTCTTGGCTGCCACAGATTGGTGCCACTCCAGCACTGCAGGTTGGCCACCAACATAATGTGTGGCAATAAATGCTTGAAAAGGGGGACAGGATGAGTAAAGTGCGCTTTCATCCATGCTGATGTTATCCTTCATTGTACCATGTTACCCTTCATTGTACCAACATCCATACTGATGTTATCCAGATGCTGTCTACTTGTAGGAACACCTCAACAGCGTAGTTTGTAATGATGTCATCCACCCCAGTTCAAGGTGGCGGATGTGTAAATGTTTGAGGTGCAAGTGGGCTAACTTGTGAACCGCCTAACTGATTTGAACCAAATTTGGTACAGTTGTAGCAAGTGACACATAGGGGACCTCTCAGTGATGTAGTCTGTGATGATGCAATCCACACCAATTCAGATGACATATGCATGAACGTTTGAGGTGCAAGTGGGCTAACTTGTGGACCATCTAGCTGATTTGAACCAAATTTGCTACCACTGTAGGGACACATAGGGACTGCTCAAGGGTGTAGTTTGTAATGATGTCATCCACCCCATTTCAAGATGGCAGATCTGTGAACATTTGAGGTGCAAGCAGGCTAACTTGTGGATTGCCTAATCGATTTGGACCAAATTTGGTGGAATTGTAGTGAGTGACACAAAGGGACACCTCAATGGCATAGTTTGGGATGATGTCATCTACCCCAGTTCAAGATGGCGGACACATTTGAGGTACAAGTGGACTAACTTTTGAACTGCCTAACCGAACAACTTATTTTAAGTTAGAAAGTTTAAATTTAGTTATATTATTCTTGTTCTTTTGTTAGAGAGACATGCGTACAATTAGGGTTTGGTATTAATGAAAATTATCATAATGGATGTTATTGAAATGTTATATCAGGATGTTGTCTTTATGTGTTGGGATTTAAAACTGACTGAATTTTCTAGAGATTTAAACAGGGTATTTTTAGAATCTCCAGTTTCTGAATTCTGTCATCAATTATTTGATCTGCATTTCTGAGATAAGTCTTTAGTAAAACCATTTATTGTTCTTCTATTGAACAAGAATGTGTTACTGTTTTGCAGACTAAAAGAATTCTGTGTATGGTAGTTACAATTTCCTAAAGCTGCAATCCTGTGCACACTTACCTGAGAGTAAGCCTCACTGAATACACTGACTTGCTCCTGACAAAACGTGGAAAGAATTGAGCTGTAAATAATGGATTTAATTTTAATGATGTAACCATTTTGATTCTAATGTTGTAAAGCTTTTAAAAGGCTAGCTAATCCCCAACTTTATTTTGTATACGATTAAGATTAAAATTAAAAGGATTATATGGTAGTTGCTCTGTGGATAACTGCTGCAGCAATTATTCTGTGTGAACGTTTAAGCAGAAGAAAATAGTTCTTCTAGTTTAATTGGTTGCCATCTCCTTTTTCAGTTGAAAGATGTATGAGTGTAATGCAGTCTGGGACTCAGATGGTTAAACTGAAGAATGGAGCCAAAGGCCTCGTGCGCCTTTTTTACCTTGATGAACACAGGACTTGCATCAGATGGAGGCCGTCCAGGAAAAGTGAAAAGGCAAAGAGTAAGTTCTCTTTAGATATCCTTCGGCTTGTGCATCTTTTGGATTCCACTGCTGAATTTACACATAGATGAGACACATGGAGCACCCTTGATCTCTTAAATGTGGCACCAAGCTTTCCCTTCTTTCATACAGAATTTCTCCTTATCGGACTGAAACCTGGTTAGCATTACCTGTGACTAACGTTGGTGACAATGCAGGCCGTCATAGTGGCTAAGGTCAGCCGGGGGATAGCAGGGGATCATCTCCATCTGCAACACCTGAAATAAGACACCTCATTTTCTTTCTGAACTGTAGCTGTCTGAGAGGATTGAGGAGGCATTTTTTTCATGTCCCCAGTTAATTCATTTTTGGAGTGGTGTAATGTCACACAACATCAAACAAGAAACCTTCTATAATATATTTTAAAACAAAGTTAATACACAACCTCTCTCTTTTAGAAAATTCTTTTAAATTTTGTTTACTGTATTTTCTGGTAGAAAGGCTGCAGTGCATACGTTGTCAAAAGTTACTTTAAGGTACCTGCGGCCTTTATGCTGATGTGGCCTTTACGCCAGAATTAAGGGGTGAGGGAAGGAGGTGCAGCAGCAGCTCAGCAGGACCCTCCAACCCACAATAGGCTCCAGGTGGTGGGAGGCCCTGGAAGGAACAAAGGTAGTGGAAGAGGAGCAGCGACAATGCAGTTGGACCTTCCTGACCCTGGGTTTGCATGCTCCCTGCCTTTCCATTTCCCATGGAGCGCCGTTTGTGCTCCGTGTGGGGGCATTTTGGCCCCTTGCTCCTCCCACCAAAGGTGCTTTAGCTGTGGCCTTGACGCTGATGCAGCATTTCTGATGTGATTTTTTAAAATGTCAGCTGTTTTTCAATGGTGCAACTTTTATGCCGATGCGGCCTTTCTACCAGAAAATATGGTGTGTGTGTGGTTTTTTTGCATTTGTATCTCACTTATCCTCGAAGGAGCCCAGAGCAGTATACATAGTTATGTTTATCCTCACAACAGGCCTGTGAGGTAGGTTTGGCTGAGTGATAAGTGGCTAGTCCTGCTAACTGAGCAAAGAGACACCTTTTCAAGTGGTGATTCTCTTATATTTAGCAGGGCGAGAGCTATTGGCCCTATCCAACCTCAGCACAGCATCCCTCCAGTGGCTATTGCTGGTGTCTGCCTTATGTTTCTGTTTAGATTGTGAGCCCTTTGGGGACAGGGGGCCATCTTATTTATGTATTATTTGTTTTTCTATGTAAACCACTGTGTGAACTTTGGTTGAAGAGAAGTATATAAATATCCGTAGTAGTAATAGTCCAGAGTCACACAGTGAGTTTTATGGCAGTGTGAGGATTTGAACCTGGGTCTCCCCAGCAGTGCTCTCTGATTTTTTCCATCTGTGTGCGGAATGAGTTTTGTTCTGGGTGGCAGTATCAAGGCAGTGTGTGCGTGCCTGCATTCAGAGTGCGGCCTTCCTGATTCAACCTGAGCGGGATCTAAAATTAACTGAGCGGACATCAAAAAATGTGTGAGTATATTCCTACTAAGTAGAAATATTTCTTAGTAGAAATATTCCTACTACGTATTTGGAGCTGTATTTGTATATGATTACTGCAGCCAGGATCTTACACACTGCTAAATGGAGACAACAAATAATCTCGACTGTAGAGTCGTTATTAAAATTATGGGAATATGCCTCTAAGGTTACTGCTTACTTACGGAATACTTCAGATGAAACATTTGTTTCTATTTGGAAGCCTTTCATAATTTACAAGCATCAAAAAACCCATCAAAAACTGTGCGCGCGCACGCCTTAGAGGGAACGCTGCTCATCCAACACTCTCACCACTGCACCATGCTGGCTCCTGGGCCTGATTCATTAAAGAAGAACAGCATGTTGATGTTTGTTAGAGCACCATGATGTTTATTACTGCATCATGAACTGTTCTCAAGCCTGGGATCTTCAAGACCCTCTGAGCCCCTTTTATTTTATCCCTCCCTTTTGCAGTTGTAATTGATTCTATCTACAAAGTCACTGAAGGCCGTCAATCGGAAATATTCCATCGCCATGCTGAAGGCAACTTTGATCCAAGCTGCTGCTTTACCATTTACCACGGGAACCATATGGATCCGCTGGATCTGATCACCTCTAACCCAGAGGAAGCACGCACTTGGATCACTGGGCTAAAATACTTAATGGCCGGGATAAGTGATGAAGACTCGCTTGCTAAACGACAGAGGACACATGATCAATATCCTTTCAAGAAGTTAAACCTTAACTGTCAGACTCTGCTTGGTCTAGCACGGTGGCATGCCTCCCACTTACAGGGTTTCCTCCCGGAAGTTTTTCACACCTGGCTTTTAGCTTGCCTCTCCTCTGGAATGGAGGTGGTGCATATCAGCCAAATTTACCCCGAAGCCTCTGTGAGCTATCAGGGAGCACTTCACATACAATTCGGGTATTTCATTGCACATTGGAGTGTAGCCAGATTTATATCTGGGGTAAAAAAACCACATACTTTTTGTGTTGGGTTTTTAAGGCAACTTCAATGAAGCCTCCTGTAAAGCCTGCTGTCTGGGAAAGCTCCACAGTCCTATTTTAAGAATGCAGTGTTTTTGTTTTTGCATAAGGTGTACTTTTTCATTTGATACTTCCGGAGGCCGCCAGTAATACGGATGAGAGCTGGTCTTGTGGTAGCAAGCATGGCTTGTCCCCTTAGCTAAGCAAGGTCTGCCCTGGTTGCATATGAAAGGGAGACTTGAAGTGTGAGCACTGTAAGATATTCCCCTTAGGGGATGGAGCCGCTCTGGGAAGAGCATCTAGGTTTCAAGTTCCTTCCCTGGCATCTCCAAGATAGGGCTGAGAGAGATTCCTGCCTGCAACCTTGGAGAAGCTGCTGGCAGTCTGTGAAGATGATACTAAGCAAGACTGACTCAGTATATGCCAGCTTCCTATGTTCCTATGTACCATCTCATGTGGTCACATTCCTCCCATTTCCTTTTTATTCTCCTCCTCTGAACAAGGAAAGTAAGTGCTGGCTGCTCAGATTTCCTTTGGTTTTGTTAATCCTGCAAAGACTCAAAACCACTTTTTAAATGGAAACTTGATAAGCTGAATGCACAATCCTTCCTGAGCACTCCTCCACAGTAATGTTCTAGTACTTCTGGATGCATCCTGCAACTGAGCAGAGGGAGGCAACTAGTTCTGGTGACAGAATTTTATGTTGTTATAAGTGTGTGTTGTTTGTTTCTCACACTGTGTGGGAGATCATCCCTTCACTATTAGGGATGTGCATGGAACCAGGTGGGGGTGGTTCAATGGCAAGGGGGTTGGACTTTAAGGGTGGGGGAGGGTGCATTTACCTCTCCCTCTGCTCCCCCCCGCCACTGTTCAGTGTTTGCAAAGTCCTACAGTGGCAGTGCCCCGTCCACTCTCTGGTCGGAAGTGGCTGTAAGTAGCTAGCGCGTGTGCACACGCTGGACTCGTGCACGCACACGCTGTGCTTGCCTGAGAGCCCACCCGACGTGCACAAGCGTGGCGTGCGAGCACAAGTGTGGTGCATACGCCTGGTGTGCGCAAGTGCGCCAGCTACTTCCAGCCAGGGAGTGGACGGGGCGGCTGGGACGTACTCTGTCGCCGCGTAGGACTTTGCAAATACTGAGCGCCGGCAGGCGGGGGGGGGAGCAGAGGGAGGGGTAAGTGTATCCTCCCCTGCCCTCAAAGTATGACCCCCCCACCTTCCAACGTCAAACCTCCCTGTGTTCAAACCAGTTCGGAGGTCCGTAAACGGGGTTCATGCACATCCCTATTCACTATGGGTTATACACCCCAACTTGCTCCTAAATAGACAAGGCATGTTCAGGTAGATCTTTCGCAGCAGGAGCAGGATCTCCCCAGTTCTGGTCCCCCTAGCAAGAGGGCTAACCAAGAGCTCCTGCTCCCTCGCCTTCTGGCTTCCAGCCTTCTACCCTTCCTTTCCCCATACTTGTTTTTTGGTGGGAAAGGAATTGATCTTTACCTCCCTCACCTCTTCTTTATTCTCTTTCTCCACCTCTCTTTTCCTCCTAAAGAGACACACATTTTCAGTTACTAACTTAGCTTCCTGGACCCCTCTCCCAATACTATTTCCCTTACTTCCTTATGGAGCTCTCTCAAGCTGGGGACATTTCAGCAGGCTCTCTCTCCAATGAGCCTGCCTCTGCTGGAAGTGCAGGGAAAGGTTTAAACCAGTATTTAGTTAACTAGATTACAAATAGAGCCGGGTCTCACGATCAGTGAGACACGGTTTGGGAAGCTCAGCGGGGAGAGTGGGCTAAGCCGCAGACCCTCAGATGATCAGGGCGGGAGTTCTAGGCAGCCAGATCCGCCGCCCACACAATTTCCGGCTCCATGATGGAGCTCGCGGGGGCTAGGGAGTTCGGAGGCCATGCAGCCCCCGGAAGCACCAGTATGCCCTGCGTGAGCACACAGGGCATACTGGGGAGACTCCTGAGCCGGGAGGCTGTTTTTCAGCCTCCCCCTGGGGTCTACTCGTGAGTAACCACTGCGCGGAGCCGCACTGCTGCTACTCATGATTTTTTAAAAACGGGTTTGCGGAGCGCTCGCTTTAAGGGGTGGGCTATTTGAGCAGGTTACTCGCTCAAGAACCACCAGGCTCGCAGTCGAGCTGGGTGGTTCTCACAATTGTAGAAAATCGGGCTAGTGGAGGCTAGCCAGATTTTCTACAGTCGTGTGAATAGCCCCATAGTCTGGTTTTGCTCACAGACAAAGCAGTGGAAGGAAATGCGTGCTTGAATTATAAAAGCAATTGGGTGAAGCACTGTGCTGTTTCAGTACCACTTGGCTCTCTCACAGACTAGAGACAAACACACTGTGAAGCAGGAAATAAACGGAAAAGAAAATCCCACTATGTAAAGAGTTAACTGTGTTCAAACTAGTTTAATATGCTGAGGAAAGCAAGTTCTTCTCCTGATGAACATATTGGATCATGACCTGGTTTGATTGAACTCAAGTTGCCTGGATGAAGCGAGAAAGCCTTCTGTCTCGCACCTAGTAATTCCCATTTCCAAAATTCAGCTCTAACTGTCAGAAGATGGAGAAACAGTTACCAACCTTTTGTGGCAAATTACAAGCTCCATAAACTCCTTCTGCACTTTCTATATTTATCCCTGGCTTTTGGAGGCTGCACGTTGTTGTTGCCGTGCATCGGGTTGTGCTGAAACATTACTTCAAACCTTGTTTGACTTATCAGTTCTGGCAGATGGGAGACTCCAGGGTGAAATGACCCCTGTAATGGTTCCAGCTGGAGTGAAAACATAACAGAAGCCACCAGGGGATATGGATTCGGGAGGCAGATGCATCTGCTGAGAATGGGCTAGATAGATGGTAAGAGTTGAAGGGGGAGACCAAGAGGAGAAAGGCTCAGTGAAGTTAAGTAATTGACAGGAGGAGACCTTATCGAGCTGGAAAAGATGTACTAAAAAAGCAACTGAACGTTATCAAGAGGTTGGAGCATCTTCCCTGTGAGGCAAGATGACTGTGGCAAATGGAAGAACATGATAAAGGCTGGGTTCACACAATTGCAAGGATCCTGGTTAAAAAGTTAAATAAGTCCAATGGAGCTGATTGTGTGAACCCAACATTTCAGGGCAATCCTGATAAAACTGCTCCAGTTCACCAGCATTTAGTCTGGATAGATAACTAGGATTGACAAGCATTGCCTTGGAATTCTGGGTTCACACAGCCAGCTGTGTTGGGATCACTTATCCTGATTAACTTCTTAACCATGATCCTTGTGGTTGTGCAAACCAAAGTTGCACAGCATTAGGCATAGTCTGGAGGAAGTTAAGAGGGAACATTTTTCCCCTCATTGTTGTATATTGCTAGAGCTTGGGACCATCCATTAAAGTTGATCAGGTTAGAATCAGGACAAACAGAAGGAGACATTACTTCTCACCATGCACAGTTAACATTGATTCTATCTATCTATCTATCTATCTATCTATCTATCTATCTATCTATCTATCTATCTATTGAATTTATATAAATTATATATAAATTCATTATATATATATATATATATATATATATATATATATATATATATAAAGAGAGAGAGAGAGAGAGAGAGAGAGAGAGTGTGTGTGTGTGTGTGTGTGTGTGTGTGTGTGTGTGTGTGTGTGTGATATAGTCCGGGAAGCTTCATGTGCAACACACAAAAGTGTTTGTGGTATATTAATGTTGACTATTGTATCTCTCAGGATCTATTGTGAATGAGATCTTACCCTGAGATCATGATCCATGAGTTTGCAGTAGCACCTTCTTTACAAAAATAGCTTGCTGCAAGGAAGGAGACACCAAGTTGGGTGTCTTGGTAAAGCTATTACCATATGCTCTAGGGTTCATCTAGCCCACAGTGCCTTGTCAATGTGATTGAAACACCCTGGAAGTCCCTGTTCGTAGAGGCAGAGACTGTTTCCTCAGAAGCTTCCCTGTTCGGCATACTGGCATAACATCCATTCTTCTTCAATTGGCATCTAGTGACATCTGGCCACCCAGTTGCAGAAGGAATATCTTTTAATCAGCAATAATTCAGCCTTGCTTTAACCTCACCGACTGTGGTGCAGCCATATGCAAAAACAGCTTTGCTCACTTTAATTTGTCATCATTTAAGGCCAGCACTTAACTCATCCTTTGTGCTGTGGTTTTTAAGATACAGGTGAGAAAATAAATAAGCAAAGACAAAAAACCAAAACAAAAAACACCTGCAATCCTGTGCATGCTTTCCTGGGAGTAAATCCCTTTGAACACAATGGCTGACTTCCTGACTAAATTTGCTTGAGAAAGTCCTATTGACATGAACAGGACACATCAGCCATGCCCCACTTGTGCTTTTCGTTTTAGTGGGACTTCCTTGAATCAGTTTAGTCAGAATGTCAGCCATGAGGATTTATGCATTGAATTGAGATGGGACTGTAGTAGCTCAGTGTGGTCGAGCATCTTCTCTGCATGCAGAAGGTCCCAGATTCAAGCCCTGGCAGCATCTCCAGGTAGGGCTGGGAGAAACTCCTGCTTGAAACCTTGGAGAGCTGCCACCAGTCAGTGTAAAGTAGACAAAACTGAGCAAGATGGACCAAGGGTCTGAACATGGTATATGGCATCTTTCTACGTTGCTATATATTTTATTGCTATACCGCCTGACATGTGCATCTCTAGGCAGTGTACAGAAGCTAAAATACAACAAATATAAAGACAGGCTACACTTATTAAAACAATTATGATATAAACCCAATTAAAAATAATTAAAAGCCTGAGAAAATGGATGTGTCTTAGGGGGCTTTTAAAAAACAGCCAGAAATGAAGAAACTCTGATTTTAACAGGGAGTGCATTCCAGAGCCCTGGGGCAGCCACAGAGAAGGCCTGGTCCCGAGTAGCTGCCCAGCGAGCTGATGGTAGCTATAACCGGACCTCCCCAGATTATTTTAATGGGCAGGAGGGCTCATGACAAATGAGGCTCTCTTAAATACCTTGGACCCAAACCAATTATTGCGTTAATGCGGATGCAAAGCACGAAACAGTGCAAGTTTCATAAAAGCCACCTGCTTTAAAACTTCTAAAAACTATTTATTTTCAATTTTCTCATTGAAAACACCCAAAACAATTTATTTTATTTTATGTTTTTACATTTTATATCCCACTCTTCCAACAAGGAGCCCAGAGTGGTGTACTACATACTTCAGTTTCTCCTCACAACAACCCTGTGAAGTAGGTTAGGCTGAGAGAGAAGTGACTGGCCCAGAGTCACCCAGCAAGTATCATGGCTGAATGGGGATTTGAACTCGGGTCTCCCCAGTCCTAGTCCAGCACTCTAAGCACTTTTTAAAAAATGCCACATTTTGAACTGGTTCAGAGCCTTTGCCTCAGGCAGAACAATGGTAGGGGAAAACAATAGATTTTGTTTCTCTAGTGAACCCCAGCCACTTAACCTTTTGGGCTGCTATGCATGTCTTGGTATTTCCAGTGGCAGGAGGAGGTCCGATCTATGCTATATATGCTCTCACACAGGAAAACAACTGTACATGAAAGTGACCCTCCACTCCTTGTCATCCTACTGTCCGCTGGTGCCTGAGTTATATAACTTGGTTTTTATGCTTTGTATTTTTCAATAATTTAAAAGCAAATCCCAAAACATTTGGTGTAAGCCAAATTACCCTTTAATTTGCCCTTACCCTTAAAGGGTAAGCCGTCTACCCTTTCCTTAATTTATCTGCACTTGGGTGAAGCAGACCTTTGAGGAAGCAGACAAGAATGGTGATGGCTTGCTGAATATTGAAGAGATCCACCAGTTGATGCATAAACTGAACGTCAACCTGCCCCGGAGAAAAGTAAGACAAATGTTTCAGGTGAGCATCTTTTTGTTCTCTGTTTGTAAATAAGTCTTTGCCTCTCAAAAGAGAAACCTGAGGTTATTGACACAGACTAATGAGGGGGCAGTTCAATGTAATTAATTTTTCATAGAGAGGAGGCAACCGGGACCAGCTAATCATGTCATGTCAACATCTGGCTCTGGCTGGATTGCCAGTGTCTGGCAGTATCCCTCCCTCAGTTGAATTATAACATTTAATTAATGGCAGACCGGGCACCAAGATCTGAATAGACTTTGCGATGAGTGCAATGATTAATCACTGTCAGACCCCATGCCTTTGAGCCTTGTGTTTTATTAGCAGTGCCCTTATGCCATTATTTTAACTGAAAGTAAAGCAGCTTCTTATGTCATTGTGCAGCCAGAAGAGGGGGGATTCCCCAGAATTAGCGCCAACACAAACTTTAATGGGATGCACAAGGCTGCATTGAAGAAATTCCCAAACGCCCAGGGTGTATCAAACAGCTAACTCTTTCTTTGGAGAAATTACTTCGAAAGCTTTAATGTTTGTTTTATGGTTTTAACCTGTTTTATAAGACTTTTAGGCTTTCGTTGCTATTTGTTTAAATTGCACACCACCCTGAGATTTTATACAGGGGAATACGACAAACAAACAAATCGCATTTACCGTTGAATCTGCAAGTGTGGGTTAAATAGGTTGTAAAAACCCCAACATCTTTTTAGAAGAGTGATTGATAGTATTTCTGGATGTGTTATGTGAAACCCTTCTTTCACTTTCCCTCCTTGAATGGCTTACAGTCAGCTGTCTAAAACTTAGTAGAGAAAGCAGACTTATCTGAGTTTGTCTCTGTGGGGACTCACCTACACGGAAGAAAACAATATTTTAGAATCTGCTGTGAAATGCTTTGTAAATCCCAAGCAAATCCTCTTAAGCAGATGCTCAAAGTTGTCCCTCTTAACCCATAATAACATACTGTAAGTCCTCCTTTCTTCCCTGAGGACAAACTCAAATAGCAATCAAGATGGGGTTTAGTATTTTATTTTTTTGTTTCTTTACAGAAACCTGCTGTTGTGTTCTTGAATAGTATTTTGGCAGCATAAGTGAAATGGTTGTAGCTTTTCTTTGTTTTTGTTCCAGTTTGATTCATGATTCAGGAGTGTAGCATTGGGCTGACTTCTCATATAGAGCCAGTTAAGCCTCAGATCACACTACTTGGAGAAAGTCAGATGAAGTTTGCATTGCTATAAAATTCACAATGAAGCTTTGACATGGCACGTCTCACTAAAATAAATATTTGTAAGCACAACACTTAATGCTGTTCCTCCTCCTGCACTTGGCATTTTTGGACAAGGATAAAGATTTAAGGATGTCAAAGCTTCAATTCCTATGCACAGTTACCTAGAAGTAAACCTCACAGAATTCAGTGGGACTTATTTCTGAGTAAACATGCTTAGGATCATGCTGCAGGTACAGTGGGGTAACACATTGTCCTGTTCTGGAGCTAACTGCTGTCATGAAAGACCAGAGCAGGAAGCAAGAGCATGCATCCTGTTTGGTAGTTGTATACTTCATCCAAACATCCTTCATCATGTTAATATCTGGTATTCAAAGGTATTCTTCCTTTGCACATGTAGGTTCCTTATAAGCCCTTGCTGTGCATTCCTAATAAAATGCATATGTAATTGACTGCTAATTAAAAAATCCTTGAGGCAAGAGGGTTGCAAACGAAATATTTGTGTACCGCCTCAGATCTTCTGCACTCTGCCTTATGTCTTGAGTTCTGTGACGGCTGTTAGCAGAGTGATTGGTGACCATTGTTTTTACTAACTAACTAACGTACTAACGTATGTACAGTGGACCCTCGACTTACGAACTACTCGACATCCGATGTTTTCGACTTACGAACGACAAAAATGGCCGCATGCTTACGAATTTTTTGAGCTACGAACGGAAACCGTTGGCGGTTTAGATGCGGTTTCCTCGACTTACGAATTTTTAGATGCGGCTTACTCGACTTACGAATTTTTTTAAACCTCCGTGGGTGCGCTTTTCGACTTACGAAATTTTTGACCTCCGAACGTGCATTCGGAACGGATTAACTTCGTAAGTCGAGGGACCACTGTATGCTGTGTAAGCCTGAACTCTGTTGGCATACACTACTCACATGCCAGTTTTGCATATATCAGGAGGCAGCTAATGCTACCCATTCAAACACTACTTGCATGTGATACATGCAGTAGATAAATTTAAATCTTGCTCTGTTCTGAGTGGGACGCTGGCACATAGAATAGATTCTCAATGGCAATTGCAGAATATAATTTAAAAATTGCAATAATTTTGGATTTAGTGATGTTTTGAAGCATTACATTGGCTCAGTCATGACATCTTTTTTGGGTTTTTTTTAAATGAATGTTTGCTTTTATTATTTTTATTATTGTGCTTACATTTTGAAATTGCTTTGCAAAGATTTTATCTCAAAAAGTAGGGCACGCATATTAGGATACCCTGTGGTGATGGTAGTATGTGGTAAAGGTAGTACTTAGTGAAGGTAGTTTCATTATGGTTTTGGTGTGATTGATGAAGCATAGTTGTGGCTATCGCTATATAGACTGCTACACGATAGAAACGGATGTGAAATCATAATGCTGAATGATGAGAAGGTGGAAATTTTGAAGGAAACAAGTGGCTCTTAACCACGATTCATCTGTCATATATCTGGTAGGCCAAACCGTGGTTTTGATTCTAAACCATGGTTAATGCAAGTCATGAGTTGGTACAAGGACTAAATTGAGTGACTGGATGTTCAAAAAGTATAGTTTCTTCTATGAAAAATATTTTCCTGCTGATTCATTTACCCTTTTGGTGTTCTTCAGGAGGCTGACACAGATGACAATCAAGGTACCTTAACCTTTGAAGAGTTTTCTGTGTTTTACAAGATGATGTCATTAAGACGTGACCTCTACTTGCTGCTTTTGAGCTACAGTGACAAGAAAGATCACCTCACAGTTGAGGAGTTTGCTCAGTTCCTGAGGGTAGAACAAAAGGTAGGAAAATAAGTAAGGACTGTCCTAGTCGTTGACTGAAATAAAAATTCGTTCATAAAGACTAGTTTTACCTTAATGCACAGCAGGAAGACCCCTTCTCTTTTATCATTTAATCAGCTAAAACTTTTGGAGGCTGAAATAGATAAAGTGTACAGGAAAAGAAATTATTTTGGAAATATTTACCACTTCTTCCATTTAAATCTTTGACCCTTAAAAAATATTGATAGCAGCACTTTAAAAAGTGACTGGCTCACATACAGCACAGCAAAATGTGGGCGGTTCTCTGCCTGCACGGCTACCTGTGTCTAAAACACTGCCTGTGCTGATGAGGAAAAGGGCTGCTCCAGTTTAACAAAATGGTGCAATTATTTCCAACAGAGGTAGTGTTGTGAAACGGCACTTGTGAAATTTTGTCAAGCAGAACAGCCCTGTTCCATAAGAGCATGGGTGCTGTTTTAGACATGACAGCAGCATGGGCGTACTTAATTGCCCGACTTTTGCTACGCAGTATGTGAACAAGTGTCTTTATTTGTGGTGCAGATGCTCATATTCGTATGTATTACCAACAGACATGTCTTTAACTCTAATATCAATATACAAAAATGGAGGAGAAAATGTGAATCTTTGGTCTGCTTTGCTCCTTATAGCCAGTGACTTAAATGTGTAGGCTTCAATGTTAAAGGTACTCAAGAGTCTATATTAATCAAGCTCACAGAGTTATCTTGTCTGATCTTTTAGCTATCAACTTCTCTACCTTTTTTTTTTTTTTTTTGCACACATGAACTTATCTTGTTACTATTTCAAGCTCTCAGCTCTGAGGACTGGCAAATTCCATTCAGCTATTCTGAAGGCACAGAGGGATAGGTTGGTGGCTTCACAAAAGTTGCCCAATTGTAAAGTGGACCTCAGAGGTTTATAGTGATGGAGGACTGGTTCTCTGTGATCACCTGATCCACAGGACAAGGAGAGTTCTAGGCAGTGGCTGACCTACCGGCTAAGGAATCATGTACTTTAGCAGGTGTTACTGGGCTGCGGGGAGAGTCTGCACACTGCTCCACATGGCTGCATTCTGCATGTGCTGTTGTGCAATGGAGTGATCCAGGACTTCTTGCACACTGCTCTCCCTTCCTCCTGAAGTCCTCTGTGTCCCTGTGGAAACACATCATAGGCTTGTGTTTCCTGTAGCAGGGATCCCCAGAGGCCTTTGCAGCTCGGGATGCTGGGAGTTGTAGTCAGCAACAACTGGGAATCCTTGTGACAGGGAACACTGATCTCAGCCCTCTTTGACATGCTTCTGTGGTCACAGAGAGCTTCAGGAGGAAAGGAGAACACTACGCAAGAAGTCCCTTCTCGCTGCATTGTGCAACAACGTATGTGGAATGCAGGCACACAGAGTAGTGTGCACATTCCCCCCCCACATCTCCATAATAAAGATACATTGCGGCTGATGATAGAAGTTGTAGGGCCACATTTGCCCACCCCTGCCATAACACCTGCTGATGGTTGTTATACCTCCCTTCGTAGGTATATCAGCCTGTGATGTCGTGCTCCAGCCAAAACCACCTGCAGCTTTCTCCTCTACCCTCCTCCTCCCCCTCCCCCCCAGCTCCAGTGGCATAGAATATAGAAAGAAAAATCTGTGCCTGAGTTCTAGTGCTCCTGGTTCAAACCCCATAGCTTCTAACACACCATGGGCAGAAATGCCTTTCCCAGTTTTTAACAACTCAATTCACTACAGCAGCCAAGAGGTGTGGGTGTAAGTTGCATATTGCTGAAATGTCAGAAACTTGGGGCAGGTAGTGGGGGTGGAACTTGGACATCCACCAGAAAAATAATTCTGCTTGTTCATCACGTTATCAAACCTGTTTCTGTAACAAGAAAGAACTTCAAATGGAGTGAGTTTGAGGGGTCCAGTAAAGACCGGCTGCCGGCTTCATTGTCTCTGGGCTGCAGGCTATATACGTTGCCCACACCTGCTTATAAATAATTGGTGTTTTGTTTCACTGTTGATCCAACTTCAGCTTGTCATCTGTTGTTCATTAGCAACACATTTGTCAGCTGTCATAGGCCCAGGCTCTTCTGTCCCCATCACAATAGCAGGAGCTCTTCAAGTGTGCTCATGTAAGACAGTTATATTGTGTCCATTACTTCACCCTGGATCAGTGGCTTTGAGAAACACCTGCTTATCCATTCATAGGCCTGCATGCATGCACAACATTATGACCTGCTTTCTGGAGGCCACAATGGGTTCCAGTGGAATGGTTAGCTCACTGAGCCTTGAAGTTCTGCCAGTGAGTAACAGAAGAGGGATGAATGTAAGTGCTTCAGTAATAAGAAATCACTGGAGCCTGAAAGCTGACACTTACACACCAGTAGAATTTAGTCCAGTGAAGGCAGGAGTGGGCAGACTTCAGAATTGGGTGATCAATTTTTATTCTAGCACTGGTGCCGGACAAAAAAATAGCAGCTGGTTTGGGGAGCCTGGATGGTTAGAGCACAGAGCTTCCAAAGCAATATTTTTGTGATTGTGGACATGTGCTTACAGGTCCCCTACCTCAAAGCAAAACCATCCACACTTGATATTAGGCCATCACAAATCAACCTAACAAAATTAGCACTGGGTCACAAGCCCAAAGGAAGAACTAACTAAATGCACATCAGGCAGGTATCTGCTGGTGGTGAGCTCAAGCTGAGATTGAATCCCAGGTTCACATCTTGGTTTTCATTGAGATTCTGGTTGGATAAGCCGGGATTGCTCAGGTCAGTTATAATGAGCAATCCATGCTTGTTCAGGACCAGAATTGGAAGTAGAATTCTTTTGACCTCAGTATACAAAGGGGATGGGAGAGTAAGTGCTCCCAAGGCTAGGATATGTTACCAAAGCTTAATTCTGGCTCCATTTTACATCTCAACCAGCCTATTGAAGAGCCCCACCAAACCTTTATACTTAGGTCTCCGACATTTTTAAATGTAGGATCACAGTCTTTCAAATGTTGAGTAAGCATAACTGCTGTTGCTTGGGATGAGGATCTAGAGAACTGCTTTGTTATCTCCAGGACCACAAGAATAACAACAACCTCTGTTAAATGCCTATTTTTCATGACTGTGAGCAGTACATGAGTGTAATACAAAGAATTTTATTGCCCTCAGTGTATTCAGTTTTGCTCTTCTATCTGCCCTTCCTTGCAATCCAAGGCTCATGGATTTGTTCTAGCACAGCATCCCTCCAGTGGCTGTTGCTGGTGTCTTTCTTATATTTCTTTTTAAGACTGTGAACCCTTTGGGGACAGGCAGCCAATCAATCAATCAATCAATTAATGAATTTCTGTATGTAAACCGCTTTGGGAACTTGGGTTGAAAAATGATATATAAATATTTGTCGTATTCGTATTAACACAAATTTCCATAAAATCCAGTCATTGATGTAATAAAAGGCATGATTTTATCATTAAAAAGCGCAACAATTTATGGTGGTTTCTAGAAAATATCCATAGGAGATTTTGAAAGCCAAGGGAGCTTGTAAATTATAAAGCTATAAGTTGATGTGTACATATTTGAGCATATATGGAAGCTTCAGAGATAGGTTGCCCTGCTTTGGCGGCATCGGACCTGTAAGGATGGGACATAATCTCTTGAGGATGGCTGGGTTTGCACAGGACAGGAAAGAAGCTAGCTGTCTGGATGGACAAGTAGATGACAAATGTTGGGGTGCCAGTAAAGGACAGCTGGAGTCTGCAGATAGTGGGATCAGGGATTAGCCAAACATGGCCTGCAAGACCACCAATAGCTCTGACAACTGCCAGAATCCAGTTCAAGTTCCACATTCTGAAATCTGAACTAAGCTCACCCGTTTGGTGAGGAGTGGATTCCTTTAAAAGGGCTGCATTTGGGCATGGAGCATTCTTCCACTACCTCTGTGGTGTCGGAAGGGCCATCTGTCAAGTGAACACGGGTTTTTAAACATAAATAAACTGTTTATTTATCCTGCAATTAGGGTCTTTTTGTATGTTTCAGAAAAGATGGGTTCCTGCATTTCTACCACAATTGGCTGACGGTGCAGCTGCATATTTACCTCATGTTTTCAGACACTCGAATGCCTTCCAAGTGTTACAGAAAAGCTGAAGTCAACCACGGTGGAAATGTAGGGATTTATCTTTTGCTGTGAAATGTGAAGTGGCTTCCGGAAGAGCTCAAAAGAGAAGGCATCTCTCCTTGAACAGGCTTTGACCAGATTAGAATTTCCATTCCAGCAACATAGACATAGAACACCATGCTGATTTCAAAGAGCCTTGAGGAAACCAGAGTTACATTTTTCAGTAACTGGTTTGTATTGTACAAGGGTTTGCTAGGAATAACATTGCAATCAAACAGAACCTGACACATCCACTTAATCAATTTTTTAACCAATGAAGAGCTCTAATTTCTGATGTCCTATGTGATACCAGTAGGTTTTAAAATTTTAGTTGAGATATGTTTAAAGGTTTCTAAGCTACAAACTGAGACAGTACTTCCTATTTTATACTTCCATTTGAATAGCTGCCAGAAATGCTTCCTTACTCTATGATCAAAGTTTGTAAAAAATGCAAAATGTGAAGTGCAATGGGAGGAGCACAATTATTGCCCTTCCCACATAAGTGCAGCTCCATCTCCTCCTTCAGTATTCATAGAAGTCTCATGTTCTCTAATTTCTGGTCCTAATAAAAGTACTGATATAGAATGGCACTGTTTTTGTTTCATAAAGTATGCTCCTGCAGGTCTCCCATTCTGGTCATTGTGCCAATAAGGCTGGTTAAACATAGAGAATTCAGTTTTACTTCAGCACTTATAGTGCTGAGATTTATTTCACTCAACCAACACTGTTTGTTTACTTGTATTCCTAGAGAAAGGAATAGGCCTTAGCATCAATACAAATCTCTTGAGCTGAGATCAGAAGTGATAGGTACGGTTTCACGGCACTGGGACAATTGAATTACCAGGTACCTTAAAATGATGGTTGTGATCCAGTAAAAGTGAAGCACCCTTGAATCTCATTTATTTCTGGGGATGGCAGGAGCGAAGTGTGAAACGGTTATTTAATTCACCACTGAAATTAGCACAATTTAAATGTGCATTACTTTGGCTGGATTGTAGGACTGTGAAATTTGGTAAATTCGGAATTCTGACATCGGAATTCCCTGCACCCACCACCAGGAGGCATTAGACTACAAGTGTCCCAGATAGCATTCCTGGTGGTGGGGGCCCTTTAATTCTCCAGCAATGGTGTGGAGATGTCTGGGCAGCACAGGGAGTTCAGGACAGGGTGGGCAGGAAGTGTGGAAATGCTCCCTGGGGAGATCTGGTATGGGGGGGGGGGATCTGGTCTTGTGGTAGCAAGCATGAATTGTCTCCTTTGCTAAGCAGGGTCCGCCCTGGTTGCATTTGAATGGAAGACTACATGTTAGTACTGTAAGATATGGGCCGTTCTGGGAAGAGCATCTGCCTGCTTGCATGCAGAAGGTTTTAAGTTCCTTCCCTGGCATCTCCAAGACAGGGCTGAGAGAGATTCCTGCCTGCAACCTTGGAGAAGCTGCTGCCAGTCTGTGAAAACAATACTGAACTAGATGGACCCATGGTCTGACTTGGTATATGGCAGCTTCCTATGTAAGCCCACGCGCTGCTGGGAAAACATGTGGGCTTCTGGAGATTGTCATCCCATGCAGGACTTCTCAGAGGGAAGTAAATGATGAGCCAGATCTAAATCTGTGAAATCACAAGCCAGAGTTTCCACCACTGACTTTAATGCAATTGCATATCCAGTGGTCACAATTTAGGCAGATGTTGTGCTCTATTGAAAAATATCAATTTCCCAAGCATTAATAGTATGACTTCCTGGCAGTTTTGATTCCCAAAGCTGACCACACAACAAGGTGATCTTGAACCTTGCAGTTTGAAAAGTAGATTTTGAAGGAGTGGGGAAGAGGTTGCTATTTGTAAATAGAAAGCACAAAGCCAGGTAGCACATGCAAGCCACCGTGTTCTCTGAAGCAGAGCTGCTACATTTAAATATATATTCTATGCAAATAAGAACATAAACAACAACAACAACAAGAGGCATCATACTGATTCATATCTAGCTATAGATCAGGGTAGGCAGTCTTGGCTCTGCAGATGTTGTTGAACTACAGCTCCCATAATTCCTAGCTACACATTATAGGATGATGGGAGCTGTAGTTCAACAACAGCTGGAGAGCAAAGGTTGGCTACTCCTGCTCTATATAAAACTATTGTAACACACCCTGTGAGGCTGTTTGTGAAAATTGCTTGGAATTTCAGCTGGTACAAAATTCTACATCCAATTTATTAACATGTAGCACTTCTTTTTGTTACCATTGTTGAAAAGAAGTCTATTCATTTAAAAATAATAACAACAACAACAAAAACAACAGATTGGTTTGCCATTTAGTTTCTGGGGACAATTTAAAATGCTGGTGAAAATCTTTAAAGATCTAGATATGGCTGTCCTATTGGACTATCCTACTAAACCTCATGCATCTGGAATGTATGTCAAATATCCTTCGGGATATTTACTTACTTTATTTGTTTATTGAATTTATATTCCGCCAAATATAAAATCTCTAGGCGATGTACAGAATTAAAAACATAATAAAAATATAATCATTTAAAATTCATAAAAAGATAAAAATAATAAAAATGTGGATATACAGAGATGAGAGTGGAATATTTTTAAAATAAAGTGCTGGAGCTCAAGTCTGTCTAAAACCACTCCCTCAATATCCTCTGCCATGGGAGTCTCTTCTTGTTAATTGCCTTGCCAGATCTCAACAGGAAGGGTGGCCAGATGCTTCTGGGAGCTCACAAGGAAATCATGAATGTGATGGCCATTCCTAGCACCTGGTGATTAGATATACAGCCTGTAAACCTGGGGGTGACTAAAAGTAGTCCAGCTTGGGAGAGCAAAGTATTGGCCATGATTTTCAGAGGAGGCCCTGTTGAGAGTGCTATCATTATCTGCGGCTACCACCTATCTTCGGCTACCACTTTCCAAGCCACCTTAAGTAACGCAGTGGGGAAATGCTTGACTAACAAGCAGAAGGTTGCTGGCTCGAATCCCCGCTGGTACTATATCAAGCAGCAGTGATATAGGAAGATGCTGCTCATCTCATACTGTGCCGGAGGAGGCAATGGTAAGCCCCTCCTGTATTCTACCAAAGAAAACCACAGGGCTTTGTGCGTGCCAGGAGTCGAAATTGACTCCACGGCATACTTTACCTTACCATCTTCTAAGGCTCATCAGGTATTGATTAGATGATGATGATGATGATGATGATAATAATAATAAGATTTCTATACCGCCTTTCCAAAAATGGCTCAGGGCGGTTTACAAAGAGAAATAACAAACAAATAAGATGGCTCCCTGTCCCCAAAGGGCTCACATTCTAAAAAGAAACATAAGACAAACACCAGCAACAGTCACCGGAAGTACTGTGCTGGGGGTGGATGGGGCCAGTTGCTCTCCCCCTGCTAAATAAAGAGAATCACCACGGTAAAAGGTGCCTCTTTGCCCAGTTAGCAGGGCTTTTTCTGGAGTGGCACCATATCTTTGGAACCCTTGTGTTTATGCAAGTTTGTATGGCTGCCTTTCTTTTGTTACTTAGGAAACTGGCAAAGACTGAGTTTTATAAGAGGGCTTTTCCTTTCAGACTGAGCGGTAATTCAGCAGTTCTGTGCAGCATTGACTGTGATTTTTCTTTGTTACATATTGAATCATGTTTAAGGGTTGCCTTTAGAACTGTGTATGAGAGTGAGGATGCATAACACAATAATCTGTAAGCTGCTTTGATGGTTTTGCTTCAAAGCGGGGTATATATGTTTGGAAGACAAAAAAAAAACATTTTATGACATGGCAGGGCATGTGGCAGTGCATTAAACTGTTGGCACAGAATTTAAAAAGTTGATAATATATGGCTTCTTCGGATGTTATAGCAAAATAGCCTGTATATACTTACAAGTGCTAAAGTGGGTTGGACGACCTGCCTCAGCTTGTCACTCTCCCTCCTCTGCTCATGGATACAGCCGCATTTGTCTGAAGTGGCTAACACTCTCTGTGACGTGGGGAGCTTCTGTGATTGGATGGTTTGGGCACCCGAGCCTCTCAATCATGGAAGCTCCTCCCAATCACAGATATGGTGGTGCAGTAAAGGCGGGTGAGTGACAAACCGGGGTGGGATTTCCAATCTACTTCTGCTCTTGTAAGTGTGTACAGGCTGTTTTGCTATAACATCTGAAAAGGGCTAGTCACTGGCATTGCCATCTTGCTGGGAGGTGGAATCTTAAAAGAGAGAAAACCTTATCACCCTGTCTAAGGGAGATATTTTTCTTTGTATCTTCCAGGCAATTTGCTTTTGAAATTCTAATATTTTTCATTAATATGCTGTGTGTACCAGTATGGTGATACACAGTAGTAATAGTAACAATTTAAAGGGAGCATTTCTAGGGAATGTGTTTTGAATGACTGAAACATGGATAAGAATACAGAGTTGTTTTTCTTCAGCAGGAAACAAATGAAATCAAAGCACAAAGGAAATATAATGTATGTTACAAGGGGTCAGTTTTAGATTATAAGGTTTCGTCAGACAAAATTTGGATTATAGAAATCTAAAGAAATACTGACAATGGGTTCCCCCGCTCTTTAGGAGCCATCATGGTTATGTAATGAATATTACACACTGCATTAAATGTCATTGAAATCACGCTGGGATAAGTGGCTACTGTGGCAAGTTGCATGCTATACCTCAATTACAGAAAAAAGCTTAATACTTCTTCATCTTTGTCTGGATAATAACACCTTCCTACTGTGTAGCATCTGGAACATCAAGACTTTAGTTTATGTCCTGAAATCTAATCAAAATCCTAAAGATGAGCAGAGTTCTTGCATCTGCTGCAGAGTTCCATGTATGCTTCAGTGTGCATGTGGACTGCTTTTGCACCAAGCGCCACATTATTTTCGGTGGGTTGGCTCGACTCTGTGCATGTGTGTGGAGTTTCTTCTTCAAGGTGAATGGGGAGCTCCTTCTATGGGAGCTCCATAGCCCTAATCAGATGTTATAAATAAGGAGACATGTGCATGATGGTGAGCACTTCTGTGATAGGCAGGCTTGGAAGCCCGAGCCTGCTGATCATCGAAGTGCCCGCCATCAGACTTGATTAAGGCTGACCTACCAGGTTATGTGTGCCGGGTCAGACTTCTGGTGCATTTTTGGAGGCTGTAGGCAATTACAACCTCCTTATTTATAACCACTGAATAGGGCTTATGTGACACACTGACACTCTTATGCCTACCTCAGGAATAGTTTGACCAATGAGCAATGGAGTCTAGCTAGCTGAAGGGAAAAGCAAGTACCTTTCATTTGATGACACACTGTTGCCAGGAGGCAAGTCCACATTCCATTTCCACATGGTGAATCTATGCGTGGGTGTCTAAGGATGGGAACATAGGAATCTACCTTATACAGAGTCAGACCATTGGTCTATCTAACTCAGTATTGTCTACACAGACTGGCAGTGGCTTCTCCAAGGTTGAAGGCAGGAATCTCTCTCAGCCCCCCCCTAACTTGGAGAAGCCAGGGAAGGAACTTGACACCTTCTGCTCTTCCCAGACCGGCTCTATCCTCTGAGGGGAATATCTTACAGTGCTCACATGTAGTCTCCCATTCAAATGCAACCAGGCCAGACCCTGCTTAGCTAGGGGGACAAGTCATGCTCGCTACCACAAGACCAGATGGGGTGACAAGTGGCAGAGGCCAAAATAGTGCATGTGACTTCTCTTTTGCTGATGAGAAATATTGCTAGCTGTAGAGAGCATTGACCAACATACTGAGGAAAATAAGTCAAAGTAGTCCACTTGAAATGAAAAGAACAAGTTAATTTCTTAACTTGTTCTTTTCATTTCACTGAGAGTAATTTCTATCAGCCAATGCTCAGGTCCCATCTCTGGGTCTGTTGGGGAAGACAGTTGTGTCAGCTGAGGGAAAGTGAGCTACCTGTCCCTTACTGTGTCCACAAATTTTGTGCTTGGAGAGAAACCAAGAGGACTTTCTAATAAGGATAATTTTTTTAAAATGGGAGGTCATGGTTGTATAGAGGAGCACAAAGACATGCAGAGCAAATAACCACCATATGGTCCCAGTGTATGAAACTTAACTGACTGCAGGTGAAGCATTTCTTACAAGCATTCATTTGTTACATTTGGTTGTCTTTTGACAAGAACTCCTTACATTACTAATTAGGAGGGCAAGGGTATCTCAGAGGGTGAGGTTTGCAGTAAGGGACATTTCACATGTTTCTCAGGCCCTGCTGGTAACCTCACCATTGACTGAGATTAGGTTGGCAGGGACCAGACAGGGCCTTTTTTATTGTGGCACCTCAGCTTTGGAACACACTTCCAGAAGAAGAGCTTTGCTATGCTCTCTCTCTCTCTCTCTCTCTCTCTCTCTCTCTCTCTCTCTCTCTCTCTCTCAGGGTTAAAAGAAACAAACAAACATCTGTTTCGAAATGTTTATTTGCAGCTTTTATTGGCTGGGCTTTTAAACTTCCAACCTTAAATTTGCTTTTATTTGGGTCCCATTTTTAGTCATTTTAAAATTAATTTTATATTATTTTATGTTCCACTAATTTTGTGAGCCTCCCTGAGCAGTATGACACTGGAGGGGTGGTGCATAAATATTTTAAATGAATGAATTAATGAAAAAGGAGGTAACTTTAAGGATTTCCTCCTGTAAAAGGTGAGGCAGCTACACAGTTTCCCACCCCGCCCCGCCCCACCATATGCACACCATTGAAACACATTGGGGCCAACTGTAGTTTCTCACTGCAGCGGACTGGGTCCACTTGTAGCTCCCCACTGGGTTTTTTTGTTTTGTTTTGTTATGTACTCTCAGTGGGGGGGAAACATAATACATTGGCACCTCACATTCTTTGGGAAAGGAATGTAATTCAGCCTGGAAAGATGTTAAAGTGTTTATTATCGAAACTTATTTGCTATTGACCAAACAGCTGCTGTGATGAAACAAAGACTGTTTTAGTCGTGGTTGCTAATTCTCTATGGGGTTCATCTCAAGCTGGGATGCTTACAACAAACAAACAAACAAACCCTCCACCAAAAATCATACACACAAAAATCCTCAGCTCCTTTAAAGGTCATTGATGAATGCTGTTCCTGACAGTTGTATTCATGGTTGGCTGGTTGCACACTGTGTGTGATCATGGGATTTCTGAAGTAGACGCTGGGGCCTGAAGTAGATTTTGGCATGTTGGTCACATACTATGAAGGATCAAAAATGTATTAATGTTGTCTTTGGTGCAGATGAATAATGTGACAACAGAGTATTGTCTGGACATCATTCGGAAATTTGAAATTTCAGAAGAAAACAAGACCCAAAATGTTTTGGGCATAGAAGGTAACATCTTTAACATTTCTGGTTTTAGATGATGTGTTGTAATGCTGTCATGCAGAAAAAGGCTCAGCAGCATTTTCTTCTCCTTGGCATGGTTTGATATGTAAAGGTTGTGGCAGGCAATTGAAGTACAAGGGCAGCCCACTAAGAATGGAGGTGTTTGAGTTGATGGAGAAAAGATGCTGTATTCTATCCAGTATCTTTTCATGTTTTGTTGTTTAGAAGTTTATCCCAGTGGGGATCCTGTAGAGAGTAAGGATCTGCACGAACCTGTTCGAAAGCCCTTTTGAGCACCTCCGAACTGGTTCAAACACTCGGCTGTTTCGAAGGTAGCGTGCCCTTACCTCATCCACTGTGTTTCCCCCACTGGCACTCCATTTCAAAAGTGTACATTGGGGTGGCAGCGTACATCCCTGCCACCTCGTGTCCTCTTCGACTGGAAGTAACAGAAAGTACTCGACGTGTGTCACTGTTCCCTAAAGGTTCTATGACACTGACATCTCACACCGGGTCCTGGGCACCACTCAGGATTAAGTCCAAGGTTACCTTCTCTCTGGTTAGTTCCATGGCCAGCCGTTCTAGGGCACAGTCATTCAGTGTATCTAGAAATTTGGCCTCTTTGTCATTACCAGAATGTGAATTTACTCAGTCTATGTGTGGGTAATTGAAGTCACTCATTATTACAGCTCTGTCTCTCTTTGACACCTTCCTGATTTCCTTTTGCAGTGATTCCCAGTCCTTTTTGGTTTTAACTTCTTGTTCCATCTTGGTTCAAGTGGAATCCATCCCTTTTGTACAGGCTTTGATTGCCCCAAAATGTATCCCAGTGCCTACCAACTCTAAGCCCCTTCTCCTGGCATGACTATCTCATCCAGGCATTGAGACCCCTCAGCTCGTTGGCCCTACATGTGGAACTGGTAGCTTTTCTGAAATGATACCTTGGGGGTCCTGGACTTCACTATGGTACCTAGCAGCCTAAATTTGGCTTCCAGGACCTCCCAAATGCATTTCCCTACATCGTTGGTACTGACATGCACCATGACAACTGATTCTTACAAAGCACTACGTGACATCTGCAACCTTTGCACCATGCAGTTCTACACGTGGGTCACAGACCCATCTCTCTATACTTCTAATGATCGAATCCCCCACTACTAAGAGCCCCCACACACTCCAGAGGAGTATCCCTGTGCAAGGATAAATGAAAGGGGTCCCTTCTATGGAACATTTTCCTCTTCCTCAGAATGATGTTCTGCTTCTCGGATACCTTCATTCTCCCTGTCAGGAGAGGAGCCATCAGCCTGGGAGTGGGATGCCTCTGTTACATCCCTGAAGGTCTCTTCCACGTACCTCTCTGACTCTCTGAGCTTCTCCAGATCATCCACCTTGGCTTTGAAAGAATGAACTTGTTTCCTGAGAGCCAGGAGCTCCATGCACCAAGCACACATCTTCTAGTTCTATCCATTGAGCAGATAATCATACACGCAACACTCTGTGCAAAACCCTGTGAAGCACCCCTCCCCTGCTGGCTTTCTATTTTCATATCTGGTTTTGCTGGCTGTTTAGAGTATTTGGAGATTGTTTATTTGAAAGTTGGTTCTTAGCTGAAGTTGTCAGCTATTCAACAGTTGAAACTTTGTTTACCCAGAATATGGAAGAGGGAGTAGTACTTTCCTTCTCTTCCCGCTGGGCTCCTTGTGATCAAAGGGGCTCCTTTCAAGCTCTCCTGCACACTTCCCCCACTAAACTCTATGCAAAACTCCAATGACCCTGTTTGCTAATTCCTGTTCGTTAAGCTTGCTGGCCATTGCCTCTTATGTAGAGAGTAGGAATGTGCACAGAACCACACTGGGTGGCTCGATGGCAGGGTGTGTGTGTGTTGCACTTTAAGGGTGAGGGAGGATGCACTTACCCTTCCCTCCACTTTCCCCCTGCCGGCGCCCGGTATTTTTCAAGTTCTACGGGGTGGCAGCATACCCAAGTGCTCACAACGTGCACATGCTCGTGCCCACCGATTGCACACGTGCCAGCTGCTGCCAGCCAAAGAGCAAATGTAGGACTTGGGGAATATCCAGCGCTGGCGTGGGGAAAGTGGAGGGAGGGGTAAGTGTACCCTCCCCTGCCCTTAAAGTGTGACACCACTACCCCACCTTCGAATTTCAAGCCACCCATAAAAGGGCCTCCAAACTGGTTCGTACACATCCCTAGTAGAGAGTGGGCTTCAAACTGAGGCAAACAGGCTCAACAGGAATGTGGTCTCTCCCACCACTTGTGCGTCACCTCAGCCCTAGCTGACTCCTCCCATGTTCTCTCTCCAGGCAAGAGAGAAACTAAATCTAAAAGCCACACAGCCATAAAAACAAGCCCTGGCAGAAACCAAACACACAGACACAAACACACACAGAGGAACTTCTTCCCTAAAGAGATATCAGCCCCTCAAAATCTCCCCCTGCTCCTGTTTGTTTGAAGAAATAAAAAAAATCTTAGAAAAGCTTGCTACCTCCTAAGGTCTGCTTCTTCTCTTCCTAGAGTAGGCTTCAGACTGGAGCAGATTTAAAAGAGCCTAGTGTAATACCTTTTGATTTTGGGGTGTTCTTATGATGGTGATTATTATCTTGGGGTCTTTGTATATATGCAAAACTAAATAACAAATTATATGTCAATTTGAAACAGGGCTGCAGAACGTCAGCCCTCCTGCAGATTTTAGACTACAACTTCCATCATACCTGACCATTGGTCACTATGACTGGGGATGATGGGAGCTGTAGTCCAAAAACAGGTGGTCTGCTGAAGTTGTGCAGCCTTGATTTAAAACCACGACAAACCAATAAAAACAAACCATGGACCCAAACTATAATACAAAGAAGGAAGATAACAAATTAGATAGACAGCATGCCAAAACAAAAGAAGTTTGTTCTTTAAATGATGCTAGAAGACCATCAAGGATGGGGCAACTGGAATCTCAACATACTTTTAAAAAAGCACTCCATGCATGCAGGCTTGGCTGCATCATTTGCACCCTGTTCATGCAGAGCCTATATATAGCTCTAAATTGTTCATGGCAGCATCAAGGAAAGGGAGATAATTTCTGAATTCAAAGACTAGAGATGAAAACTAATTTCTCAGGATGGTTGTGGAGTAAATTCTGATAGCAAAGATGATGCCCTGCATTGCTGTGTTTTCTAGTGGGATGATTTTGTTGATGGAACTGCAGTAGACATCATGAGCAATCTTGCCTGAATCTGCACATTGGAATTGGCACAGTGAAGGTCTCCAGGGCCTAAGAGAATTTTTCTTGCAGATGTCCTCCCTGAGAGGCTGAAGTAAACACAGGCTGAAAACAAGCTTAATAAACAGGCTTTGGAGTTCTGGGATCTTCATAGCCTTATACTGCTGTTCACTTATTATTGAAATTTTCTTATATTGTTCTGCCTGAATCTTTCTGGTATTGTTGCTTTTTGTAGAAGGAGATCTTTGGCTCTATTTGTTTAGTGCTTTTTCTGTCAGCACTAACCCCACTTTGTTTCAGCTGGGGTAGTTTTTTAAAATTAAATCTACTGCTTGTCAGTGTTCCTTAATTTATACTGTGAGTCAACAGTGTGCCTAGATCCGGGTTGCTCAATTTATGCCCTCCTGCAGATGTTGGCATGCAGTTCCCATAATCCCTGGCTATTGGCCACTGTGGCTGGGGATTATGGGAGTTGTTGTTAAAAAAAAAGATGGGAGGCCTAAGTTGCGTAGGCCTGGCCTAGATGCATGCAGCATAAATTTATGTTCATGCCAGAATATAATCTCTCTCATCAGTAAGTGGTAGATGAGCACTGGAGTAAATGAAGGGGGATGGGTTGGAGAGGGACTTACTCATATCTCTTGTCTTTCCTTTGCTGCTTCTTGCTATGATCCCCCATTTTAATGTCATGCTTGCCTTCAGCATGGTAAGGCACCAGCATAAGTCATTTGTTTTATGGGGCTCTGAGAATGCTGATGGGAAAATGGATGTGTCCCTTTGTTTTATAGCTACTTCCCTCTTTGTTTATAGCACACAAAGAAATCTTATGTAGATTCAACTAAACGTTTATTCAGCAACACCTCCATTTTCTCCTTCTCCTTTTCCTCCCATTTCCTTTCTGACTCCTCCCACACACTCTCTACAGGATTCCCCCCCCCCGCCGGCCCAGGACAAATGTCCAAACAAACAAACAAACTGCAAAAGATTATTGGATAGACTACAACACCCCTTCACTGAAATGCACAATGAAGCCTTGGAGGCAGGAAAGTTCCATGTTTCCATTGGAGCTCCCAGAGCCCTGATGGAACATAGAACCAAAATTTTAAATAAGTGTAGTGTCCACATCAAGAGAAGTCATAGCCTTGCTCTATTCTGTGTGGGTCAGACCTCACTTGGAATACTCTGAATAGTTCTGGGCTCTGCATTTTAAGAAGGTTATTGATTAACTGGAACAATTTCAGAGATAGGCAATAAAGATGGCGAAGAGTCTGGAAGCCAAGTCCTGTGAGGAATGTTTAAAGGAGCTGGGAATGTTTTGCCTGGAGAAGAAAAGACTAAGGGAGCAGCTGTCTTCAGATATCTGAAGGGCTCACATAGAAGAAGGAGTAGGCTTTATCTCTGTTGCAGGGATTGAAAGGAAATGGATTGGCTAAATATTAAGAGAACTTTAGCATCTGTAGGAGTGGTCCAACTGTACAGTGGGCGCACACAGTACTTCCTTATTTCTGGCCAACAACGGGGGAAGGGGCGGCAGGGAGGTACGCTGCCACCCCATGGATTTTGGGAAATATACGGAGCACCGGCGGGGGAAAAGTGGCGAGAGGGATAAGTGCAGCCTCCCTGCCCTTAAAGAGCCACCCCGACCAGCGCTGGACCGGCGGAACCATTGGTTCTTCAAACTAGTTTGGAGGCTCATAAAGGACCTCCGGACCGGTTCCGTGCACATCCCTGTCTGGGATGACGCTTCCCAGCACTCTGTGCTTGCCTTTGAAGATGGCACTGGGGCTTGACACGGCTCTGTTTCTCTTAAAGCGCCCTTCCCGACTCTGAGAAAAGTGCATCACTGCATGGAGGTCAGAGAGATAGGAAATGGCTCTTACATGGAAGGGTTGTTATTGTTGTTTTGCCAAAATAGTATTTGAAAAATAGTGAAGATCATTGCTATAAAATGTGATACACAGACTTTCTGAGCAGCTACTTTCAACTGTCAAGTTCAGGGAGATTAAAAGCATTAAATAAGTATCCGTAATAGTAGTAGATTAAAAGCAGCTTTAAACTGATATGTTTTTGACAATGATGAAAGCAAGGCACAGACCAATAAAAATTTCATGAGGGTTATGACCCAGTACTGCACATGAGAAAGCACTCTTTCTCTTCCTCTCTGATTTGTGACCTGCCTTTACCTATTGTTTGCAAAGATTAATGAGGCAAAAGAATTGCTTGATAAACTTGGTAGGGCTGGTAGCAAGGCAAGTGTCAATGACAAATCAGAATTAGCATTTGTTTTGAATGACTAAGCAACTTCCTTGTCATTTGTTATTAAGCGGAAACATTTTTTGGTTAGGATAGTTTTGTACTGAGGCCCATCTGTTTCTCATTCCTTTAAGGATTTACCAACTTCATGCGCAGCCCTGCCTGTGATGTATTCAACCCACTACACAGCGAAGTATACCAAGATATGGATCAACCCCTCTGCAATTATTACATTGCTTCTTCTCACAACACCTATCTAACTGGAGACCAGCTTCTCTCTCAGTCAAAAGTTGAGATGTATGCCCGAGTCCTACAAGATGGCTGCCGATGTCTTGAAGGTGTCCACTTTTTAAAAAACTTAATTTTATTCAGATTTTGCACTCAGTCAAAACACTATAACACTGTCAATTTTGTCAGGCTCATATCAGACCATTGGTCCATCTAGCTCAGTATTAACTACTTGGGCTTGCAGGGGTTCACCAGGGGTTCAGACTTGGTCTTTCCAAGCCCTGTTTAGAGATGTCGGAGATTGAACCTGGGATTTCTGCAAATAGCAATAGCAATAGCACTTACATTTATATACCGCTCTATAGCCAGAGCTCACTAAGCGGTTTACAATGATTTTAGCATATTGCCCCCAACATTCTGGGTACTCATTTTACCGACCTCGGAAGGATGGAAGGCTGAGTCAACCTTGAGCCCCTGGTCAGGATTGAACTTGTAACCTTCTGGTTACAGGGTGGCAGTTTTACCACTGCGCCACCAGGGGCTCTTAGCATGTGTTCTAACAGTGAGCTGTTGCTCCTCCTTATAATGTGACTCTTCAGAAGGCTTGCTGGAGTGATTATGGTTGGGTTTTTTAAAAAAAAAGTCTCTGCAGAAACTTGAAACAAAACTCTGCAATTGTTAATTTAAATAGTCTTGACTCCTATTACAATACCAGAGTTCTGAAAAGTGTTGCAAAAGTCTTATACAGTGGTGCTCTGTTTACTTATACACAAAGTACTTTTAACTTATATTTGCCATATTCTTTTTCTATGTAAACCGCTTTAAGAACTTTTGTTGAAAAGCAGTATATAAGTAATAGTAGCAATAAAGAGGTAAGATACTTTCTGAGAACGTCTTCGATAATATTGGTGATAGATTCCATTCATATGCATGTAAACTCCATTAGCACTTCAATGTTTAACCATTTAAAATCAAAATGTGCCATAAACCACAAAATTCAGTTTACAAAAGAAACTGTTAATATTCTCACAGGTAATAATAGGACGAAAATAGCTATTGCTGTTTTTAGAAAATCATAGGTAATCATTTCCAACAGTGTGGAAAATATGGAATCAAATTTTTATGGCATTTGCCTATGCACTTGTCTTGGTCAAGTCCACTGGTCTCATTTATGGGGCCAATCACGAAAGTACTTCTACACAAAATATATTCATATTGAAAACACATTTAGTAGTGCTATTTTTGTTCATTTTAAATTTTATTGTCTGATAGCTTTATATCTATCTACTTAACAACCTATCTGAATGAGATAGATCTTTATGGTTGTATATGGTTGTATATTTTATGGTTTATGGTTGTATATTTTCCCATCATCTGCCAAAATTATTAAGAATGTTATTTAATGTACTTTTATGTATTTTGTATATAAATTACATTTTTAAAAACCAGGAAGAAATAAGTCACTTTAATCCCAATGTTAATGGGATATTCCTTTAACCTGATCCTGTCTACATTCTGCTCTGCAAATGAGGCTTTCTGGTTCACTTAATTGGAGGAATGCCTCTGAGCACCTTTTACACTGACCTTTGTAATGAGTGGGGAAGTTCCATGTAGGCCCAGGATCAATTTCTGGCATCTCTAGATAGTGCTTGGAAAGGCCATTGTCTGAAACCCTTGGAGATAGCAGAGCGAGTGCTCCACTAACCCCGTTTAGTTGATCATGAGTTGCCACAGTGCAGCTCCGCACTGTGGTGACTTGCAAGTAGACCCCCGGCCGGGAGGCAACAGCAAGCCTCCCAGCCTCAGGGGTCTCCCCAGGATGTCCTGCGCACTTGCCCTGATCCAGCCGCCCAGGGCTAGCCTGATGATCGTCTGTGGGGAGAGCGGCCTTGACCATGTGTAGAGCCTCAGTGTGTTCATATGACTAGTTTTGTGCCTCTTCATAGGTTCATATGACCAGTTTTGTGCCTTATATATTCAGCTAACATAGGTCAAGGTGGCGGGGGCAAATGATCAAATTCGATCAACAACGATTTCAATTCTTGAACACAATCCAGAATATACTCCAGCTGAATAAAAGGAGTTAGAACTCTTAGACATCTGCCATGGTTTTCTTGGCAGGTAGTCTTGCTAATTATGGTTGATGTTGATAATAGTGTAACACTGCTTTAATCATTTGCCAGCGTGAGCTCTATAGATTTTAGAAGAGCATGTAATAAGAGAATGTCCATTTGTTGAGAAGTGGATTTGCATGTGCCAGGCATTTTATACATGGTTTGAACATCTTTCCAGTTAAAGAGTTAAGAACATAAGAAGTTGGGGGGTGGCAGGCAGTTTGTTCCTCAAAAGGATATTTGTTTAATGTTTAATGTTCTTATCCTGATAGTGGACTGCTGGGATGGCCCAGATGGGGAGCCAGTTGTGCATCATGGTTATACTCTGACTTCCAAAATACTTTTTAAGGATGTTGTGGAAGTGATCAACAAAAATGCTTTTGCCAAAAACGAGTAAGTAGAAAAGGAACTTTCTGCATTCACAGTAGGTAGACCCATTTCCTAAACTACACATCAAAATCATGCTGTGCTACGGCTGTGTTTATATTGCAAGATTTAGCATTTGCGATTTTTAATAACGGATCCTTTAAAAGCTAAAGCAAACTATATATACTGTTTCAAGACAAAGCAAAACCTGGACTAGTTTAGTCATGACTAATCAATGAGTCATGATTAACTTAAGCCCCATTTATTTCAGTGGGGATTTAGTCACAAGAACATAAGTACATAAGAACAGCCCTGCTGGATCAGGCAGATCATCACTCTTACTTAGTCTGGATGTTGTTTATAGGATACAATCTGGTTAGGCATGTCTTTGTACTTAGTGTTATCTGTTTTATGGGACTTACTTCCAAGTAAGGGCCAAAATGGATGATAGGTCTGCTTCACGGGTGGAGCCAAGGTGCTGGGTTTTTCAAATATCCATTATCCTGACCGTGGATCAGGACTATAGCTGGGACTTTAACCCTTTGCCTCCCAGCATGGCCCCAATCATGATTGCCACCTCCAGCTTGTATTTGTTTCAAGATAAAAGCTCTCATTGATGCCCTGGAAGCTTCCCCCCTCCAGGTCATACCATAGTGGAGTACAGGTGAAACTTGGAAAATTAGAATATTGTGCAAAAGTCCATTAATTTCAGTAATGCAAATTAAAAGGTGAAACTGATATATGAGATAGATGCATTACATGCAAAGCGAGATAAGTCAAGCCTTAATTTGTTATAATTGTGATGATCATGGCGTACAGCTCATGAAAACCCCAAATCCACAATCTCAGAAAATTAGAATATCACATGGAACCAAGAAGACAAGGATTGAAGAATAGAACAATATCGGACCTCTGAAAAGTATAAGCATGCATATGTATTCAGTACTTGGTTTGGGCCCCTTTTGCAGCAATTACTGCCTCAATGCGGCGTGGCATGGATGCTATCAGCCTATGGCACTGATGAGGTATTATGGAAGACCAGGATGCTTCATTAGCGGCCTTCAGCAATTCTGCATTGTTTGGTCTCATGTCTCTCATCCTTCTCTTGGCAATGCCCCATAGATTCTCTATGGGGTCAGGTCAGGCGAGTTTGCTGGCCAATCAAGCACAGTACACTGTATACTTTTCAGAGGTCCGATATTGTTCTATTCTTCAATCCTTGTCTTCTTGGTTCCATGTAATATTCTAATTTTCTGAGATTGTGGATTTGGGGTTTTCATGAGCTGTATGCCATGATCATCACAATTATAACAAATTAAGGCTTGACTTATCTCGCTTTGCATGTAATGCGCCTGTCTCATATATCAGTTTCACCTTTTAATTTGCATTACAGAAATTAATGGACTTTTGCACGATATTCTAATTTTCCGAGTTTCACCTGTATGTGTGGGAGTGTGACCTAGTCCAGCACCATGTGGGGAGGCACCAAAGCGTTTAAGTTGCCCTCCCTCCCTCCATGCCTCATTCCTGATCCTGGCTGTTCCAATAGAAAGATTGAGAGAAGAGAACAGGGAATATCGGGAGAAGGGAACAATCTGTTCATTAGAGACCCAAGGGCTTCACCACTGATTCTCAGTATATTTAAGCATCAGGCCTGAATGGAAGCAAGTCCCTGCTCCATTGTCACTAAAGAAAGCAGGCATGCTGCAGAAGTTAAGAAATACATGAAGAAAGAGCCACATAACTAGAGACTATGGTTCTTTCTCCCTCAGAATTATGGGTAATCTAGAGATGCAGGCATCTCTCTATGTTCCATTCAGAGGAACAGGCTAAGGCCTTGGAAAAGGGCCAATATATTTTGGGAAGGGAGGTGGTAAGGAAGCATGACATGACATTCCAGTTCCACTCTTCTTCCATCATTATGCTTATTTATTAAGACGTAGTCTCCATTTCCCTAAAAGCCAGCTTTCATGCCTACTTAGGGAGGATTTTCAAAGATGATTGTGATCCTAAAAAGATGTAGAAACATAGTTATAAAACCAGCAGATGCATAAAAGTTCTGTGTTTATAAGTTGCACTGTGGAGGGTCAGGTGTTTGTCAAGATGAATGGCTAAGACTGTGGATTTTCCCCTCCTTTAGGTTTCCAATTATACTGTCTATTGAAAATCACTGCAGTATTCAACAGCAAAAGAAAATTGCTCAATACCTCAAGGAGATTTTCAGTGACAAACTGGACTTGGCTTCTGTCAGCAGTGGGGATTCCAAGCAGCTTCCAAGTCCTCAGAGTCTGAAAGGCAAAATCCTAGTCAAGGTAAATGACTATAGAAAGTGACACTTGTTAGTTGCCAAACCCATTTTCTTCCTCTTATGTTCTTTTTGGGAGATGAGATTTTGCCCTCCTAAGTTGTGCTGTGGTGTGTGGGGGAAAATGAAAATGTATTGGAACTACTCCCTCTCTCTCTCTCTCTCTCTCTCTCTCTCTCTCGTCGCAGAGATAGGCTGATGTTCTATTTGTTATACAGGAGACTCTCAACGTTTGTGGGTTTATCTCCTGCAGTTTTGTCCATTCATGGGCATCTTCCCTGTATGCCAATTTAGTTATTAGTGGGGGTAGTTTCAGTTATTCATGGGGTTTTTTCACTTAGCGAACCCCTTTAACGACCCCCTAACTAAATTGGTATGCCTGAAGCAGACCATGCACCAGCTGCTCTGGGTTTTTTAAAAACATCCCCACATGCCAGCTGAGAAACACAGAGAGAAATGGGCATTTAAACTTTAAACCTCCCCAGGCAGCCTGTGTGTTTCTCCGGAACCCAACCTCATTTTGTGGGGGTCGGCTTAGTATTTGAATATTGTAGTTTTAATATTTGTGGAACTTTCCTGGAATGTTACTCCTGTGAGATTCAAGGAACCTCCTGTACTGCGTTTCAACAAAGAAGTTCTCAAAGCAGTTTACACAGAAAAAGCATGGTAATAAGAAGATGGTTCCCTGTCCCTAAAGGGCTCACAATCTAAAAAGAAACACAGGGGAGACAGCAGCTGCAGCAAAGAAAGTATCTTCTGTAGAATGACATTCCTTACTGGTGTTTGGTACGAATCAAAATCAATGATGCAGGTGAGCACACTCGGTAACATGTGCATTTAATTTCCGGAGCTTCAATCTCAGTCAGACCTTTTATTAATAATACACTTCAAAATATTGCAGTTTGATCTACTTTTCTAGGGAAGGTTTTGGCATTCTGAATAGCATGATAGATGCAGCACGTCACTGTACACTGCTATTAAAAATAACCAAGGGAAAGCCCCACTTACTATAGCATCAGACAAGTATAAACCTTAGATGCATAAAGGATAAAATAGTTTGTAAGTACTTTATAAAGTAGTCTTGCAGATAGCTATGTGTTTTGGTTACGTAAAGTTCCTTTCATGTATGTACCTAAACATATGAAGATGCCTTATATAAAGTCAGATGGTCTGTTAACCAAATTTTTTTTGAATGGTCAAATTCTATTTTAAAAAAAAATCATTGTTGTAATATTGCCAATTCCCCGGTAAAATATGTGCCGATCAGAAATGAACTGCACATATCCACATGCTCTGTGCAAGAGAAGTCTAAGAGAATTCTTTTTGTTTCTTTGCTCTTGTGAGTTGTGATAGGTGACCACTTGTTCTTGTCTCTTTATTGTGTCTGCTTCTGATTCAGAGGCTGCAACAGAGTGTCAGCCTTAACCTTCTCATTTTACGGAACAGAATAGCCTGCCAAAGGTAGGCATGAGACAGCCAAAGATCCTTTTACACAAAGGCACTCTGACAAAAAAAAAAGTGCTCCTTGGACAGGAGCATTTGAAAACCTTTAGGGAGAAAAAGAAAGTGCGCCCTCTGAATAGCCCATCTCTCCATGAATCCACCCTGTCAAAGAATTTGTCTTCCTAAAGGTTTTGTTATTCTTGTTATATTGGCTGTCAAGTCCCAATGTGTGTATGTGTTTTTAAGATGGTCTTGTCATACTGTACTGGAGAAATATGAGGACCCTGGAATTTTAAACCATGGCTGAATAATGTTTTTATCATTGTATCCTTCAAATGCCCTCAATATGTGTGCCTTTGTATAGTCCATCGACCTAAATGTTTCCACTGTTGCCAGTCCATTATCAAATTACAGGAGCCTAAATTGAAGTACAAAGGCTGGTGGAGGCATAACAGTGATGGTTAGTGCTAACCATGGCTTGTTGCCTTAACCTTTGTTACAATCTCAAAAGTACAGTGAAACCATTTTTTCCTCCAAAGGGGTATGTTCAGGAAGGTACCAATGAGACCTGGTTTTGTATAGGAATTATCAGGTCCCCTAGGTTCCTCTCTGTTCTTGTTCCAACATTTTAATATCCC
The DNA here is from genome assembly GCF_027244095.1 of Hemicordylus capensis. Classification (NCBI taxonomy): domain Eukaryota; kingdom Metazoa; phylum Chordata; class Lepidosauria; order Squamata; family Cordylidae; genus Hemicordylus; species Hemicordylus capensis. The sequence goes on along the minus strand of NC_069659.1, from coordinate 323,822,222 downwards.
ATGGGTTCTGCTCCAGTTTAATTCTGGTAAGAATTGTGGATTTTGGAATGTCAGCAATGGATTATGGCCATGTTCTGACATAATGCCAAACCAGAGGCAAACTGGTTTCAGTTTGTGATCATCCAAAAGCATGAAGTCGGGGTGCCGCCACCCAACCGCAGGCCTGTTTTCATTCCCAAACCCGAATTTGAACCCTCAGTTTGTAGTGAGTTTCACTGCGAAACCTGAGGTTGGAAGGCAGCATTGTGTTGTCTGACTTTTGCTGCCATTATAACTTTCGTGTTTTTTAAAAAAAAAATCATTCATTCATTCATTCATTCATTCATTCATTCATTCAATTTCTATACCGCCCTTCCAAAAATGGCTCAGGACGGTTTACACAGAGAAATAATAAATAAATAAGATGGCTCCCTGTCCCCAAAGGGCTCACAATCTAAAAAGAAACATAAGATAGACACCAACAACAGTCACTGGAGTTACTGTGGTGGGGGTGGATAGGGCCAGTTACTCTCCCCCTGCTAAATAAAGAGAATCACCATGTTAAAAGGTGCCTCTTTGCCAAGTTAGCAGGGGTTTGTGCACAAGCCCCTCCTGCTACCATTGAGAGGTCAGCTCAGAGCAGCACAGAAATGCATCTGCTCTGGGGCAGCCGTGTTTCTTGCTGGTCAGCACTGGGAGCTGCTGTCCCACCCTCTGCCATCGTCTTTCTTGTCCTGCCACTGCTTAGCAACAGGGATGCCACCCATGTTCCCTCTAACAGGGAGTCCCAGAAGTTGTTGACTACAACTCCCATAATTCCCAGCCAAAGGCTATCACAGCTGGGGATGCTGGGAGTTGTAGTCAACAACATCTGGGATTCCCTGTTAGAGGGAATGCTGGATGCCACATCCCTGGAGTTCATGCATTTAAAGAGACAGAAACACATTGGAGAAAGCTCGCTTTCCCCTGCATGTTTTGGACCTTGGGTGTTCCTTGGCAAGAAAAGGATGGTAGAACAAGACGAAGACAGGGGGAGAAGTCCCTCATGAATCATTACTATGGTGCTTTGTTCACAAACACATAGAGCCCTGGTAGCACAAACAATGGTACGCATTCCACAGCACACACACATCTATCGCCCTCTGTTTCTCCTACCTTACATTATAAGAGTGAGGTCCCCCACATGGGTTTATTTTCATGCAGGTGGCTTTCTTCCACCCTTTTGTCTCAGCTGTATTCCATGACGTGCATGTTATGCTCTGTGGGATTCGGGTTCAAGATCAATGAATATACCAATGAGCCAGTGCACAAAGGTTTCAGGCAACATTCTGATGTGCCGATGCACCCCAGTGCTGCCAAAATGGAGGGGCAGAAAGTGGAAATGTGAGGGGACAGAAGGAGGAACATAGGAAACTGCCATATACTGAGTCAGACCATTGGTCTATCTAGCTCAGTATTGTCTTCACAGACTGGCAGCGGCTTCTCCAAGGTTGCAGGCGGGAATATCTCTCAGCCCTATCTTGGAGAAGCCAGGGAGAGAACTTGAAACCTTCTGCTCTTCCCAGAGCAGCTCCATCCCCTGAGGGGAATATCTTACAGTGCTCACACATCAAGTCTCCCATTCAGATGCAACCAGGGCAGACCCTTCTTAGCTATGGGGACAAGTCATGCTTGCTACCACAAGACCAGCTCTCCTCTCCTAGACATTCTATGGATGTCCTTTGATGGGTTTGATTGAGGAAATAGGTTTAAAGAATTGCTGGGGACTGCGCTCCCTGCAGACATCCGTAATTTGAATTCTTTATTAGAATTTAGGAGAGCCCAATGACCTACCTGTTTGGCCTGGCTTTCCAGTGCTCTTAAATTGTTTTAAAGGGTATTGATGTTTGTGAACTGTCCTGAGCTATTTTGTAAGGGCGGTCTAAAAATTGAACAAACAATAAATAATAACCCACTCCCTGCTAGTGGATGTGAGCCTACAACCAGTAAGTGGACTCTCCCTAGTGGGAATCCGCTTGCCGCGTTGGTCTCAAACATCCAGAAAAATGGAAACATGTTTTTGAAATTTGAAATATGCTTGAAACACAAGCATTCACAAAAACTCACCAAAAGCTATGGTTTGCAAGCCCACTTCAAACTATTGTTTCACATCCTCGTTTGTAGTCATGGAGGAGGTATTGAGACATATCACTTAACTACGGTTAAAGAAGATAAACGATTATATTTGCATAGAGCCAGGCGTGAGAAAGCTGAATGTTCCTTCAGCCTTGGTAAGAGGAACTAGGAAAATATAGACAGTGAAGGAATGTAAAATGTAGCAAGGGGCTGGCATTCTATTTGTCATTGTTATGTGATAATAAACCGGTCCCAAAGTGCATACTGTGTTATATAAAGTGATCTCCTACTATTAGAACCAGCATGTTTCTCCGCTTTTGTGCTTGCAGGCCTGTGCTTTTGACATTAGTGTCGAAAAGATTTAAGATACTCATTTACAAGAATGTAGCAATCCTTAGTAAACATCTGTCAGAAGCAGAAAACAGGGAAGCCTGCTAATTTTGTGCTGCTCTACAGATTTTGACGCAATTGTATGTTTTAGGTAGCATGAATATCACAATCATTGTATGGCACAAAGTAAAATTCAAAAAGCTAATAGGAAACATTGTTAAAGTTACCCCTGCTAACTTGGCAAAGAGACACCTTTTAACATGGTGATTCTTCTTATTTAGCAGGGGGAGAGTAACTGGCCCTATCTAACCTCAGCTCAGCATCCCTCCAGTGGCTGCTGCTGGTGTCTATCTTATGTTTCTTTTTAGATTGTGAGCCCTTTGGGGACAGGGATCCATCTTATTCATTTATGATTTCTCTGTGTAAACCACCCTGAGCCATTTTTGGAAGGGCGGTATAGAAATCAAATTATAAAAATAAATATGATGTATTGCATTATCTGTTGCATTATATTCAGTCTGTACTTTATTTTGGGGATTGACACTAGACTGGGGAGATATATCTTGCAGAGTTCTGCAGAGATCACTGCAGCATCTGGCACTGCCCAAAGTTCTTCATTAATGATTTTAGTGAAAGAACAAACTGTTTTCATAACAAATACACAGGTGATGGAAAACTGTGAAGGGTTGCTCTCACCTCAAGTGCTCCTTTCTGGACACCAGAGGCGAAGAAGTATTTTGAGAAGTTACAAAGGTTGCTCATAGCAGATGTCAAATAAGATGTCACATCCAATTGTATGCGCCTCATGGCAGGGACCCGTCTCTGTAGTTACTCTCTAGAGTGCCATGCTTGTTACGGGAGTTATATTATAATAATAATAAATGGTCTAAGGAGAGCTGCAAGGATGATAAAATAGGTATTTGACAGATCATGTGAAGAAAACTAGAAGGAACTGTTTTTGGTTTAACTTAGAGAAAAGGAGACTCTGAGGAAATGAGGTATCACTTGTTTGAAGGATGTCGGAATGAAGAGAAGAAATTGATTGTTTTCTTATGCCATTTTCTAAAATATTAGTAACTTCTGTTTTCATTACATTATTTTGCTTGTTTCCAGGGTAAAAAGCTCCCCTATAGTCTTGGTGCAGATGCTGAAGAAGGAGACGTTTCTGATGAAGATAGTGCTGATGAAATTGAAGATGACTGCAAGTTAAAGCTCTCTTATGTGAGTCTATAAGCTGCAAGTGCCCACCCCCACCCCACAATGGTGTGTAAACCTGCATTTCCTACTCAGCTTAGATTCAGATGGGGTCATACTTCCCTACTACATTTTAGGTTAGAATGCCCTGAACCCATAATGGCCTCATTTTCACTTTCTGCGGGAGCTGCTTCCCTGTGGCAAGATCTTACAATGCTAAGTAAAAGAACCATGTAGTTGTGGCCTGTCATGGATCCTACCCACTTAATCATCACTCTCTCAGCCTCCACATGGTCGAAATGAGCAAGTTCCTCATGGCAGGGAACTGTATCCTTTAAAAAGCCATGTGCAATGATAATTTTATGTATGTACGTAGCACATTTTTATACTTCCTATAACTAGCTCTCAAGGCAGCTCATATAATCACATTATAAACTTAAAATTAACAGTTAGATAAAATTTAAAATCAAGTATAAAATAAATGATAATGCTGTATCAATAATAATAACTATTATTATTATTATTATTACCACTTAATGGTGGTAACACTATCAAAGCAATCAACACATGGGCAATTTCTGTAATCTGATATACAGCAGGTATTGTTGATTCGACACAAGCAGAATTGGATGCGCTGGATTGGAAAACAAGGAAAATAATGACCATCAATCGTGTCCTGCACCCAAGAAGTGATATTGATAGGCTGTACCTGCCAAGAAATGAAGGTGGACGTGGAATGTTGCAAGTCAGACAGTGTTGAAGAAGAAAAACGAGCATTGGCGGAATATATCAATGAAAGCCAAGAAGAAATGCTACAGGAAGTGAGTAAGACAGGACTGTTGAAAATAAAGGAATAAAAAAACAGCAGATGAGGAATTGATGAGAAAAATGGCACAGAAAATCATTGCACGGTCAGTTCTTTAATGACATGCAATTGAAAGTCAACAATAGCACAACATGGCAGTAATTAAAGAAGGGGACACTGATGAAAGAAATGGAAGGTCTCATTTTTGCAGCCCAGGAACAATCACTATGAACAAATCTTATAAAAGCAAAAATTGATAAGACCCAGAAAGACAGTAAGTGTTGGTTATGCAAGGAAGTGGATGAGATGGTTGAGCACCTTGTATATTGTAAGAAAATCGCACAGACTGATTATAAGGAAAGACACAGTAAAGTTGCTGCAATGATCAACTGGAACTTTTGCAAGAATTGCAAATTGCCAGCAAGTAAGAATTGGTGGAATCATCCGATTGAGAAAGGCACAGAAAATGAGGAGGCAAAAATCCTTTGGGATTTTAGAATACAAATTGATAGGCATTTAGCTCACAGTACGCCGAATCTGACAGTCATCGAGAAGAATTAGGTTATAATTGATATTGTAATCCCAGGGGATAGACGAGTCAGTGAAAAACAATTGGAGAAAATAACTAAATACAAGGACCTTCAGATTGAAATTGAGCAGCTCTGGAAAAAGAAAACAGTAGTGGTGCCAACAGTTGTTGGTGCCCTTGGTGCAGTACCAAAAGAACTTGAACACCATCTTGACACCTTGGGCATCGATAAAATTACAACACATCAGCTACAGAAGGCCACACTACTCGGGATAGCACGAATACTACAACACTATCTTTAACTTTTCTTTGGTTATCCTAGACCCTTGGAAAGGGCCCGATAATTAAAGTACCAAATCCAGTCAATAACATCTGGTAGACTGTGTGTAAATAGAATAATAATATTAATAATAATAATAATACATGCTCTGCACCCCCGCAGTGATGTAGATAGGTTCTACCTCCCTCGCAGCACAGGTGGAAGAGGAATGCTGTAAATTCATCAAACAGTAGAGGAGGAGAAAAGAGGCCTTGAAGAATATATCAAGGTCAGTGAAGAAGATGCACTTCAAATGGTCAGTAATGAGAAACTATTCAACACCAATGAAACAAAGCAGGCCTACAAGAAAGAACAAGTCAAGGACCGAGCAGAAAAATAGAAAAATAAGCCACTGCATGGTCAATATTTGCACAATATAAGTGGAAAATCAGACATCACCAAGACCTGGCAATGGCTTAATAATGGCATCTTGAAAAAAAGCACAGAGGGTTTAATACTGGCTGCACAAGAACAGGCACTAAGAACAAATGCAATAAGAGCAAAAGTAGAAAAATCCACAACAAACAGCAAGTGCCGCCTTTGTAAAGAAGCAGATGAAACCGTGGACCACCTAATCAGCTGTTGTAAAAAGATTGCACAGACTGACTACAAACAAAGGCATGACAAGGTAGCAGGGATTATACACTGGAACATCTGCAAAAAATACAAGCTACCTGTAGCCAAAAATTGGTGGGACTATCAAATTGAAAAAGTTGTAGAAAATGAAGATGCAAAAATATTATGGGACTTCCGACTACAAACAGACAAACATCTGCCACACAATACACCAGATATCACTGTAGTCGAGAAGAAAGAAAAACAAGTTAAAATAATCGACATAGCAATACCAGGGGATAGCAGAATAGAAGAAAATTGAAATTGAAAGGCTGTGGCAGAATAATACCAAAGTAATCCCAGTGGTAATTGGCACCCTAGGTGCAATTCCAAAACACCTTGAAGAACACCTCAATACCATAGGGGCCACAGAAATCACCATCAGCCAATTAAAAAAAGCAACTTTACTGGGAACAGCCTATATTCTGCGACGATATCTATAACAACAACATTGATAATAAAATTCAGCCATCCCAAGTCCTTGGGAAGGACTTGATGTCTGGATAAAACAAATCAGTCAATAACACCTGTCTGACTGTGTAAACAAGAAATAATAATACATGACTTGAAATATCCAACTTGCTGGTTCTTAAGGATTTGTCTCACTTTCCAAGTTTGCAACTTGTTTCTGTAGTCTTTCCTTTAAAATTTTTTTTTTGCCCTCATCAATTTTCTTCTCTTGTTGTTCCATTTATGCTTAACACTTTTGTATGGTAATGGATTTTTAATTCCTTACAGTCAGTGGCAATGTAGCCGTGCTGTTTTATCATGAAACAGATGTTGTGTTCCAGCTGAGAGGAAGTCAGACTTGACTGATTCAAAATTTTCCACAAGAGTCAAAAAATTCAGTAACAGTCTGGTACAAAGTTGGCCATTTTTAGGAGTTGGCAAGAGCAGATGCGATTATAGGTCAGAATGTGAACATGTGAATTTGGTTTTTTTTAACTGTTCACCTTGCTCACAGCAGAGCTTTTGTGTTCAGCAGTACTTTTGCAGAACAAACTTTTTGTTTTCAAGCTTCCTCATTTGCATAAGCTATCGGGACATAAACATTTTGTAGGCATGTTTGGGAATTGCTTGGTTGCTTTAATATTGCAGGGTCCCATCAGATTTGGTTTAAAGAGAGCAGATGCTCAAAACAGCTCCATCTGCCCACTCCTTTTAAAGACTCTCTTATCTCAGGGTTCCTCACAATATCAGATGCTCATTGCAGCCCTGTCTGATGCAAGGACCAAACTATTCTTTCTCTGAAGTCAAATTAACACTTAATGGAAATGAAGAACCCTGGATACATTGCTGTTTTGAAAAAGCTGCATTCTGTTTTCTCAAATGACTGTGAAGATCAACATGCTGCAGACACTGATTAACACAGACTTCTGCACTTTGAGATTGGCTCATGCAGAAAGGTGGATTGAGTTTGGGTGCTCAAAGCACAATCCAAAACAAGTGCATGCACTGACCACAAAAGTTATATCCCCTCAAATCTGACTCTACATGGACACATTTTCTTTTCTGTAAAGGAAACCTGAAAATCACAGTAGAGAATATGAAGTACTTCTTAGGAAATGGGATTTGCAACATAATGCACAAGGATGGGTGTCAGCTTACAGTTTGTAGCTGAACCCCATCTCACCTTCTTATTTTACTATGAAAAGGGATATGCAAGACTCTGGACAGGAGTGGAGCAGGTTTTTAAACTGTAAGCCCAAATGTAACACCTTCTGAATTTCACAAATCAACATTGGGCAGGTTCACATTTAACACAGAACCTGAGGTTCACCCCACCTCCTTCCACCCCAGGAGAGCACGTTCCCTGCTCCCATCCCCACGTGCATGCATGCTTCCTTTGTTGGTTATGACAAGCTGAGATTGGTTGGATTCATGAACCCATCTCAGCATATTGCTCCAAGGAACCTGAGGTCTGAAACCCACTTGAGCTCCAGGGTCAATATCCTAACCTACAAATGTAGTAGGCATTCATGCAGAGATGGGTGGGAGGAGAGCATGCTTTTGGGAGGGAGGTAACATTTTTCTCTGGTTCTTCATTAAGTGTGAACCTGCCCATTCTGTAACATTTGGTTCAACCCTATGGTCCACAGCAAGAAGTGACAGTCTGTGCATCATCAGAAGCTAAGGAGAGGTCCTGTGAGGAGGGAAGCCTTCCCTGCTGCTTGTTAATCCCTTCCATTCCCCCAGGTTAAGCCTTCTTATATTTGAGGAAGCTGAAGCAAAGGCAGGGGGTTGGCAGGGCAGGATGGGTAGTGGCGGCGGCAGGGTGTAAACATTATGGCAAGTAGATCCCAGTTGGAAAAGAGCTGGACTCAACTAGAGAAAGGAGACTGACTTCTCAAGATGGGTGGTGGTGGTGGTGCTGCTGCTGCTGCGGGGTGGGACAGGGCAAGTTTACATTTTCAAGTTGTCTCGCCACAGTTGAAGTAATGTCATCCCTCCTTCTGACTGTAGCAATGATTAGGTGAGTGCTTCATGACAAACACGGTTGCCATGATGTTGCTCAACCCACTTTGGGCAGTTTTGTGGTGATGCCAAAAATGCATGCAGACTTTCAGCGTATGTGTATGGTAAAACCATCATGTGAACATTTCACCATGAGCATACCTCCAGCCTGACAAACTTAATTCACATTCTTCAAATGGTTGTGTGAATTACCATTACTTACACTTCTTTGGAGTAGAACTGAACCTGTAGGGAGAATAATTCGTGTGTGTAGAACCTAGATCCTGTACTATTTGGTTTTTCAAGATCACTTAACATTTTGCATTGGGATTTACTAATCTGTTTCAGAGTAATGGCACCACTGAGCACCAGATGGAATCTTTTATAAGGAAGAAACTTGAATCCTTGTTAAAGGAATCTCAGATCAGGGACAAAGAAGACCCCGACAGCTTTACTGTGAGGGCACTCTTAAAAGCAACACATGAGGGCTTAAATGTAAAATTCAAACAGGTAAGGATTTTTCCTATTTTGCTGGGTACCTCAAGTCCAATGCTGCTGATATTGGATTAGATTTATTGCAGGCTTGCCATCTAAAAGAAATAGTCTCACTAGCATTATATCTAAGAAAGCCCGCAGGGTAAAATGTTCAAAACACCCTACAGAGCTACATTTTTCAAAGAAGCTATCTTTTTCTCTCTCCCTTCAAATCAGGAGGCAAAGAGAGAGAGTATATTAGAAGATATTTTAGAGGTTCTGAATTAGGGGGATATATTTACATTTGATTGTTCTTGGGAATTGGCAGAGTTGCAGAAAATTCTCTTGGATAATCGGGCATAAATATTCCTATCTCTCTATTTTTTTTAATTGGAAAAATAGTAAAAAAATTCTCACATTTTTTAGGAAAAAGTAAAAAGTCAGGCTCACTAGTGATCACAAATGTTCTGTTTAGGAAGGTTTTAAAATCTGACTGGTGGCTGAGCATTTTGTGGGTTGACTTGCAGTTGGTCTGTTGTTATTGGCTCAATCCAGACATATCAGACCATAGTTCACTGTTTGGCATAATGTCTGAATTGACAGCTGTTTGAAATCAGTTAAACCAGAAAAGAGTCATGGGAGGAGAGCTTGACTTGTGGTAGCAAGCATGGATCATCCCCTTTGCTAAGCAGGGTCCACCCTGGTTTGCATTTGAATGGGGGACATGTGTGAGCTCTGTAAGATTTTCCCCTTAGTGGGTGGGGCCGCTCTGGGAAGAGCATCTGAGGTTCTAAGTTCCCTCCCTGGCATCTCCAAGATAGGGCTGAGATTGACTCCTGCCTGCAACCTTGGAGACGTTGCTGTCAGTTTGTGTAGACAATACTAAGCTAAATGGATCAATGTCTGACTCGGTAGAAGGCAGCTTCCTAGGTTCCTATGTTTTGAAGCTGGTTTGCAAACGGTGGTTTATATGAATAATGGATTGCTGTGAAGTCCAAATTGGCAAACTGCAGCTATGGCTGCTAGGGACGTGCATGGAACTGGATTTCCTGGTTCGGTTCAAATTCGAGCTAAATTTGAACAGAACTGGGCAGTTCGGGCTTGATCGAGCTGGGGCTTGGTCCAGTCCGATCATCAAGCCCCCTGAGCCAGGTCAGGAGCCGGCTCAAGGGGTAAACTTGTAAAGGGGAATCTGACAAGTAAAGGGCTTTGCCAAGGGTAAGGGGTGGAGGGAGAAAAAATGTAGTATATAGTAAATACCTTCAAAAATAAGCCAGTGGCTGTGGTCGTGGTAGGGATATTTGTTTGTTTGTTTGTTTGTTTGTTTGTTTGTTTGTTTGTTTGATTTATATACCGCCCTTCCAAAATGGCTCAGGGATATGATGGCAGGGAGTGAGAAAAATTGCAGTATGTTTCTTTAAAATCAAGCCAGCAGTGGCAATGGGATGGCAGTGGCTGTGGGAGCGGGAGGCAATGTGGAGTATATTCCTTAAAATCCAGCAGGGATGGCGGGGAATTGGATAGCGAGGGCTCCTTCAACCCCCACCGGCCTCCCGAATCTCAGGCCTGGTCATGCTCCAATAGTTGCTGGGCCCCTCGCGCCAGCTCACAGTTCGGGTCTTTGAGCTGGAGGATGGCTTGACTCGGACCAGGCCTTGGACTGAGGGCCCCGGTTCTGTTTGGAGGTGAGCCTTTGAGCTGGCTCGCACATCCCTAATGGTTGCTTTCCTGCTTCTGGAGGCAACTGCACCATGGAGGCATGATTGCTGAATGGATGGAAACCAAAAGCAGACAAGCAGGTCTTACTCGGGTTCTGACATCTTCCTCAGTGCTCTGTATTTCTAAGCCCAGCTCCACTCACAATCTAGCTCATACTGATTGTTTCCTCTGTACAGCTGAGCTCTCAGAGCTCTCAAGGCTGTTCCCAGTACAAGATTAAAACAAGGTAAATGCACTACTTTCCCAAAGAAGACTTGATAATAAGATGGTTTCCAGCTTAGAACTGAATTCTAATGCTGTCCATGCACAGTACTAGTCTCTGCCCTCCCCCACCAAACTTGGGTATGAAGCGTATATCCATCATGTTCCTCCTGTTTTTTGCATGACAACTGTGTGTTCCAGTGGTCATTCTAACATAAATTGCAGAAACTCTCCATGGAATTGTTCACACCTGGCTTTTAGTTCGCAACTTCTCTGGAATGGAGGACATATTGGCCAAATTTACCTCCAAAGTCTCTGCGAGCTATCAGGAAGCACTTCACACACAATTCGGGGTTTTCATCGTGCATTAGTGTAGCCCAGGGTTAAAAAAAAAAATTATATCCGGGGTTTAAAAATCCACTTTTTGCTTTGTTTTTGGGGGGCAACTTCAAACTTGCAGTAAAGCCTTGCAGAAAACCCCCAGTAAAGCCTGCTGTCTGGGAAAGCAGCATGCAGCTGATGGCCAGAGTCTGGAGTTGTGCTTAGCAACTTTACTCTGTTTCCCCTGAGTTTGCCACTGAGTTGAGTCTTGTCTTTGGTGACAGTATCATCTCAGTTTATATTGCCACATCCTTCCTTCCAGCTCCACCACTTCTCAGGTGTACAAGGTTAAGAAAAAACAAAGTTATAGACACACAAACAGGAGCCTTCATTGATAGTGAATGAGCCCCAAAGCCAGGAGTAGACAGCTCTCCAGCTGTTGTTGAACTACAACTCCTTTCATTCCCAGCGACAATAAATTATGGCTGGGGAAGATGGGAGTTGTAGTTCAACTGCATCTGAAGAGCCAGGTTTTCCTACCCCTGTTTATACCAAATGTATACATTAAATAAATTTTATATAAAATTTTAATTTTAATATTTCTTCTCTATTGTGATTTTAATCTGTTTTTATGAATTTTAAATGTTTTATATTTTATATTATGTTTTAATCTGTACATTGCCTAGAGGTTTCTATATTAGGGGGTACAGAAATCCAGTAAATAAATAAATATACTCAAGTGCTGCAATACAGTTTTGCAATGGGACTGATTTCCACCAGCTGTCTGAGGAAATGGTGAAAATGGGTGGCACCTGGACTTCTGCCCAGTGCCAGGAGAACCTCTGTTTCTGCAAGGAGATGAGCCACTTTCAACAGCAAGTGGAGGTGGTGAGGAAAATGCTGCCCTTTTATGATGAGCTGGTTCCCTTCTTGAAAGGTCTCTGTGGGCAGTAGTATCCTGGAGCCCTCCCCATCAGTGCCACCTGCCCTGTCCTCGAAGTTCTTGCCCACATGTCCCAATGGTGCTCCATGTTACAACGCTCATAACTGTGCCTGTTGCAAGTCTTCATCCTGCTGAAGGGCTTGTGCTCTCTCAGTGAACAGAAAGCACGTAGAATAGAAAGATGAAGAATGGGATTACTTGTTTAGATTCTCAATCTCTATGTTCACCCTGTGGCAGGGGTTCTCAAACTTGGTCCCCAGATAATGTTGGCCAGCTCGCATCCACAGCCACAGTGGCCATCTAAGAATTGCTCAGAAGTACCTAGTTTTAATTTCATGAGGCTTTATGGTATTGTATGGTTCTTTATTTGTGCCTGGGAGATGTTAGTTTCTCCCATCAGTGAGAGGCAATGAAGTGGCACCTGCTTGAGACTGGGTTGAGATTTCTCCTTTGTGTGTCTGAAAAAGCCTATGCATTCTCATTTACAGAAATATGATATTTATTGTTCTCTTGGGAATGCTTCCATCTCATTCACATGTGTGAATTTGGACTCTTTGGACATTCCAGGGAGGTGGTGAGAGAGGAAACATGGGTAACTTGCGCGTCCTCTTCCCATGCTTCTAGTCTCTCTCAAAATGTGTCTGTAAAGGCGAGATGTGCATTTTTGGGAGATTCCTCACTGTATAAACTGCATCCTGACCGGAAAATAAATAACTGAAAATTTTGGTTAAGAGTTTGTCAGGCTTGACTAAGTCAGGTGGGGGTGGGGGATACTCTCTTGTTGTTCACAGAAAGCTAATGGGGGGAAAAAATGTTTAAGCCATAGGCTACGTCTTGCGTAACTGGAAGGACTTGCAGTGTGAATAGCTGAGGAAATGTATTTCAGTGCCTTTTTCAGCTCTTCAGAGAGATGAAAGGATGTGATGTTCTGACAGTAACACTGGATCCTGCCACAGATCATCAAACAGATGACCCATGGGATCACTTGTACAATGAATCTCAGGTGGCCTAACAAACATCACATCTGTCTCTGACCTTGGACTTTTTATTCCCCATTTATCTTAGAATTTTAAAAGTATGAAGGTCAATGTGTTTCCCCTTTTGGTTAGCATTCCTTTTGATCCCCCTTCAGCTCCTGGGTCTGCTTTCTATTTTATCTCCTGCCTTTGTTTATTTGAGGCACCAAAATCCTGCTGTATTTCATCTGCAATCCATAACGATCATATGCAAATAATTTCATTCCTGGAACCACACAAGACATCTTGACTGCTAGATATTAAAGTATAGCATATGGTCAATTAATTAGCAAGAACTGAAGAACTGGTTGTTCCAGATGTGATCCCGTTATACTTAACCTTTGTGACATTGCCTTTTCTCCTTGCCTTGTCATTCAAATTCTTAAAACCCTGCCCCTCAGGCAGAGGTGTATCTAGGGGAAATAGCACCTAGGCCAAGCACTGAAATTGCGCCCCCTGTCCAAACATCTGACACCCATCTTTCAGATAACTTTACCATAATATCAGCTGAAAAATACTGATATTTCAAGCTCGTTAATCTTTTAATTTTTCAAAAACTATTTAGCAGTGGACGTAGCCAGACAAAAAAAATGCTGGAAAACTACAAATTTCAGTATGCTGGGGCTCATGAAATACCCAAATACTATGTGGAGGTGTACTTGGAAAACTAAACAGAAGTGCCTGTCTAATTCTCTACTATGCACTGTAGCATCACTATTACATACGTTTTAAAAATAAATGGAGAATTTGACTTTTCCCAGATACTCTGAAAATAATTAAAGGATATGCAGAGTAAACTGTGTCAATTCTTAGAATATATTCTAGTATTTCAGAAAGACAGTTAAAATGAGAGAAAGAGAGCAAAAAATTCCCAGTGGGCCTTAATACTAAGGATTTCACACTGATTCAAAAGACAAACTCACCATTAATAGCCATATTATTAATACATCACATTTAACTCACTTATCACAAGAAGCAAAATAAGATCAAAAGAATACAATCCTAGCTCATAAGCTTCAGCTCAGTATTCACAAGCCCTGATTCTCTGTACATAGTGCCAATCTGAATATGTGTACAGTGACTTATATTAAAGTTTCTTTTAATTTTTTTAACCTGTAGACCCTTCGGGGGGCTTCCTAAAGGCTGTGGGGGCATGGTCTGCAAAGGTTCCTCTCCCCCACTGGCCTCTAGGGCCTCACAGGGACCATTTGAGCATGTGTGGTGGCCATTTTTAAATATATATATATTTTTAAATGAAAACAAAATGGCCACCGTGCATGCTCAAATTGCCTCTGCAAGGCCTGGCATGGCCTAGGGCCTCACAGAGGCCATTTGAGCATGCACGATGGCCATTTTGTTTTCAGTGGCCATTTTTATTTTTATTTTTAATTTTAAAAAATGGCGCCCCCTTCAAATGGTGCCCGGGGCACATGCCCTGTCTGCCCCACCTTAGATGCGCCCCTGCCCCCAGGTTCCCATGGGCATTTGTCAACCGCCCCCCCCCGACTGTTTAATTATAGCTAGGGCTCTGAACTCATCAAATTAGGTGTGAAGCAAGCCAGCCTGGGGAGAGAATTCTAAAAATTGGGCCCCCACCACATAGAAGGCTCTTTCCCTGGTTGCAACCCATTTAACTTTCAAAGACTCAGACATTCAGGGAAGCATGTCTCATTATATTTTACATCTGGGCAGGTTTGTGTGGGAGTAGGTGGTCTTTTAATTTTGCATTAATAACATTCTTTTACTAAAAACTGTTCCTAAGTCCCAAGCTGTGTTGATTACTTATTTTTTTCACAGAACTCAGACATGAAAGATAGTGGCAAGAAATCCCACAGTAAACTAATGAGCAACTTTGGTAAACATAAGGTAAGCAGAATTGGAATTTTCATTATATGTTAGTTGAATGGTTTTACTATATAAAATGAGTCCAAGAAGGCAGAAACTGCAGAAAAGTATCAACTGCAAAGGATGAATAGTTCAGCTTTGGATCCAGTTTTAGAAATCAATGTTCTTAAACTATGTTAAAAAGCAAGGTTCCCAGCTTGTATACCCTGGTGCCCTGTAAGTAATTTTTTCTGGTGTGATTATTAGGGATTTTGGTAATATTTATGATTTTTGGCTCCTGTTGTTGTTGTTATTTTGCAGATAGCTGTCCCAAATAGGCAACAGAGATTATCATTAGATCTATGAAATAAGTAGTGACGCAAGATATGTGCATTCTTGATTCAGAGCTGCATTATACTGCTTAGAGAGAATGAGTATTTGCATGGAAAGTACAATGTGCATTTAAGCTTATTGAAGATAATCTAATAATAAGCATGTGATGCAGAACAGTGATTTAGAGCTACATTGCAAAAGTAATGTAACTGCTTTTGCACATACAGTAAGTAGCCTGGACATTTGACATTGAAGATGGAGTTACCAACAATAAGGGATACAGTTGGCACATCCCTAACTTCTATGTGGGGCTGACATAATGTACCTTAAGGACGTCGCTGGAGCATTTCTCACAGCTTCTGGTAGCACTTACAGAGGAATATAGGAAGCTGCCTTCTGCTGAATCAGACCATTGGTCCATCTAGTGCAGTATTGTCTACACGGACTGGCAGATGCTCTCCAAGGTTTCAGAGTCTTTCCCAGCCCTACCTGGAGATGCCAGGGATTGAACCAGCGACCTTCTGCATGCAAAACAGATGCTCTACTACTGAGCTATGGACCCACCCATTACACCTAACCCACATGTTTTCAGTATAGACTCTGCATACCAGCTGCTAGTACCCTGTTTCCCCGAAAGCTGCTAGTACCCTTTTCCCCCGACCTACCCCGAAAGTAAGACCTAGCAGTAATTTCTGTTGTACCGCTAATTGCCCTAGTGCATTTTGGGGGGCTAAAATTAATATAAGACACTGTCTTATTTTCGGGGAAACACGGTAGTAAGCTTCAAATCAGTACTGGCCCAGGGTAAACTCAGAATGGAGAGAAGCCACCAGAAGCTTGTGTCAATTGCCAATGTCCAATGATAGCAGATAGCACTAGTAGATTAGGAGCTGGCAACTTTATTAGAGAGAAGGAGAGAGAGTAATAAAGAATGCAGAATGTTTGTTTCCTAGTGCTTACTCTGATGATGATCTGGTACCAGACAAAGACCTTTTCTTACCTTCCCAGGTCTTTTAAATTGCTATTGATAGAATTATCTGCTCCTGTGCTGTTCTCTTGCTGTGTTTTATTGTCGCTTGATTTTACTTTGTATTTATTGCATTGTATTTTGCATTTTAAATTGTGTTTGTGTTGAAGGACAGGATATAGAAATATATTAAATAAAAGAAAATAAGCATAGTTCAGGCTGATTATAACCAGGCCCAAATTTTTCAAAATTAAGGCTGCAGAACGTAGAACTTAGCTTTATGCTGAGGGGTTTTTAAAGATATAAGATCTGTTTAGAACTCATTTTCTTTTTAATAAACTTCTGCTACAGGTTTGTGTACACACACACATTCTCTCTCATCTGTAAAATTTCTGTGGCTTTCAAGGAACTAAGAAGGAAACTTAATGAGTTGTGCTATTAATTCAATTTGAAGATGAGTTCCACAAATACAGCTTATATTTGCTAATGGGTGCTATTAACAATTGAAATTCCCAGCACACTGATGAGAGAACAAATGCTATATAGTAAAATGCTTATTAAAGATATCAGCCTCTGAAGAACTTACAGTTACTGACTGCTTTGAAGACTGCAAAATATTTCAATAATATGATCATTTCAGCTAATTAGCTTAATTAGACCTGACCCATTTTCTTCATATCTGTATAAAAAATGAAATGAATATTCTCCTTAATGACCCTTGCAAGAAATGACTGACTAGATTTAATGATGATCTAAACCTTAGAATATTTTGAATTTTTTAATGCTTCTGGCTAGAGAGATATTTAGTGATGCTCTACTGAAAATTGTATATGTGTACAGTCTTCTGAGATTTTTTTTAAAAACAACTGCTGCAGATTGCAGTACATTTCAAAAGATGATAAGATAACCCCATCAGCCTAAAACCATTTATAAGAACTGTAGCCAAAATTTGCTGGAGTGTGTTTAGTGTATGCCCTTTCAGATCCTGGCATGCTTCAAAGGCTGCATTTTGCTGGTCTTTCCTATAGGGATGTGTGAACAGGCTAGAATCTGAACCTATTCAACATCAATCCAACTTGGTTAGAAGGTTTGGGAACTAGCCGAACCACACCCGGTTTGGCTCGACCCTGGACCGAACATACACACACCCCGTTCAGGGGTTTGTCAAGCCTTTTAGTAAAATAATACTAATTGGGGGTGTGTGTATCTTTTTTTTAAACTTACCCCTCTGGTGGCTTCTCCAAGGTGGCAAGGGGAGGATTCTGTGGAGGTTCCCCCTCCCTCCCCCCCGCTGGCCTTCCTCATTTTAAAAAATCATCTGGTTTGGACATCTTTGGCTCTTTCCGGGACTATTCCCCTGCACAGTGGCCATTTTGGAGGCCGCTGCGCCTGCACGGTCAGCCATGCAGGGTCTGACTGTGCTGGCGTGGCAGCCTCCAAAATAGCTGCCACGTTGGGGAGTATGGACTTTGAAGAAAAGCTGGACATTGAAGAAGCAAGATAGAACAAGCATTGACACTTTTGAACTTGGGTGCTGGAGAAGACTTTTGAGGATACCATGGACAACCAGGAAAACAAACAAATTGATCCGAGAACAAATCAATCCAGAATTTTCATTCGAAGGACAAATGACCAGGCTCAAACTATCATACTTCAGACACATTATGCGAAGACCCAGCTCCCTTGAGAAGTCCATAATGCTGGGAAAAGTTGAAGGAAAGAGAAGAAGAGGATGACCAGCAGAAGGTGGATGGACTCAATTACAACAGCAATGAATGCACCACTGAGAGACCTTAAAGGCCAAGTTAAGGACAGATCATCCTGGAGAGAATTTATCTATGTGGTCGATAAGAGTCGATACTGACTTGATGGCACTTAATCAATCAATCAGTATAGAAGGCTCTTGTGCAACTCCCGCAGTCCTCGTATATGTGTTGTTGTGCCGAAGGGCTCATATTTCTGAGCAGTGTTCCCTCTAAGAAGGATTCCCAGATGCTGTTGACTGCAGCTCCCAGAATCCCCAGCTGCAATGGCTTTTGCTTGGAGATTATGTATGTATGTATGTATGTATGTATTATTTCATTTCTATACCACCCTTCCAAAAATGGCTCAGGGCGGTTTACACAGAGAAATAATAAATAAATAAGATGGATCCCTGTCCCCAAAGGGCTCACAATCTAAAAAGAAACATAAGATAGACACCAGCAACAGTCACTGGAGGTACTGTGCTGGGGGTCAATAGGGCCAGTTACTCTCCCCCTGCTAAATAAAGAGAATCACAACGTTAAAAGGTGCCTCTTTGCCAAGTTAGCAGGGGTAACTTTAACAATGTTTCCTATTAGCTTTTTGAATTTTACTTTGTGCCATACAATGATTGTGATATTCATGCTACCTAAAACATACAATTGCGTTCAAAATCTGTAGAGCAGCACAAAATTAGCAGGCTTCCCTGTTTTCTGCTTCTGACAGATGTGCACTAAGGATTGCTGACATTCTTGTAAATGAGTATCTTAAATCTTTTCGATTTATTTATGTGAGTTGTATTCAACAACACCTGGGAATCCCTGTTAGAGGGAACATTGCTTCTGAGCACTTTCGTACTCCGGAAGGGCTCAACAAGACTGGCAACACAATGTTGAGAAGCAATGATGTGTTTCCGGTCTTGTAGAGCCTGTCCGGATTGTGAGCACCATTTGGAAAGAGCTGTCTGGCACAATAGCAGACACATACACACAGGAGGACTGGGGGAGTTTTGCAAGGGCACCTGGTACGTCCTCACAGACCTTCCTTACATGTGCATTTTATTAGTCAAGATCTCAGCTATTGTATTTTTTGTGAACTAACTGCATTGTTGCAGCCAATGGATATTCCAGGTGATAGGTCATTCTCCTGCCCGTTGCAGTGGAGGGAGAAGGCAAGATCGACTGGATAGCCTGTATGGCTCCTGGGAGGACGTGCAGGCTTCTGGGGATTGTAGTCCCTGGTGTATATGATCTCGATAACATTTCAATGGTCCAAGTGCTATCAAATTCAATTGGAGAGTTATGCATATGCTTCATTCTCTCCAGCTGAAATAAACAGGACCTACAAACTCTTAATTTTGGTTGGATTATACAAGCAGAAGGTTGCTGGTTTGAATCCCCACTGGTACTATATCAGGCAGCAGTGATATAGGAAGATGCTGAAAGGCATCATCTCATACTGCGCAGGAGACAGCAATGGTAAACCCCTCCTGTATTCTACCAAAGACAACCACAGGGCTCTGTGGTTGCCAGGAGTCGAAATCGACTTGATGGCACACTTTACTTTATATACTTTGTTGGGAAAATTAGCATAAATCTGGTGGTAATGTTGAGGGCCCTGTCCTCTAATCAATGAATAATGCAGCCCAACAAAATTGAACAGCTTTTAGTGTAATACACAATGGGGAGGATCCATTTATCAGCAGCATGCCAGTTTGCATGCAGAAGGTCTGAGAGTCAGTCCCTGTTATCTCCAGGTAAGAGGCTACAAGAAAGCTGGGGTGGGAAGCACTACCTCCTGAGACCTTGGAAAGTCACTACTAGCTAGACCAGACCATACTGAACCAATAAGGCTGCTTCATATAGTTTGATGTTCACAATACTAATACATCTACTTTGGGCTTCTCAAACAGAAGGCAGGTAAACCAAGGTCCAAATCTCATAGCACATCTGACGACGAGGATTCTCAACAAAATTATTCTGGCAAGGAAGCTGGGCAACTATGCAGGTTGGTATTGTCACTTCCCCCTAGCCATTCACTGCTAGATCAAGCTTTCTGCTAATGCCCCCTTTTCATGAAATGTGAATAGCAATTACTTTTGGAATGAGCAGCAGCAATGCTGAAATGCACTGGAGGTGGAGAAGAGGGCACATTCAATCTTAGATGAAAACAGTTTGAATAAATTGTACCTCAAAGACTGTCTCTGTTAATTATGAAAGTGAGTATTATAAATAAAATCTAAAATTTATTGTAGATACCAAGCTACTTTCCCTATTGCCTCAAGTTTCTTGTGAGTCTTGCCTTCACTTAATAATATAACTGATTTATATCCAGGTACTGCTATTTCTGTTGGATAGATGCAAGGAGAGAAGAAGAAGAAAATACAGGGTTAAAATGAATCAGTCTTGGAAATTGTTTCATCTTCTAGCCAGCCTATTTATTTTCTCTATTTTCTTGTATATATTTTTTTATGGTGTGCTTTCTAGTTGGATGATAACTGCTGTTATTTAAGAAAAGACTGGTATGCTTTGTAAGTAGATTCTTCTGGGCTTGATGTCAGATAGCAAGGCATGCTAGAGAAGGCAGTCTACACTTTTATCTACTTTTAGGAAATAATCTTTTCTTAATTAATATTTTTCTTTATTCGACAGATTGGGCCGACGGAGAAAAACCATGAAGCTGTGCCGTGATCTTTCTGATTTAGTGGTATACACAAATTCTGTGGCTGCTCAAGACATAGTTGATGATGGTAAGGCCACTGTGTGTGAATACTTAGGCATATGTTTTCCTTTTGCAGGGCATGTATTTATTACTTGATAAAGACTGAGCACATTGGGAATGTGTTCAGAAGCAATGTTGCAATGCAATACAAGTTGTTTGAGAGTATATTTTGCTACTGCTCAGCATTCAATGATTCATTCATTCATACCAGTTTGACTTGAACAGGAGAAGTTCCCAGTGATCTGTACCCAAGATATGTGATCCAGAAATCACTGACAAGATCATTACTCCTGTTGTAGTCCTGGAGGTAGCAACGAGATTTCAGTGAGCGTCCCCTGGATCAAGTGGTCTGTGGATTACAGTCAGTCCATTTTATTTTCAAACTCAACATCAAATGCCATTTTAAAGCACTTTCCATTATCTTATGCGCTTGGCTCATGTGCTCACAGGTTTGCAGAAAAGTAAAACCATGGCTCAAACTGGAAACAACATTCAATAAAATAGCACCCCAAAGCATTTGTTTGTTTGTTTGTTTATTTATTTTATTGTTAAATTTATATACCGCCTTTCATTAAAAACAATCCCAAGGCGGCATTCCCTATTCCAGGGATTTGCGGTAAGCGGGCAACATTATTTAAAGTGCAGAATTATTATTGCATTACAGTGTGGATTGTAGCACACTAGCTCTCACTAAGACTAGGTTACCTCACCCTAGGATGTAGGTTGTATCCACAAGAAACATGTGAGTGGGCCTCATACTTGTTCCATTGCATAACCTTGAATGTGAACCCGAGCTAATGTGCATACGTTTCTACTGTGCACAGAGTCAGCATCTGGGTGCAAAGCTGTTCCAGTCAAGATTGGGATCAAACATGAGGGATCTTTTCTTGACAAGCATTTTCAAAGCAGCACTCGAAACATGTTGACAGCTTTTCCAAGAAACAATTAATTAATTAATTGGAATTAACAATTAATTCCATCTGGTGGAATTAAGTTAGAGGGATCTGAATTACAGAGCACAAGTCTCCTGATTCTGTCACAGGAACTGTGTGTGTCTCTCGATTCTGCACAAGAATAACAAAAGTGCACAATTTAGAACTAGGCAAAGCATTTGGCACTCTTAGCACTCAGTGGGTGACATACCACACAACGCAGGCACTGCTGTGTCGTCCTAATGCAAGTTGCGAAAGCGCTCACTTGCGGAAATGCCAGAATTGCACATGGGACTTGTGCAATCGCCTGGACATTATTTCCAATGGCTGCGTGATTGTGCAAGCCTACTTGCACAAGTTCAGCATTTGCACCAGTTGTGCTTTCTCAACTTATTCTATATATTTATACACAGCCACTGGAACTAATGGCCAGGTGATTGCACAAGTCCCTTGTGCAATTTTGGCATTTCCGCAAGTGTGCTTTTTCGCAACTTATTTATTTAATACATATTTATACTTCCCCATATGCAAGTCCCTGGGTACTTCACAATCTTCTTTGCATTAGTAAGATGCAGCAGTGCCTGTGTTATGCTAAATGAATGCAGAACATTGCACGGTATGTCAGCCATTGCTCCGCTTCCCACCCCACCCCGGTAAAAGCAAGTGCATGAATCAAAACCAAGTTAATCACTAGTAAGACCCATTGCTTTCGGTGAGGGAGCTGAACGTGTGCAGGTGTCCCTGCAACTGAAATGAAATGGACAAAAGTACTTGTTTGTGGCGTAAGTTTCTGGTTCATATTTATTTATTATTGATTGATTGATTTGATTTGATTTGATTTGATTAGTATACCGCCCTTCCAAAATGGCTCAGGGCGGTTTGCATGTGATTGCAAACCGAGTCATATGATTGCAAAGGAGTTCTTGCAATTGTAGTTACTATAATCCCAAACAAAATCTCAGCGGCATGGAAAGCAGCTGGTTATCATTTCCAGTGCTAAGTGGATGGAACATAAGTACTCTGACCTCACCTTAACCTAAGCAGACAAGATACAAATATGTTTAGTTTATATAATTATTTCCACAGATTTTTGTTAGTAGCTCAAAATAATGAGGCTTTTTAAAGGCACTGACAACACAGCCCTGGGATTGAGACCAGCCATCTTGCTGAATCTGTCTTGAGAGTTCAGAATTTTTGTCACATCCTTTTTGTATTCTCTAGACATCCTTAATATCTATTTCAGATCCAGGGAATCAATTTGAATGTAATGCTCTGCAAACAAAAAACAAAAACAACTCCCCCCCCCACCTCAAAAACAGCACTTGGAGGTTTTTTCCTGAATTGAACTGCTGAACATCTGAATATTACAGACATTCTTCATTTAGATAAATTGTTTTGTGTTATACATCTACAAGGAAGTAGTCATTACAGTGGACATGAATTCTGTTTAATATGCAGCTGTAGACATGGTTCGAAAATGCCAACATGAATATTTATGTTTATGAAATTGAACTTATTTCAAAACCCATTAATCTGAGTCGTGCCCACATGCGCTTTTATGCAACACTGTGCCAATAGCAAAGTGCCACGTGGTAGCAAAACAAAGGGGTATTGACCCTGTTGCTCCAACAGTGGGCCAAGAAGTCCCCTTTCACTTTCAAGTGGTGGCACTTGAGAGTGAAGGCAAACCCTTGACGTCATTTGCCGTCACTCATCATCTCATGCAGCCAAATACGATTGGCTGCATTCAGCCATGACATCATCACAGCTTCATTGTGACCTTGGCCCTGACTGACCACTTTATGGAGAAGCCCTTTAAAGTTGTTGTTGTTGTTTAATCATGCTGCAGCAGATTAAAGGAATAACAGCTGTAAATAGGTGCAGAAAAATGCACAAAAGAGTGGAAAGAGACTCCCCCCCCCCCCAAAAAAAAGGATGGTTAGGTCAATTTAGTTATTCACATTTTCATCTAGGAGCAAGAATGATTTATTTAGGTGTTTCCTATGCCATGGGCTCCCAGGGCCTGAGTGCATAAACCCATGTTTGTAAGAAAGCCATTTTAAACCACGCCTGAGGAATGTTCAAATGGTAACATAGAAGGTGTAGCCCCTTTCCTGGCATTTATTTCCTCTTCAACATGCAGGATCTGTGGGGAATGTGCTGTCTTTCAGCGAGACAAGAGCTCACCAGGTTGTGCAACAGAAGGCAGAGCAGTTTATGCTTTATAACCAGAAGCAGCTCACCAGAATCTATCCATCTGCATACCGGATTGACTCCAGCAACTTCAACCCTCTAGCCTACTGGAATGTCGGCTGTCAGCTGGGTAAGTGCTGCAGCGTGTGTGTGTGTGTGTGTGAGAGAGAGAGAGAGAGAGAGATGCATGAATCTTACCTTGGTTTACTTGTCTACATCTCAGTTGTTACCTATTCTAACATTGTGTTTTTGGCATCATTAACCTACACTAATGCCATGCTTTTGACAATAGGACATTCTGGGAGGTAATATTTCTGATATATTGTTTGTATTTATTTATTTATTCATTCATTCATTCAATTTCTATACCACCCTTCCAAAATGGCTCAGGGCGGTTCTCAGAGAGAAGTAATAAATAAATAAGATGGATCCCTGTCCCCAAAGGGCTCACAATCTAAAAAGAAACATAAGATAGACATCAGCAACAGTCACTGGAGGTACTGTGCTGGGGGTGGATAGGGCCAGTTACTCTCCCCCTGCTCAATAAAGAGAATCAACACGTTAAAAGGTGCCTCTTTGCCAAGTTAGCAGGGGTCCCTTTTGCCATTCTTATCCTGATTAATCATGTGGTACTATACAAAAGTGTAGACCTGTGATAATGTAAAGTGAAACTTAGGAAGCTACCTTATACCGAGTCAGACTATTGGTCCATCTAGCCTGACAGTGGCTTCTCCAAGATTGCAGGCAGGAGTCTCTCTCAGCCCTGCCTTGGGGATGCCAGGGAGGGAACTTGGAACCTTCTGCATGCAAGCATGCCGATGCTCTTCCACTGAGCTATAGCCCTATGCCCTAGGGGGAATATTTTACAGTGCTCACAAATGTAGCTTCCCATTTGGATGCAAACCAGGTCAGTCCCTGCTTAGCAAAGGAGACAATTCCTGCTTGCTGCCACATGTCCAGCTCTTTTCCAGATGATAAGTGGGTGGGGTGGGGCCAAAGACTGGTAGCTCCAGCTTGTAGAAGTTCTAAGTGCTTATGGACACCACCAATGCAGTAAGGAATGCAGCAGCACTTTTTCTCTCTCTCTCTCTCTTTTTGGCCTGCTGGCTTACGCCTTTGCTAAAATAAACCACATTTTGATTTTGTAACTGCTGGTCTGGGTCTAGTGTGTCTAATCCTAAAACTCCCCATAGCCTAGCTGTTCAGGGTGCATTGGGGTTAAAAGGGGCTACTCTGGGGCTAACTATTCTACCCTATCAGGAGTGCCATTATAGGAGGGGATTCCACAGTCTGGCCACCATCATTGCAAAGGTTCCTGCCAAACATGCCACTGAACCTGCAGGACTTGAAGCAGAGCCCCACTCGGAGATCTTAGTGTGCAGGCAGGTTCATTTGGGAGGAGGTGGTCCTTCAGATATCCTAGTCCCGAACCATTAAAGGCATTTCAGCAAGTTAAATTGTGCCTAGAAATATGTTTCAAATCCCCACTGGTACTATATCGGGCAGCAGCGATATAGGAAGATGCTGAAAGGCAACATCTCATACTGCGCGGGAGGAGGCAATGGTAAACCCCTCCTGTATTCTACCAAAGAAAACCACAGGGCTCTGTGGGCGCCAGGAGTCGAAATTGACTCAAAGACACACTTTACTTTACCTTTAGAAATGAACTGGAAGCTTAAGACAGTGGGGTATAGAGGTCATATGTTCCCACTGCTGGGCTCCCAACAACAGTTTAGCTGCAGTATTCTGAACTACCTGGAGTCTCCAAGCACTCTTCAAGGGCAGCATTGCATTGCAGTAGTGGAGCCTCAGGGTGACCAAGGTATGGGTGGGTGATTGTGACTAGCTCAATAAATCAGTTTATATACACACACGGGCTATTGCACATGGCACACTTGTCTGGGGGCTGAGTGAAAGGTGCTGTGACGGGGAAGCTGGAGTTACCATTTCAATTAATGGTTTAGAAGAGGAGAGCTTGTCTTGTGGTAGCAGGCATGACTTGCCCCCATAGCTAAGCAGGGTCTGCCCTGGTTGCATATGAATGGGAGACTTGATGTGTGAGCACTACAAGATATTCCCCTCAGGGGATGAAGCCGTTCTGGGAAGAGCAGAAGGTTTCAAGTTCCCTCCCTGGCTTCTCCAAGATAGGGCTGAGAGAGATTCCTGTTTGCAACCTTGGAGAAGCTACTGCCAGTCTGTGAAGACAATACTGAGCTAGATAGACCAATGGTCTGACTCAGTATGTGGCAGTTTCCTATGTTCCTATGTTCCTAATCAAAGTTCCTTACAGCAGAGTGGGAGTAGGGGTAGGAAGGGTACAAAATCCACCTGGAGCCAATGTGGCGTAGTGGTTAGAGTGCTGGACTAGGAGCAGGAAGACCCGAGTTCAAATCCGCATTCAGCCATGATACTTGCTGGGTGACTCTGGGCCAGTCACTTCTCTCTCAGCCTAACCTACTCCACAGGGTTGTTGTGAGGAGAAACTTCAGTATGTAGTATACCGCTCTGGGCTCCTTGGAGGAATAGTGGGATATAAAATGTGGAGAATAAAAAATAATGCAACATTATATCAGATGAAGTTTTTAACAATCCAAAACTTGGTTCATTCTACAGTGGCGTTAAACTACCAGTCTGATGGGCGTGTGATGCAGTTAAACCAAGCCAAATTTAGTATTAATGGGAATTGTGGATACATCCTGAAACCTCAGCAGATGTGCAAAGGTAGGACTGTGCAAATGCCTTGGATACCATTGTGTGCTGTTATATGTTCGTTATTTTATGCAGTCATGCTGCAGTATGCTCACTACAATAATCATGGCAGTTTTCTGATGGAAGTTTCAGGGCAAAGCTGATAGAGTTCAACTTCCAGAACCCAATTACCAGAGCAAAAGCAATGTACTAAACAAGACTGGGATTTCTCAAACCATTGCAGGAGCTAATTAATACAAATCTGTCCTTGTAATCCATGGCTAATGAATATATGCAATGCTTGCTGTCATCTAGACTGGCAGGCAGAAATCTAAGTACAGAAATGCCCTAGAATGCTCGGAAGGGGGGAGGGAGAGAGAGGGAGAGAGTCAGAGAACATGCTAAGTGTAGATATTGTTGCATAAATTCTTGTGTTGCCTCAGCTTTATTTGTTATGAGCAAATTTTGGACGGACAAAAGGAAGTAATTTTTTCAGACAGCACATAATTAATTGGAATTCTCTGCCATGGGATGTGGTGGTGGCCACCAGCTTGGGTGGCTTCAAGAGGGACTTAGACCAATTCAAGGAAGACTGGCCCATCTGGCTAATCCTGATGGCTGTAGGCTACCTCCATGTTCAGAGGCAGGATCCCTCCAAATACTAGTTGCAGAGGAGTAGCATCAGGAGAGGAGGCATGCTTTCATTTCCTGGTTTTGTGGCTTCCCAGAGGCATCTGGTGGGCCATTGTGTGAAACAGGGTGCTGGATTAGATGGGCCTTAGGCCTGGTCCAGCAAGGATGTTATGATGTTCTTATGTACTTGACGACTGTATGCTTTTATTTGGAGGTGTTCCTTCCAATTCCTTTTATTTGGAGGTGTTTTTATTTGGATATGTTCCATTCCTTGCCTAAATTATTGCACCTTTCCATGTTCTTTGTACGCTCTAGGTACATTCAATCCTTATTCTTCAGATCCACTTCCTGCTCTCCCTAAGAAGCAACTTATACTCAAAGTCATCAGTGGGCAACAGCTACCTAAACCTCCAGATTCCATGCTAGGAGACAGAGGAGAGGTAAAATGTACTGATACAGTGGGCAACATCCAAACTGTCAGAACGAAATCCCACTGAAATTAATGCAGGCCTGCTCAATTTAGCCCCCCCCCCGCTATTTTTGAACTACAGCTCCCATAATCCTGAGCCACAGTGGCCAATAGCCAGGGATTAGGGGAATTGTAGGCCAACATCTGCAGGAGGGCCAAAGTTGAGCAGCCCTGAATTAATGGGACTTAAGTTAGTCCTGACTGACTTGTCTCATTTATTTCAGTGGTGCTTAGTCATGACTAACCAATCTGGATGTTGCCCAGCATAAATACTTCTTCTATTAGCAGAGCTCATGTATTAATGCTTAGCAAATGATATTGATCAATATCATTAGAGTATCCAATATTTTGTATATTAATTGCACATAAATTTCTTAAGGATATGCATGCTACAAACCTAATGTTACTCACTCATAGCTATTACCAGCGTTCAAATTAAAATTCTTACCAAATTATACAATTGTAAAAGGCATTATATATTAATAATGTAGGGACTTGCTTCCTAATAATCTTTGCTTTGAGAGTTTGTAAACCTCAATAATTCATGATTTTTACTATTTTATATTTGAAATGAAAAGATAAATTATTGACGTTGGCACAAGAGAACCTCTCTTTTCCATAGTGTAATTGCTGGTAGAAAACTTGTCTTGTTCTGAATAGAAAACATCCCTCCTCTTTCTTTTCTTTTCTTTTTTTACACAGAATATTTGACTTGATACCTCATTACTGATTCTTTTTACCCTTCGTGGCATAGCACCCTCAAGGGATGGAAAGATTCACTAATAAGATTTGCTGTCCATACAGTGTAGGGCAATTAAGCAATTTAATTAATCTTTTATCTAAAAAATGTATGGGAAGTATTACATAAAATATCCTTAAATCATTGTATATAAGTAAAGGTTTTTACAAAATATTGTGATATTAAAAACCGTATGTCAGACAAGTAGAACAAATTGCCCACAGAAGACGTTCAGACTTTTTTTTTTTAAGAGCTTGCATTATGACCTGACAGAACTGTGTACTTGCTGGACTAGACATAGATTTAAGTCTTTTCATAAATACTTTAGAGTTACCTGAATGCTTAACTGCCCCATGTTGCCAGAACAGCAAATTTTATAATCTGTTCTTTCACCCTTTCAGAGTACTGTTCAATATAACCCAACTATAGTAATTTATTTTCATTTATATATAAGATACACATAAGTAAGCAGATGCCTTATACCAAGTCAGATATGGCTGACTCAGTCCTGTAGTATTGTCTTACTCTGACTGTCAGCAGCTCTGCAAAGTAACTTTCAGTGGTTCCCCCCAGTCCTATCTGAGATGCTTCAACTGGAAATGCTAGAGAGACAAAGCAACATGCTGCTGTACTTGTCATCTGTCGACTGTGGGCCACAGCTGACCTGTAGTATGTGAGAACTTGGACCCTCAACTGTATGGGTGCACTTCTTGCTTGTTCCTGGGATCCTGCTGATCTGTCATGGCCCCTCAGTATGGGAGACACCTGATTAGTGTCTCATCTGGGTATACCAATGGGTCCACATTTTGGCTTGTGTCTAAACTAAGATCTCAAGTGGTAACTTTTAATGTCCTGGTTGCAATCTAATAAAAGTTCCTGGTATAACAATCTCAGTTGACATTTTATGTGTGCATTTCATAAACGTATAATGATTATTTGGACTATTTTTCCCATCTCCAAAAATACAGATAATTGATCCCTTTGTTGAGGTGGAAATTATTGGGTTGCCAGTTGATTGCTGCAAAGACCAGACCAGAGTAGTAGATGACAATGGTAAGAGATACAACCTGAACCCTCTCTTATGTGTTATGTTTCCAAATGTTAGGGTGTGACTAAGGCTGCCATCCTAGGCATTACTTATCTAGAAGTAAATCTTTTTGAGCATACTTGGTTTTACTTCCAAGTAAACATACATAGGATTCCACTGTAAAGGTTCAGCGAATACCTAATAATCTGAGTTGAGTAATCATGTTATGCAGATGTATTCAGTGTGCAGGATAAGATAGAGCCCATATGCTTTTATCCCAAAGTTTTGTGCATTTTAGTACTAATCTTGTTTTAACATGCTTGTTTCCCTTGGATCTTATTTCCCCCTTGAATTAGGCTTTACAATGGGACAGAAGCCCAATTCTACCTAGAGTGTCTTTTATGTGAACAATATTCCCAAGCATTTATTGTAACACACACACACCTCTTATCTTGTAACTTGCAAAACAGTATTTCTGCTAGGATGTCAGACCTACTTGGAGGCCATAAATGGCAATGCATGTATGCAGAGAACCATAGCATGAGCAGTGAGCAATCCTCAGGTATGGCTGCAGTCCCTGGTGGAGATTCCCATATTAAAAAACCTATATGGAAAAAATCCACTCTGCAATCATGAGAATCCCCAAAAGAAACTGTGGGCGTGGGGAGTGTTCATATACAACTGCTTTTCTTTTGGATTCTTCTCTGGGGCAGTCAGGGTATATTGCGTGAAGCCATTTTAGAATGTATGAACTAGACCTGAGTACAGTTGAAATCAAAGAGACTAACTTGTGGTGAACCACATTTGCCTGTTCCTATAACAAGACTGATATTAATAGACTCCTATATATTTGGGGAGGAGGGTTTGCTTTCCTGCTATCTGATTGCACAGTTGCATATTGTTAATGATGCTACATACTTGCAACCAGTTATCCTGATGTGCTTGTTCCATGTGGGTCCAGAAGCTCTTGGACCACTGTGCGTTCCTACTTGCTTCTGTGGAGCTGCCCCTCCACTGAAGTCAATGAACAGGCTCTGAATAGGTGGCGATTTTGTTATCATCACAGAATTGTATCATACTTGACTCTCGTTTGTTTAATATTAAACATATGCTTTCTCTGAGTGGTAAAGATTAAGGCAGTTCTCATGATCAGAAACTGGGTAGGACAAGTGTCAAACCCAGCTTCGGGAGCTGCGTGCACACTCTATTTTTAGTCATCTGTGAACAAACAACTAGGTGGGAGGAGGTGGGAGTGATCATGTGTAAGAGAGGAGATGGGTAGGACGGCTTTTTCTCCTACCTTGTGAAATGCTGGGTCTGGGAGCTGAGTATATAGGAACATAGGAAGCTGCCTTATATCGAGGTCCATCTGGTTTAGTATTGTCTACACAGACTGGCTGAGGCTTCTCCAAGGTTGCAGACAAGGGTCTCTCTCAGGCCTATCTTGGAGATGCCAAGGTGGGAACTTGGAACTTCTGCATGCAAGGATGGTGCCATCCAACCCAGTTCCTCTCTCACACATGATCATTCCCCTTTCCTCCTGCTTAATTGTTTGCTCACACATGATCGAAAATTGTGAAGCTATTCTGACGATCACCAGAAAGCGGGCTTAAAACATATCTGTTTGGCCTGGCCTTT
The DNA here is from genome assembly GCF_027244095.1 of Hemicordylus capensis. Classification (NCBI taxonomy): domain Eukaryota; kingdom Metazoa; phylum Chordata; class Lepidosauria; order Squamata; family Cordylidae; genus Hemicordylus; species Hemicordylus capensis. The sequence continues at coordinate 323,791,301 of NC_069659.1, read as the reverse complement.
CAGGGCTTTAAAAAAAATTTAATTTTTAATTTTTAATTTGATTTAGGGTTTTTAATTACTTAACACACACACACCCCGGCCTTGTGCAGATGGGAGGGAGTTTGTCCCAGCCTGTCCTGCATGAAGCCCAGGAAGGGTTCCGTTTGACACTTTTGGTCAAGGGGCGGGGTTTCGGCCAGGATCGACCGATCCCCGCCACATTTTCCATTCTCTCTTCAGTTGGGGCCAGGCAATCACAGGAGAAGGAGCTCTCCCCTCCCTCCCTCCCCGGTACAGAGCAGGTCTAGCGACTGGCCGCCTGAAGGGGCTGAGTAGGAATTTTTTGCTCCCAACGCATTGGCCACTGTTGGGGTTTTTTTCACCTACTCCGTTCTGTGTCCTGGGTGCGTAGTTAGAGTTAGGTCAGCCACAATGGCAGGAACAGTGCGGGCAGGGTGGTAATTTGAGGGTTAGAACATCGGTGAGCACCCTTGGATATGTAAAAGGGGTGATTGGTTAATCTCTCCTTTGTAGCCTGTGCGGCACGGGGAGAATGATTGCCATGAACCTGCTTCAGGACTTCTCCAACCTTTGGGCTGTGCGGTCCGGGGTGGACGAATGCCTAGAAGTATCCAGATCCTCTCTTACAGAAGGGGGGGTCGGCTTTGAAGGAATTGGGTGGGGTGTACCTGCCCATTCCCAAGCCAGGGTGTGTCACCCAGTAGGGTGCTGGGTAGGATTTCAGAGTTCTGACCTGCTTCTATTGGCTCGCACTGTTCTCTAAGGGTGATTAATCACCTGGTGTTCCAGTCTGCCATGCCTTGTGTAATAGTTAACAAAGTTGTGGCCCTTTTCTTCCATACTAAGTCTACGTGTCTTCTTGAGCTGGGATCTGGGGACAATGTTTAATTTTTGTTTTAAAATGTTTTTAAGTTGTTAGTTGTGTTATTGTTTTTAATTTGTTTTAGCTTTTCATTGTTTTATAAGTTTGTTTTAATTGTAAACCGCCCTGAGCCATTTTGGAAGGGCGGTATATAAATCAAATAAATAAATAAATAAATAAATAAATAAATAATAAGGGAGCCTAGCTTAGGCGGTGGTGAAAGCAGTGGTGATCGTCGGAACCACCGGGCTCGCGGGAGAGCCTGGTGGTTCCAAGGCGGCTGGCCCGCCTAATTCCCCCTCCCTTTAAATGAGGTTAACAGAGTGAGCACTCAGTTAACCTTGTTTTTCTGCTCGTGTGCTGCCATGGCATGCGGTGACACACAAGCAGACCCTCAACTGGGAGGCTACAAGCAGCGTCCCGGGCTTGGAGTTCCCCCTAAATGCCCCGCGTGCTCATGCGGGGCATTCTGGGACTTCCAGGGGCTGAACGGCCCCCGATCCCCACAGCCCTCACCAGCGCCATGATGGAGCCAGTAGTTGTGTGGGCGGCCGATCTGGCCGCTCAGTGCTCTGTGGGCTAAGCCCTCTCTACCCGCAAACCAGCTCAAGGCAGTGTTCTCTCTAATTTTTTTCCATCTGTGTGCGGAATGAATTTTGTTCTGGGTGGCAGTATCAAGGCCGTGTGTGCGCGCCTGCATTCAGAATGGGTGGGGCCTTCCTGATTCAACCTGAGCGGGATCTAAAATTAACTGAGCAGACATCAAGAAATGTGTGAGTATATTCCTACTAAGTAGAAATATTCCTTAGTAGAAATATTCCTACTATGTATTTGGAGCTGTCTTTATGATTACTGCAGCCAGGAGCTTACATACTGCTAAATGGAGACCACAAATAATCCCTACTGTAGATGAGTGGTTATTAAAATCATGGGAATATGCCTCTATGGTTAAGGTTACTGCTTACTTATAGAATACTTCAGATGAAACATTTATTTCTGTTTGGGAGCCTTTCATAATTTACAGTTGAGCTCGGTGTCAACACCCTCATCCAAGATTTGGCTTTTCTTTCTAGAATAGACGGCTAATTAAAGTGGTATTTCTGTGTTTTTTGTTTGTTTGTTTGTTTGTTTGTTTGTTTGGGTTTTTTACAATTCTTGGCAAGGGCAGTTTTGTGTGGGTGTGTGTTTTTTGGAAGGTGGAGAACAGAGGGCTGCTGAACCTCCCGATTGGTGTATGTAATTATGAGATGTTTAAGAAACATTAATGGTAAAGTTACTTTTATCTATCTTTTTTCCTGTGTCTCTTTTCTATTCTGTCATCTTGTTGAAAAACAAGAAAAATACATTATTCCAAAAAAAAAAAAAGTGTGAGCACACGCGCATGCCTTAGAGGGAACACTGCCTCGAGGCGCTTCACACTAATCGTGTGAAGCACCTCTGTGTGTAGCTCCCCAATCTGGGAAGGATGCTTGTCTTACCCAGTTTTTGATGGTGTGGACTGCCTTATTGTGTGTTAGCTTCTCAGCCAGAGAGCCACACTTGCGGCCCATAGGAGACACCACTATTTCTTGGACCTTGCACCAAAGAACACTGTCATATAGGCAAACAACTGTCTCAGGGCAGGTTTGAATCAGTCAGGCCAGTTCGGTTCAAAACTGGACTGAATTTGAGCCAGCCTGGGCTTGGCCTCGGCCAAACCGGGTCCAGTCCTGTTTGCAGGCCAGCTTGGTGGGTATACGTGTAATGGGGAATCCGGCAAGCATTCCCCTTTACAAATAAAGGGGGATTCCCTAGCCTAAGGAGGAGAGAGCGAGCAAAAAGGTACTTGTTACCTTTAATTCCAGCTGGTAGGGAAGGCAGAGGCAATGGTGGGGGCTCCTCCAACCCTCCTGCTGGTCTCCCAAATAACAGCCTGGGCCAGCTGCAGCCCAGTCTGGGCCTCTTCACACATGCAAAGGCCATTTTTGTGACCACACGTGTGCAGAGGCTATTTGCATCACCCCATGATTCGTGTGGTGATGCAAATTGCCTCTGTGCATGTGAGAAGGTCACGAAAATGGCCTCCTTGCATGTGCAGAGGCCTGAACCGGGCCACAGCCTGCCTGGGCTGTCATTTGGGAGACTGGCAGGCGGGGTTGGAGGAGCCTCTGCCACAGCTGTCCACTGTCCCTGCCACCTGGAATTAAAGGTAACAAGTACCCTTTTGTTCACACACACACCCCTTGTGCTAGGGAATCTCCCTGTACTTGTAAAGGGGATTCCCTTTTACAAGTATACCCCCTGAACTGCCCGTGAGCCAGTTCTTAGAAATGAGGGTCGATCCAGTTCAAACTCGGACCGCCTAAACCAGGCTGGTTCAGTTTCAAGCCCAGTTCGAATCAAGCCAGCTCGCACATCCCTACTCTCATGGATCTTTTAGTAAGTGATTGAAAATTACTCCTGTTTTGGGAGATGTCAATATCCTTCCAAGCAGGGGTGACTGGTTTCTATATTCTCAGAGGACACCATATTCTGCAGACATTAGTCCAGGGGCCAGAAGAATACGATCTCTGACCAGAAGCAAAGTACCTCCTGAGTGCTCTGTTCAATGAACATCTGATAATCTTTGATATATAATGATGACAGCTTACATAGATATCTTTTTGCTTCTCCCCAGACTTATTTTATGCTTTACCCTTCATAGGTTTTAATCCTGTTTGGGAAGAAACTCTCACTTTCACCGTCCACATGCCTGAGGTAGCATTAGTTCGGTTTCTTGTTTGGGATCACGATCCAATTGGCCGAGACTTTGTTGGACAAAGAACTGTGGCCTTCAGCAGCCTTATGCCTGGTTAGTACAGTTTGCTTTCATGTCTGTTCTTCAGCTGAAAACCAGAAGTCCAGTAGCAGGCTGGCACCAGAGGGAAAATGGCAAATTGTCTCCATCTACACTGTGGATATGTGGAGGGTGAGGAGAACAAGCAATGTTCCAAGCACACGAAGTATGGGCTAGGGAGTAGGAAGGCACATACAGACAAATGAGGAAACAGTCCTCATCGGAAGCTAAGTCTAGACAAGACTGAAGTAATTAAGTTTGATATATGACCAGGCTGGAGTGGGGATTCTTAAATTTTATTTGTTTGTTTAATAATAATAATAATAATAATAATAATAATAATAAGAAGAAGAAGAAGAAGAAGAAGAAGAAGAAGAAGAAGAAGAAGAAGAAGAAGTCAGACAGGTGTTATTGACTGGTTTGTTTTATCCAGACATCGAGTCCTTCCCAAGGACCTGGGATGCCAGAATTTTATTGTCAATGGTTATAGATATCGTCGCAGAATATAGGCTGTTCCCAGTAAAGCTGCTTTTTGTAATTGGCTGATGGTGATTTCTGTGGCCGCTATGGTGTTGAGGTGCTCTTCAAGGTCTTTTGGGACTGCACCCAGGGCGCCAATTACCACTGGGATTATTTGGGTCTTCCTCTGCCACAGCCTTTCAATTTCAATTTGTAGATCTTTGTATTTGGTGATTTTTTCTATTTATTTTTCTTCTATTCTGCTATCCCCTGGTATTGCTATGTCGATTATTTTCACTTGTTTTTCTTTCTTCTCGACTACAGTGATATCTGGTGTATTGTGTGGCAGATGTTTGTCTGTTTGTAGTCGGAAGTCCCATAATATTTTTACATCTTCATTTTCTTCAACTTTTTCAATTTTATGGTCCCACCAATTCTTGGCTACAGGTAGCTTGTATTTTTTGCAGATGTTCCAGTATATCATCCCTGCTACCTTGTCATGCCTTTGTTTGTAGTCAGTCTGTGCGATCTTCTTACAACAGCTGATTAGGTGGTCCACTGTTTCATCTGCTTCTTTACAAAGGCGGCACTTGCTGTTTGTGGTGGATTTTTCTACTTTTGCTCTTATTGCATTTGTTCTTAGTGCCTGTTCTTGTGCAGCCAGTATTAAACCCTCTCTTTCTTTCTTCAAGTTGCCATTCTTAAGCCATTGCCAGGTCTTGGAGATGTCTGATTTTCCACTTATATTGTGTAAATATTGACCATGCAGTGGCTTATTTCTCCATTTTTCTGCTCGGTTCTTGACTTGTTCTTTCTTGTAGGCCTGTTTTGTTTCATTGGTGTTGAATAGTTTCGCGTTCCTGACCATCTGAAGTGCATCTTCTTCACTGTCCTTGATATATTCTTCAAGGCCTCTTTTCTACTCCTCTACTGTTTGATGGACTTGCAGCATTCCTCTTCCACCTGAGCTGCGAGGGAGGTAGAACCTATCTACATCACTGCGGGGGTGCAGAGCATGATTGATGGTCATGATTTTCCTGGTCTTACGATCTAGCGTCTCTAGCTCTGCCTGGGTCCAGTCTATTATTCCTGCAGTGTATCTAATAACAGGTATAGCCCAGGTGTTTATGGCTTGTATGGTGTTCCCGCCATTGAATTTGGACTTGAGGATTTTTCTGACTCTCCTGATGTATTCACTTCCCATTTTTCTTTTAACTTCAGTGTGTGCGATGTTATCAGCCTGGAGAATGCCCAAGTATTTGTAAGGTTCTTTCTCTTCCAGGTTCTTGATGTTGCTTCCATTGGGCAGTTCTATTCCTTCTGTTTTCGTTATTTCCCCTCTGTTCATTATTAATGCAGCACACTTGTCTAGTCCAAACTCCATTGCTATATCGCTACTGAATATACGGACAGTGTTTAGCAGTGATTCGATTTCTGACTGGGACTTTCCATACAACTTCAGATCGTCCATGTACAGCAGATGGTTGATTTTACTGGATGTTTTAGAAGTTTGGTATCCGAGGCTTGTTTTGTTTAGTATTTGTGAAAGTGGGGTCATGGCGATTACAAACAAGCAAATTATTGGTTGTTATTTCTGCAAGTGCAGCATTGACATCTTTTAATGCCTGAGCAAGTTGTTTTTTGGCAACTGTTTTTAGAGCGGGAAGTCGAACCCTGGTGGTTGTTTGGTTCATGTGCTCAGTTATTTTTTGCTTTAGTTCTTGTTGCTTTTCTGTTAAACGGCATTTGGGTTTTTGAGGTGAAGGCAAAGGGGAGGTTGCCTGGTTTTGATTTTGAAACAGTTCAGCAACGGTGGTATCCTCTATTTCCAACACCTCCTCCATCTGCGCCTGAGCAACTGCTTCAGTTGGTGGTAATTCTTCTTCCATATCTTGAGCCTGTGTTGCTCTTTGCAGTTCTTCCAGCTCAACTCCTGTGAATACTTTATTTCTTATTATGTATCTTCTCTGGTCTGCTAGCCTTTGTTCTGTTATTTCTGTATCTGGATGCTTCTCTTTCCAAATTTGGTACATTCTTTTTTAAATAACCTCTTCTAGTTGGACTAGACTTGTAATAGCAGATCATTATTTCCTTGTTGGCATTTTTTGTATATTTTTTTCGGTTAAGCGACATTTCTTCCAGTAGCTTTGCTGTCTCCAGCCCTGGTTGCTCAACTGAAGATCCTGAGTCCTGTAGCCCACTTGCCACCAGATGTCCAGGGACTATAGCACCTGGCGCGGTCCTTGTTGACCCGGGCGACGACCGATCCGGTATAGATTTATTAAAGTTACGTCTCACCATATTGTTGATGGGAGAGGCACTCTTTGTCTGGCTCCTCTGGTGAGACCTGTCCAGTATGGTTGGACCTCTGGCATAGCTCTCACCTTCATCAGAGCACACAAGCCCCACAACCACGTCAAGGTAGTGCCTCACTGGGGGTTGTTGTTGTTGTTGTTGTTGTTATTAACATATTTCTATACCGCCCAAAACTTGCTTCTCTGGGCAGTTTACAATTAATTAAAATCATTTAAACATTAAAATCAATTCAACAATTGAAATAATTTAAACATTAAAATCCTTAACATTAAAATAAGTTAAAAGCCAACATTAAAGGTATTAAAACTATAAATCTACTGAAAAGCTTGGGTGAATAAAAATGTCTTCAGTGCCTTTTTAAAAAATTGCCAAAGATGGGGGCAAAACAATTCAAATCAAAACCCAAATGAACAAAACCAACAGCAAAACATAGTAGCCACTAATCAAGTATGAGAACTACCAACTGGAATAGGATTGAAACACAACATTCTTAATCTGCTTGTATCCAGAAGGGATGGAACCAAAAGCACAGCCAATGGAAGAACATTGCAAAGCCCCAGGCCAGCAACTGAAAATTCCCTGTTTCTTATGGAGGCCAGTCTGGTCTATGAATATGATGGAACATAAAGCAGGGCCTCCCCAGATTATATTAAATGATGGGTAAAGTAGATTCAAATATAGCCATTGTAGCTTATTACTTTGAAACTTGAAAGCATGCTCTTCACATTTCCTGTGTAACATCCAGAACAGGAACTACAGTTATACTTGCATCAAGCACTCACATGCTAAAAGCTAAAAGCCTCGGCATTTTCATTTAGCAAAAACTAGAGGCAAGTTTCCATTCCTCCACTGAAGGAATGGGAACAAACAAACAAACTTTATTGTTTTTCCCTGGAGGTTTTGTAGGGCTTCCCAACTTCAATTGTCATTACACGCTCTTTATCTTAGGGCTGTTCTCGCGATCCTGACGGCCTGTGGAGCACCCAGTTGCAGTAGGAGAGACATGAAGGCTCCCGACTGGCAGCTGTATGTTTGCCAAGATCAAGTTATGAGGAAGGGAGAGTGATCGTATGGGAGCCAGGAGGTGGGTCGGATGGGCACACCCAACTCATATTCTGTCCTCAGCATTTTATCAAAGATGGATGAAAAGCTGTCCTTCCCAGCTCCCACAGAATCATTCCCTTCACAGCCACCGATCAGGCTCCCCTACCCTAGCTGGGCACTTTGCCAACTCTGTTTAGGGTTGTGAGAACAGCCCCATTATATATTAACCCTTTATAGTTTGGTGGGAGTAGCATCTTGGCCTGAAAATTTCAAATAGCTGGCTTTCCTTTTCTTCAGGGTACCGGCATGTTTACTTGGAGGGACTGACTGAAGCCTCTATATTTGTACATATAACCATCAATGAAATTTATGGAAAGGTAAGTGAGGAGCTGTTGTCTTATTTCTTGCAGTAACAGGATATTGTTGGGTGTGCATTTTGTTCTGAACATTTTCTATTGAAAAAAATCTGAATATCTTAAGGACATGTGTTTAAACATAGTAGCAATTATTTATAATTGCTACTATGTTTAAGCATGCATCCTTAAGATATTTAGATTTTTTTTCTGAATATTCTCTCTTCCCAATTTGGCAAATAAAACAGTACAGTTCTTTCCCAAACTATTCCAGAACAGCTTCCAAAATTAATCTACAAGAAGAAAGGGAATATAGTTGAGAAATACAACATGGACACAACACAGAATTGAACACAGAACAGTCTGAGGAAGAATATCAGGCTTGATGATAAACAACCATTTCCCATGTGTATTGTACAGTACCAAACATCTAGGGAAATTGTGTTCCTCATATGAGACAAATCTTGGATGCTCCATGCGAGCAGAATGGCTCTATTGGAGGCCAGTATAATTGTCCCTCCCCTAACCAGGCAACCTCAGTGCCTACCCATCAATGCTATTTGTTTGTGCTACATCACACATCAGGTTGGTTTAAAGAAGAACCTACCCACATGGTTGGTGTTGCTCACGCCCAGCCTCTTATTTAAACCAGTCCCTTGGCCCCTATGAATGCAGCATTAGCACACCACATGTGGATGCCCAGTGGGCTAGTGAGGCAGAAGCAAGCAACATGACCTTGTTCAAGTGAGATTCTGGGTGTGTGCAACACCACAAAGTTCTTCTTGCTTTACCATTCTCGTGTTTAAATCAGCACTGAACATTCACTTTGAGGGTTATTCCCTTTCTGACTCATGGTAGTATTCAATTGAAAGAAGTATTCAGCAACCCACTGCTTCTCAGGCCCTCGACTCACAGTCTAGACTTGGCAGAAGCAGGAGTCCTGGAGAGGAACAGGTCACTGGATACGTCAACAAGAGGCATTGGTGGGCTCCCTAGAAATGTAGCATATATGGAGCACGATGGTGGTGGCTGAGTATCAAGATGGAATGGGGAGAAAGGGGAAGAATATAGTGTGGCCTCTGATAGAACTGCTTTGCACCCTGCTTTCTGCACATGGAACAATCAGGATTGTGCCCTATAAATTGCCATTTACTGTAATTACCCAAGCACAGGAAATGGCAGTAATCGCTTCACGATCATATGTTCAAATATTTTGAAGGGTGGACTCAGACTATCTGGAATAAGAAACTGTAGTTTTTGCAGTTTACCTGTTCTTCATAAAAATAGTGTGCAAGTAAATGGCATTAACTAACTATGAATGAACATGTATAATATGTGCACTCCAAAGGTTTATTTCTGATGTGGATCTCCAACCTGAATGAGTTAACAATGCCCCAAGTGCTAACTGGCCATCTTTCCTTTCCAATTAATCTCCCCACCCACCACTTTACTTCCAGTTTCTTCCAGATAAAGGAACCACCCTTTTCTCCATTCACAAAGACTGTGTGTGGGGGGGTGGCAGATATGATGGTTGCTAGGTATACCCTGCCTGCTAAGGGGCTAAGGGCAGCAGTCTTTAAACGTTTTTATTTTGTCTGAGATGTGTTTGTGTCGATATCTTTATTTTGTTTGAGACATTTTGAGTTGTGTTCGCATTGTGCGCCGATCCATGTCCACGCAGAACCATTGTTATCCCCCTGTGTTTCAGAAGATGGGATATTTTAAAACTTGCTTCAGGTTTTAAAATGGCAAAACAAAAGCATTTTCATGAAACTGCTCTTTCAGAATTTCTGCTAAATTCCTTAGATGAGTATTTTAGAACAACCCTTGGTAATATAAACATCCCTGTGCAATTAAGCAAGAAGGTGGGTGTCTGTTGCCCAGCGTATAGATTTTTAATGTAGATCATGCCATTAATAACTGGATGCTGTAGCCATTTTAGTAGCACTGATGCTAAGAGAGCCAGTGTGGTGCAGTGGTTAGAGTGCTGGACTAGGACCGGGGAGACCCGAGTTCAAATCTCCATTCAGCCATGAAACTAGCTGGGTGACTCTGGGCCAGTCACTTCTCTCTCAGCCTAGCCTACTTCACAGGGTTGTTGTGAAAGAGAACCTCAAGTATGTAGTACACCGCTCTGGGCTCCTTGGAGGAAGAGTGGGATATAAATGTAATAATAATAATAATAATAATAATAATAATAACTAGTTGAGGGGCATGGGAAATCAGTGTAGCAGACAGGGGTGTAGCTATAATTGAGCAGATGGGTTCAAAGAACCCGGATCCTGCAGCTCCTGAGGGCCCCCCAGCCCCACCCCCCCTGTGTTCTTCATTATATCCGAAGGGCCTCTGGGAAGAGGGGTGAACACAGGCCCCCTCTCCCCTAGCTCCACCCCTGGTAGTAGATGCTGAGAAATGGGAAGAAGGATTTATTTTGGTAAATTTCCCTATGTTGTTTAGTGAGCAGCTCTAGAAGGCAAATACTGAGCTACTTTAAACAGAAATGTTTTTTCTTAAGTGCATATACAAAACGCCCTCTTCCTCCCATTTCAGAATCCAGACTCCTTTGTTCTGGTCAGTTTCCCTTTCACTGAGCCAAAAAAGCAAGAGCTACTCTTAGAGATTTATTTTATGTTATTTATTTTTATTTATTTTATTTATTATTACATTTATATACCGCCTTTCATTAAAACCAATCCCAAGGCGGTTTACAAAAGTTAAAAAAAATACAATTAAAATGACAATAAAAATATTAAGCAAAAAATATAAAACCAATCTAATTTAAAATCTATAAAATACAAACATAAAAACTATATGCGAGTAAAACACATAGAAGCAGCAATAAAACAATCATGTAAAGGCCTGGGTAAAAAGCCAAGATTTTACAAGCTTTCAAAAAACTCTGATGGAGTCAGAGGAGTGAATGGCCATGGGAGAGCATTCCAAAGCCTAGAGGCAGCAACAGAGAAGGCCCTATCCCAAGTGCACGACAGCCAAGCCTCTCTCATTGTCGGCACCCAGAGCAGAGCCCCCTCAGATGACCTCGTCAAGCGGGCAGCAACCCTTGTGAGCAGGCGGTCCCTCAAGTACCCTGGGCCCAAACCATTAAGAGCTTTAAAGGTCAAAACCAGCACCTTGAATTGGACCCAGAAATGTACTGGCAGCCAGTACAACTCTTTCAAAATGGGTGTGATGTGCTCCCACCGGGCAACTCCCAATAAAACCCAGCTGCCACATTTTGCACTAGCTGCAGTTTCCAGATATCCTTCAAGGTCAGCCCCATGTAGAGCACATTACAGTAATCCAGCTGTGACGTGACTAAGGCATGGGTAACTGTGGCCAGATCTGCCTTCTCGAGAAAGGGACGCAGCTGGCGCACTAGCCGAAGCCGTGCAAAGGCACCCCTGGCCACCGCCTCCAACTGAGCTTCCAAAAGCAGAGCTGGGTCCAGTAGTACCCCCAAGCTGCGTAGTTGCTCCTTCAAGGGGAGTGCAACCCCATCCAGAACTGGTAAATTCTCATCCCGATTGGCTCTCCTAGTGACCAACAGTACCTCCGTCTTGTTCGGATTAAATTTCAGTTTATTAGCCCACATCCAACCCATCACAGCCTCCAGCCCCCGATTCAGGACATCCACTGCCTCCCTAGGATCGGGTGACAAGGAGAGATAGAGCTGAGTGTCATCCGCATATTGCTGACAACTCAGTCCAAGTCCCCGAATGACCTCTCCCAGCGGCTTCATGTAGATGTTAAACAGCATGGGGAACAAGACCGAACCCTGCGGGACCCCACAGGCCAATGGCCACGGGGCTGAGCAGTAGTCCCCTAGCACCACCTTCTGGACCCTCCCCCCAAGAAAGGACCGGAACCACTGCAACGCAGTACCTCCAATTCCCATACTTGAGAGGCGGCCCAGAAGGATACCATGGTTGATGGTATCGAATGTTGCCGAGAGGTCCAGCAGAACCAACAGGGACGCACTGCCCCTGTCTAGTTCCCGGCGTAGGTCATCCACTAGAGTGACCAAGGCAGTCTCAGTCCCATATCCGGGACGGAAGCCAGATTGAAAAGGGTCCAGATAATCCGTATCATCCAGAGATTCCCTGCTTAATTGTGGCATAAGTTTTCCTTCTTTTTAACCTGATTCTCTATACATCAACAACATAGACAATTATCATCTGCTGCTCAGGAACAATCATGCTAGATCAAAGCAAGCACATTTCAAGACAGCTCCTCCCCAGACTGATTAAACCAAGGTGTGCAAGCAAAACTGATTTTGAAACTAGATTTAAAAAACAAAACAAAACACTCTTCTGTGGCAGATTTGCTGGTAATTAAGATCAATCTTGCTAAACCTGAGCTGCAGTTTAGATCTTGACCATTTAGATCTAGAATCTTGAGAGCAGACCAGGGAAAATTTTAGCTTTTAGCAGTTAAGGCAAGCTTTGATAAAATCTAGCAGATGAACTCAAATCTGTCATCCTAAATCGTAAAACCTTTGAATATAAAGGAACTAAAGTGTTCCAAGGATAGATCGGAGCTCCGATCTAAACTACTAAATTTTATCAAATATTGTTTACAAGCTTATTTAGAAGATGCCTAGATCAGAAGCTACAGAACTGAGTGAGTAGAAGAATGATGAATTGTTTGTTAATTTGCCATAAAGGATTGTATTATTGTGTATCCATGTTTTTCTTTTTTACTATACATTTAAGAAATGTGTATGTTGATGTATACATACGGTATACTATACCTTAAAAAAACGGTATATTTTAAGAAATGTGATCTGACCGAATATGATTATTAAAATACCCGGTTTCCAAAAGCTAATATTAGAAACATCCTGTGTCCTACTTAAAACTGTGTCCCCTGGCTTTCCCAAGGTTCATTTTGTTACCTATGCATCTGTTTAACTGGTGATTGCACCATTATTCATGGCAGTGGTCTTTTTAGAAATCAGTGGTGAGCAAATAGGTCTTCACTTCAAAATATGAATTTATCATCACTCCAGGTCTCTATCTAAACATATGTTTCAGCTTTTGAGCTGCCATTTAGGCATATTTATTAATGATGCACTTTTTTAAAAAGAAGAAGAATCAAACAACTAAAACTGACTTGGATGAGATCCCAGACACGTATATCCCAGTTGCCCATGTGAGTTCAAGGGATAACTTCCTTCATTGTTACAGAAAGTCAGCATGTTTTTAGGTTTTGCATACCCCTTCCATCGTTTTGAGATGCTGCTAAATTGCTTGATTTTCAGTATGAGATGAAAATAATAATGTCGTCCTTTGGGGTCAAAATAGCTCTGAGTAATGAGGTCTTCTGTAGCACAAAGCAAAGAGCTGACCCAATTAGGCCATGGGCTAGCATGTGGCCCACAAGGGAACCTGTGTTCCCCACACTGCTCCTAAGTGGTGACAACTATAATCAGCCATCTCAGGGGACAGAGGATGGAGGAAAGCACTCCTTAGAAAAAAGCCCTGGGGTGCCAGATGGGACCCCATGGCCTTCCATTGCCAGCCTTTGACTTAGAGCATCCACTAGCTTATATACTTAGTAGTGTCATTATTCTTTTCTGAAATAATGCAGAGCAAATGTATAGTTGTTTATCTGCTCTGCTTGTACATACAGTTTGTTGTCAGATAAAATTTGCATTGAATGCTGCTGTTAGTAGGCATATCCTACTAACTGCCAGTCTGTGTAGACAATACCGAGCTAGATGGACCAATGGTCTGACTCAGTATATGGCCACTTCCTGTGTTCGCTTCCTATCCCTTTTCTCCCTTTACCTCTCTGTTTCTTCCCTGGTGGCCTAGGGGTGGGGCTGCTGCTGTGGCTTGTTGCTTTGATTAACTCTCTTCTCCATGACTCCTCCTTGCCTCGTGTTGATTCCTGTGTTCTTTATGCATGTATGTAGAATGTTGGCAGTCAGCTCAGGTCTTCTTTAAAACAGGTAGATAAACAGGTATTTAGAAGGCATATAACATTTCAATATTTAGATTACAGAGGGGGCATCTTGTTAAAATATATTGAATATGAACAATAAAAGACTAGAGGACAGGACAGATTATTTTCTGCTGCTTCTGTAAAAGACTTAATCTGACCCACTTCGGATCCTCCCTGTCTTGCAGCTTAGAGAAGAGCTTTTAAATTACAGCAAGACAGAGCCAAGTTAAGTAGAAAAAATGAGCCTAGCTATAAAAACAAATCTAGCAAACCACCTCAGAAGATGATATGAAATCACTTTCCTTGACTAATTTTCAAGGAAAGTTTTGGCTGGTTACTTGGCTTCTGGCTACTTGGCTACATCTTGCAAATGCTATTGGCTAGGCAATTGTGCATGCCCCTCTTCCCTGTGGGCTAATTCAAACATGTGATGCTTCTTTCATTTTGAGCAATCTGAGCATTTCTAGGCACGTGGCCACAGGGAGGAAGCAACATCTGAGCTGTTCCAGTTGTAACTTTTCATACCTTGATTCATGAGAGTGTGGTGTTGCTTTTCTGAGCTGTTGCACTTAATCAAATTGCCATCAGCAAAGCCCAATCCAGACATTATACTGTACGAGTGTACTACGAGTGTACACTCATACATGTGTTTATGTAAATGACTGTACTTGTGTGTACCTGTGTACACTGTTCACTCATTATATGAGTGTTGAACATAGCATGTGAATGGGCCTCAAGTAGAAGCTATAATTGGGATGTGCATCTTCAGACATTACATTTCTTCCCCAAGATAGCTGAGCTGCTCCACTTGAAAGAAGCAGCAAATCATCTGAAATAGCCATCTAACTTAAATATTTATCTCTATAAAAACACTTGATGTCTCATATCATTTTCTTGTGAGCAACTTGCAAAAATTCTCCCGACGTGTTTGCCTCTCTTTGCCTTTCAGTGGAGTCCCTTAATCCTCAACCCCAGTTATACTATAATGCACTTTCTAGGAGCCACAAAGGTAGCCTTTATTTAGCATGCAATCTCTGGGCACAGGTTTCTTTTTATGGAGCCATTCCCAATCGCATGATCTGTAGTTGCCATGTCACTTCATTTCCCATAAAGACTTTGAAAACTTGAGCTATTGCTTTGAGGTGGCCCATGTCATGATGCAACTCCATGTCCTTGGGCAGGACAACCTTCACCTCAGGACATTCCTTGCAAGCTTGTCGTGTGTGATTAGGAAGCTTCTGGTAAAGTTCCTTTGCTGTCATGGCAGGCTGCCTTCCTGATGGGGAGAAATGTTTTCAAACATGCATGAATTCATGGTGAGCTGTGACTGTATTTTCCTGGATCAACTAGATGTGAATTTGTTTGATTTAATAGCTTCTTTTTGGTTGTTTGATTAGGTTTCCTTTTCATTCATCACCCAGACAATGTGCATAAGCAACCGTTTATCAAGCAGGCCATAATTTCCTAAAATCTGTAGTACTTCCTTCTTCTTCCTCTTTTAATCTCTAGAACAAGCAACTGATAGGACTCAGGGGACTTTTTAACAAGAACCCCAAACATAATTCTGTGGAAAACAGTGCTAATTATGTTCGGAAAAGGTCAATCGGGGAACGACTTCTCCGACGCACAGCCAGCGCTCCAGCAAAGGGCAGGAAGAAGAGCAAAATGGGCTTCCAGGAAGCCACTGAGCTTAAAGAGAGTGCATCTGAGGGAGCAGATCTGAAAGACAAGGAAGGTGTTCTAAGGCGCACAAGCAGGAGTTTGCAAGCACGTCCCATTTCCATGCCGGTTGACAAATATCTTCTGGTGGGTTTGCCATCCCCAGATCAAGATGCTACCACAGCTGCTGATGCTAGCAAATCTAAAAATACCTCTGGTAAGTTGTTTCTAAGGCATTTGTTTTAGAAAGTTAGTAATCAGCTCAGTTCTTCACCTCTAAGGCTACAAATGCTATGCACACTTACTTGGAACTGAATTCTGCTAAACTTAATAGGACATCTCCCAACTAAACATGCATGGGAATGCAGCAAGTAGCTCTCTAGAACTCAGGTGATCTAGGGAATAATCTGATTCTGAATGTAGCATTTCTCTGACATCAGAGAAACCTGCAGAGTCACAAATCATGATATTGCATTGGTATTGCAGGGATGGTGGTGGTGCAAATGTTTAGGATTGGAACACCAGCATTCAGGCTGATGCATTGTGGTGAGCATCAGTTAGTGCAAAGGTGCTGATTGCATGTTTATTCATGTGGCTCTTTCCCATGCAACCAGCTGGGTGGGAGAGTATTGATGGAACAAGAGAGATCCACCTGCATGCTTATTGCATTCATACACACATCCCACTAATATGGGATTATACCACAGGCAAGGGGTCCCACGCCACCAAGTGTGGGTATAATAGTGCGTTCCAGCACTTTCAGAAGGATTCAGTTTTAGATTTCAGTGTCCAAAGGGAAGGAACTTCTTAATGACATGATCTCCACTAAGAACACTTCTTTATGATCTTGTCATCAGGATCTTGCACACTAATGCAGTGAACAAGTGACAGTACCTAGTCAGTCTTAAAGATCACCTGACTTTCTGATAAACCTGATTGTTTCAGGAAAAACTGTGATCTTTATTTGTTACCAAGTAATATCAAAGTTTCAAAGTTCAAACTTTCTTCTTTGTGAACATCTAGGAAATAACAGTTCATGGAGCACATGAAATTCTTTTCTCCAACCCAGGGTTTTAATTTTAGTCTTTTAAAAAAACAAAAAACGGTGGAAATCAATTAATCTTTAGAGCTGGGGGACAAAATATTGATATACCATAAACAAACAGATAATTTGATATCAGGCTATGAAGCGGCAAATGCCTTTACAATTTATTTACTTATATATTTGCTTGCTTGATGAAGCCATACATTAGCCATAAATGACTGCATTTATGATGTATTATTTATTATTCATTTGAAGTGACTGTGGAAACGCAGAGTAAGAAATGGAGGCTGTCCATTAACTCCAAACATGTTTGTAATGTTTGGCATTGTCCTATTGATCCTTAAGTTTTCCCCATCTATCCCTCCTTCCTTTCTTACCAAAAACACAAGCGTTTGTTTCACAGCCATATATAGGGATCTAGAAAAGATCCCTGTACAACCTGAGTAAAGGTGAGAGGACTGAGTACGGAATTCATTTTTCCCTATTCTGTTATTTAAAAGTTGGCCAGAGTCTTGCCTGTGCATTGTTCATAAAGTTGTCCTTTTTCATGGCAATCTTTAAACCATTAATGCAAAATAGTTTTATTCAGTCCTAGAATTTTAGATATATAGATAGAGAAACAAACTGTACCCAGTGGAATTTTTAAAATTCCTATTCTTCTGATGAATGTGTGGCATTAGAAAATCACTGCTTTTCTGATGCTATGGTGCATGGAGTCCAGATGTTGAATGTGTAATTCAGGAGTTCTGATAAGCATGCCTCTTGTTTGCAATGGTGTTTTTAACAGAGCTGTTTTGTTCTGTCTTTGTTTGCCATGCTTCTTTATAGTACAAATCTGAATAGGAACACAGCTGAAGGTAATGCCACATATCCAGACTATGGTACCTCATTGACATTCTTTACAACAAATATTACATCATAATTGTGATGATGTAATGAAGCATTAAAACCTTCAATGAAGTGCCTCCAACTATATATTTTGCCATTTCCCATACCACTTGGATAATTTGTACTAAACCTGCACAACCCCATGATTAAATCCTCTCACAGTTGTGAACAATTTTACATTCTCCATTTGTCTGTCTCAAGACAAAACTGTCATAAGCAGGTGAGAGAGCATTCTTCCTAACTATTGTTTTTCTTTTTAAAATTGATTTAGCCAAAAGTAAAAATGATACAAGCAAGGATCAAGCAAATTCGAAAGAACTGGTCTCCTCTCCTCCAGAGAAAGAGTCTTTTACAAAGTTTGCATCTCCATTTAAAAAAGGTGTTCCCAAGACTGGCGGTTGTGCAACTTTACCTGTGTGTGAAAAGGCGGAAAGCTTGGACTTTGCAATTGGAATAGCTGAAACCTATTTCTCCACTGAGTACTGGAAAAGTAATATTTCCAGTGCAGCTGCTCATCTAAAGGAAGAACTTGAAAGAGAAAAAAATGAAGACCTGTCTTGCATGGCTCAAACGTCAATGGAGGATACTGTGCTATCCAAAGAGCAAAAAACAGTAGCAGGAAGTTCTCTTCCTCAAGAAGATAAAAAGCCTAACATTGAATCTCATACAGTTGTTAATAGTGCTCTAACTAATTTAACATTAGCTGATGCATCTTCTGCGACCTGTTATGATGTCCCTGACTTTCACTCCACACCTGCCATGCAAGATAGTGACATTTCTCGCCTCATTAATGAGGTCTCTTTAACCAATGAGACTGATGTGGGTAGTTCTGTCTCATCACTGATAGAACACTTGGATGTCACAAATGACCAAATGAATTTGGCTGCAATTTCTAGTCCTCCTGGAGTCAGCAGTAAGAACATTAGTATGAAGTCTACGTATCTACCAAGTACATTGCAAAACTATCCAAATACAGCTTTTGACCCCCAAGTTCCTAGTGTAACACCTATTGTATCATTATCAACACTAGAAGCAACTATGACCTCCACCCCTGAGACAACAGGGTGTTCTCTGTACACAATTATCCATGAGGCCTCTCTTTCTCCAGATTCCAGCCATGAATTAGTGGACAAGGTTGCAAAAGACCATTGTGCAAAAGACACCAATGCAGTGCTTTCCTGCATTTCACCAGGCAGCATGCTGAAAGCAAACCCCAAAAGGAAGTGTGGGACAAACTGGGAATCTCTTGACAATAGCCACTCCAGCATTTCTGACAGCTCAGACTTGGAGTACAATATAGCTGTCCCTTTCACTTGTGTAAATTCTACAGGCAGCAGCCTTATGGAGGTTGATGGAGGGTTCCAAGACCTCTTGATTACTGCATTTGAATATAAGAGAGAAGACCTGAGCCAACTGGCTTCTCCTTTGAAACTCAAGCATAATCAGGACAGTCTGCACTATAACGAGAGCATCTTTGGGAACCTTAACAGTAAGGACCTCTGCAGTGCCAACCTAATTGAGGATTTCAAGTGTAGAAGTGAAAAAAATCAATATCTTCCTTGTCCAGAACACAAAAAGGTTGATCTTCTGTACAATAATTATTTGCAGATTTCAGATACACAGAACAATTTGTTAAACCTCTCTCAAAGAGTCACCATGGACTCCTCTTTGAGGTCCAAGAATGCTTTGCCTTATCCTTCTCCCACAGCTCAAAAACAGCCAAGTCCGTGCAAATCCAAAAGTCTTGGAGATCTAACTTCAGAAGATATCTCTTGCAATTTCGAAAGCAAATACAAGTACATTAGTCGAGGTTTCATCACATCTGGCATGAGAGACAAGACGGTGGCTGCTCTGAAAGCTAAGAAGTCACAAGCTACAGATCCTCTGACAGAACAGTTGAGAAAACTAGTGTCTTTTGATCAGGAGGATGGTTGCCAGCCATTTTGTTCTAAAAAGAATGACGATTGCTCAAAAATGTTGGTCCGAAAACTGTCTTCCAGGAGTCAGAGCAGAGTGCGAAACATTGCTAGCCGTGCCAAGGAGCGACAAGAAGCCAGCAAGCAAAAATTTTCTAATGCCAGTGGTAATGTAACGGGGGTAGTCTTTAGAAATAAGCCCTCTGTATCTCCTCACATTATCAATAGACATTCCACTGGATCGTACATATCTAGTTATCTAGATAACTTCAACGCAGATGACCTAGAAGGCCGAGGTGTCCCAGAAGGTGCATGTACAACTTTACGCTATGGATACAATGATCAGTTTTATTCTGATGACTCTCTTCTAGATACCAAGTCAAGTGAAGATGATAAACCAGAAATCTATTTCCTTTTGAGACTGTAAATTGTATAAATGTACATCTTCATTGTTTACAAGCTTTCTCACTGAATGAAGGATTATCAGTAAGCAGTGCAACCATGAGCATTTAAATTACTCAGAAATGCATTTTTCACAACTGGGAGTCTTGTCATAAATTAATGTGCCCATTTCCATCAGAGTTTTTTGTAAATAGATGTTGTAAAACTTCATGAATGTTTTTTTTTTTTTTAAGAGATCATGCACAAACATGATGCATTTGTTGTTGGTTGCATGCTGTAGGTCATGATGTCTTGTATTTGCAATGCATGTGCAACAGAATGTGGAACAGATATCAGTCACTGTAAAATGCTACAATTAATGCCATTTCCCCTCCATATTCCTATCATTTAGCTATCCTTAGGGAGTTCTAGAATGGTTATCAACTTATGATCTACCACAAGCCTAACCACATGATTATTTTTCAGTCAACAGAGCCCTTTGCTATTGAAGAAAACTGATAAATGCCGTAAAGTCTAAATTAGCTATTAGCTATTTACACCTGTAAATAGATTTATTTAAATAAATTTAAATAGATTTAAATTTATTAGATACCAATAGATAATAATGGTAAGCTCCCACAGGTGACTGTACAGTAGGACTTATACAGTGATGAAAGCAAATTTCCCCAATCTCCAAAATTAGCTGAAAATCCTTCAAAGTGAATTCAATAAATTTGATGAATTTATGTAATGCATTTGAAAATTTATAAATTTTGAGGGTGGAAATTTTAAATTCAGAATGTGTTATCTTTTCAAATTTTGAATTTTCACATACAGATTTCTGAGAAAATAAGAACATAGGAAGCTTCATTTCTGGGCATGGGACACAGAGCTCAAATTTCAGTGGCACATTTTAAAATATAAATGTCTATGTGAGATTTGATTTTAAGAATTTGAATTGTTTTGGGAAGTCACTTTAGTTCCAGTATCTGTGATGCACAAATGAGAAGTATCTGATTGGCTTCTGGAGTTCTGAATGAGCAAGGGCGACTTCTCTTCACTGTTGGATCTCTTTTTGCCTTCCTAGTATTGAAAAGAATGAAACACCCAAAATTCTATATTGAGTATGGGATTCCTTTGGAGCTTTGCCTAGTTCTGAGTTTGTTTTTGTTTTTGCTAATTTTGATTTAGCAGAACTCCTAAAAACTCCAGATCTGCAGTTGCTGATTTGCATCATTTACACAGCTTTACAGAACTCATGCAGATGTGTGCTGGATATCTGAATCCCTTGTGGGGTACTTGATTGTTTTGAACCAGTGTGGTTGATAAAACTCTTACCATACTTGGAGTAGTCCTTTAGGAGTGAATGTTCTCTAAAATGGTGAATGAGTTCTGGCTTCTCCCAGTGGTTGTGTAAGCTAAATGGAGTCTGATTCTGTGAAATTTAGCTGAATCCTGCCCTACCATCTATAATGGAATTAAAGACTAGGAATTTTCTAGGGCCATCTCCTTGTTCTAACACACAATGCCTATGTGTAACTAAATAAACAGCACTGCAGAACATCTAGTGATGACAAAAACAAAATCCCAAATACTAAAATATCAAGAAAAGAGGGGCACCAGGGAACTCTTGAAATGAGCATTCCTTCCTCCCCAAACAGGAAGTTCGTTTTTTTTTTAAAGAACAAAGAACACACTGACATATTCACTTTTAACTCAGGCATCAGAGACCAGCATGCTCCTGATCTCCTAAACACGTGCCACAGGCTTTCTCTTTCCTTCTCCTTCATTATGTCTGTATCAGTGCTAACAATAGTGGTTAACTATAATCAAGAATAACCATGTAACCAGGGTTTGAAACCAGGGTTGGATGTGGGTTTCCCAAATCCTTATTAAGGAACCAGAGTAACATTCACCATGGTTAGCATTGGTGCAGATATATGAGGGTTAAAAGTAATCATATATACCAAGGAAGTGTGGGAGACGGGCGCACACACTGTATACTCATAATAAAACCTAACCCAGGATTCATAGAATGATTATGTCTTCCTATCTTTCTTTTCTATGGAAGCGTTTAACTCAGTATGGTCTACACCGAATAGTACCCATCCTCCAGGTTTCAGATGTTTATTTTCCAGCCTTACCTGGAGATGCCAGATACTGAACCTGGGATGTTCTGCATGCAAAGCAGATACTCTTCCATTGAGCAGTGGTCCTTCCTCATATATATATATATATATATATGTAACTGTTTACATGTTGTTGGTATCTATTAAACTTCTCAGAATAGGGAAGAAATGAGAGCACAAAGCAATTTTTTTTAGGGAAAATTGTGCTTTCTGTATATTTGTTCAGTATATTTGGCTGTGAATGTAATTGAAGCACAGTAGCAAAGTGATACACAGTTAAGCCACATTTACTCCATGCAGAACAGAAAAGAAGCAGCTGGGCTTTCTTATCATCCTGTGGTTTTGAGACAAGGGCTTTTTCTGTTTAATGCTGAAAGAAGGGAGTGATTGTAAAAATAAAAACAAAAAGAATGCCTGTCCAAACTCTTCTTGATAAATTAGAATAATGCACCTTTGTCCTAGGGGCTTTGTTTTCATGGCATGATACATTTTTTGTTCTATGTAAAAGACCTGTACCTATTACCTCTTTTCTTTTTTTAATACAGGATATTCTTTGTATTCATGGAAGAGAAACATTAAAATAAATTTTTAAGCACTTAAGTGTTGTTTTTTAAATGCAACAAAGCTGAGTGATGGCAAGTGATTGGCAGTTTATAATTGCATATTTGTGCTGATCACATTCACTCTTTTCAGGAAGAAAACTCTTGATCATTCACAAGATGGACAGTTATTCTACCTAACTCTTCGTAGTCTAAAAGACTGTGTGTTTTTATACAATGGAGGCTGCGAAAGTATCCAGTAAATGAGAATAGTCATCCCTTACCAACCACAGTTTTACCAACTTTGAGTATATGCGAATGGGAAATTGTGACAGGTCTTGCCAACCGCAACTCGAGTATCCACGGTCAGCGGGGGGGGTTTTTTTGGGGGGGGGGGTGTCTGTGATTTTGGGGGATTCAGCAGTTCGATCTGCTCATTCTCTTGGTGACCCTTGCTGACCTTGCTGTCCCTTGCCAATTTAAAATGGCTTTGAATGATTTGGGAGGAGAGGTTCAAAATTTTTCCAGAGGTTTGATCTGCTCATTCTTCTTGGTGACTCAGCGATATTACACGGTTTTTTGTGATTTCTAAGCACTGGGGTGTGTGTGTATGTTTTCCTTTATTTTTAGGTATCTTTGCGGTCATGGTTCCCCTAACCCCCTATTTCCCATAAATGATAATGCCTCTCCAACCGTGAATTTGACAACAGCGAGCTTTTGCCAGAATGGAACCCTAGCAGTTGGCAAGGTATGACTGTAGTAGCAACTTTGAAAAAAACGGATAAGTTGTGTATTTCTGGACCTAACACTTGTTTCTATAGCAGAATGGACTGTGCTGAATGTTTGGATAACCAGAGGTTTGTGTTGCCCCCAAAACATTATTCTACATTTTGAATAAATAGTATGGAAGATGGAAAATAAATACTACACAGTCTTCTTGGATTTCTGTTCCCTCAAGTTCTATTTCAATGGGCGGGTCAAGATGACTGGTGGAAAGTAAGGAGGCTGGTATTTCCACCCTGTTCCATGTCCAAAGCTGGAAATGGGTTACCAATGTTGGGTTTCTGCCACCACCCAACAGTTGCCCATCTGTAACCAAGAGCTGAAGTTGGGCAGATAATGCCAGGCGGCTGAGGGAACCCAACATGGGCAACCCAACATTTCTGGATTCAGATGATATGGAAAGGGATAGAAGTACTGACTCCCTCCCACTTACTTTCTTTGGGTTGTCTGAAACCTTCCCAAGGCTTCATTCAGAATTGTACATTTTTTTAATTGTTGTGTCAAGCAGCTCTAAAGTTGTTCTGCTCCAAGGTAATGCACATTCTGCTACTAGAAAAGCTGAATACTATAACCTGTATGCATTATCATACATATTATCTTACACCATATGGATACATTCTGATTGAATATCCTACTGAGCATGCATTCTAGCTTCTGAGATTTTTAATCGGTATTGCCCACCCACTTTCAAGCATAATTTCACAAGGACAGAAACTCTCCCCCTACTTTTTAAAAGATAACTAGGACTCTTAGCTGATTTCCCTGGTTAGTTAACAGGTCTTCTTTGGGCAAACTACACATTTGTTTAAGTGCATGGCCACCAGCACCCCACATCTTCTAGCTTCCCTCATTAGAATTCACTTGAAGCAGATGTGCACAGATTCATCACATCTGGAGATGTTCACATGCGTGTGCAAAACCGGGCTGAGGGAGCCCAGCCTGGTTTTGCACATGCATGTGAACCCCAAGATCAGGCTGATCCCAGCAGCAACACGGTGGAAAACCCGCCCAATTAGCCACCCTCTAAAATGAGGTTAAGGGAACAAGCACTCCCTTTACCTCATTTGTTTTTGCTCATGTGGCAGCCACGGCTGCCACACTGTGGGGAGCCTGGGGAGGGGAGGAGGATCCCCAGGATGCTCCACACATTTGCACGGTGCATCCTGGTAATTCCGGGGGCCAAAATGACACATCCCAGCCCTGACCCCACTTCCTGGCCAAGGGGGTAATTGTCTGGGTGTGCAGGGAGGGAGTGCGCCCAGCAACACAAGCTGATCCGTCTGTGGGAAAGGTGAGTATAACCTGCCTTCCCCACAGCCCACTCCAGCGCCCTTGTCACTGGTGGTGTGAAGTAACTCCTGGTGTTTCATAGGAGCATAGGAAGCTGCTGTATCCTGAGCTAGACCATCTGCTCAAGAGGTGCTGTTGTTTCACCCTGTGTTTTACTGGAATCATGAAATATTGCCCATAGAGACAAGATTATCTCCCAGTATTTAGTACTACTATGAATATTCATATACCACTTCTCAACAGAAGTTCTCAAAGCAGTTTACATAGAAAATAAATAAGATGGTTCCCTGTCCCAAAAGGGCTCACAATCTAAAAGGAAAACACAAAGGAGACATCAGCAACAGCCATTGAAGGGGTTGGATGTGGACTGTTGCTTTCCTCCTGCTAAATATATGAGAACCACCACTTTAAAAGGTGCCTCTTTGCTCAGTTAGCAGGCATTACATTTGAATGTAAGCAACTGATAACTAGGTTTGAAATGCTTTATGTGTGTTTCTTGTGAGTAGCTCTATACTGTTCTTGTGGGTGTTGTCCTTGAGTGTGGCATCCATAAGAATCCACCTGTAAGCCTTGCCTCCACACAACACACTCTTTACCCTCCCCCCACAATTCTCCCTAATGACACCATTTGTCTGAAGAGACAAACACTGTACTCATGGAGAAATTCTTCCTCTGTTTAGAACCCTGGGATGCCCAAGGGAGACTCATTCACACATTATGTCCAACACTCGTACGTGGGTACAGTTTACACAGGTTATTCACATGTTACATTGAAATCAGGTATTATTTATTTTTATACTGCCCAGTACTGCAGGTATTATAATATTTTTATACTGCCCAAAACTCATGTCTCTCGGTGGTTTACAACAAGCAAACAAACAAAAAGTTAAAACATGGGTTAATATACAAGTATACTTCTTATGTCTCATGCATTTGAAGGACTTGTACCAGGTTCTTCTAAAATGAACACAGGTACAATTATTCACACAAACATGTGTACAAGTGTATAGACATCCGTACACCTGTACAGCTTAATGCCTGAATCAGGCTTCTCTCAGCAAAGAATACAGGTGAAACTCAAAAAATTAAAATATCGTGCAAAAGTTCATTAATTTCAGTAATGCAAATTAAAAGGTGAAACTGATATATGAGATAGACGCATTACATGCAAAGCGAGATAAGTCAAGCCTTAATTTGTTATAATTGTGATGATCATGGCGTACAGCTCATGAAAACCCCAAATCCACAATCCCAGAAAATTAGAATATTACATGAAACCAATAAAACAAGGATTGTAAATAGAACAATATCGGACCTCTGAAAAGTATAAGCATGCATATGTATTCAGTACTTGGTTTGGGCCCCTTTTGCAGCAATTACTGCCTCAATGCGGCGTGGCATGGATGTTATCAGCCTGTGGCACTGCTGAGGTGTTATGGAAGACCAGGATGCTTCAATAGCGGCCTTCAGCAATTCTGCATTGTTTGGTCTCATGTCTCTCATCCTTCTCTTGGCAGTGCCCCATAGATTCTCTCTGGGGTTCAGGTCAGGCGAGTTTGCTGGCCAATCAAGCACAGTAATCCCATGGTCATTGAACCAGGTTTTGGTACTTTTGGCAGTGTGGGCAGGTGCCAAGTCCTGCTGGAAAATGAAGTCAGTATCCCCATACAGCTCGTCTGCGGAAGGAAGCATGAAGTGCTCCAAAATCTCCTGATTGACAGCTGCATTGACCCGGGACTTAATGAAGCACAGTGGACCAACACCAGCAGATGACATGGCTCCCCAAATCAACACAGACTGTGGAAACTTCACACTGGACTTCAAGCATCTTGCATTGTGTGCCTCTCCATTCTTCCTCTAGACTCTGGGTCCTTGGTTTCCAAATGAGATGCAAAAGTTGCTCTCATCAGAAAAGAGGACTTTGGACCACTGAGCAACAGACCAGTTCTTTTTTTCTTGAGCCCAGGTAAGAAGCTTCTGACGTTGTTTGTTGTTCAGGAGCGGCTTGACAAGATGAATATGACATTTGAAGCCCATGTCCAGGATCCATTTGTGTGTGGTGGCTCTTGATGCACTAAATCCAGCCTCAGTCCACTCCTTGTGAAAGTCCCCAACACTTTTGAATGGCCTTTTCCTGACAATCCTCTCCAGGCTGCGGTCATCCCTGCTGCTTGTGCACCTTTTTCTTCCACACTTTTCCCTTCCACATAACTTTCTATTAATGTGCTTTGATACAGCACTTTGGGAACATCCAACTTCTTTTGCAATTACCTTTTGAGGCTTTGATCAATGATGGTTTTCTGCACAACTGTCAAGTCAGCAGTCTTTCCCATGATTGTGATTCCTAATGAACCAGACTGAGAGACCATTTAAAGGCTCAGGAACCCTTTGCAGGTGTTATGGATTGATTAGCTGATTGGAGTGGGACACCTGGAGCCTAGACTGTTGAACCTTTTCACAATATTCTAATTTTCTGGGATTGTGGATTTGGGGTTCTCATGAGCTGTATGCCATGATCATCACAATTATAACAAATTAAGGCTTGACTTATCTCGCTTTGCATGTAATGCGTCTATCTCATATATCAGTTTCACCTTTTAATTTGCATTACTGAAATTAATGAACTTTTGCACGATATTCTAATTTTTCGAGTTTCACCTGTAGGTCACAGGAAGAATTTCTCATCTCATTTACATAACCGGTGTAATTTTTACCCTTGTGTCAGGAATTTGCCTAAAAGCTGTTAAGTTAGTAAATAGAAAGTCAATCACACTGGAGGTGGATGCAATAATCCACACACATTATCTCTGTTTTGGTGATAAAGGCACAATACAAGCTACATGGCAAAATCTCTTGTTTATAAGATTCCTTTGTGACCATAGAAGCTTAAGAAACAACAGGTAATAAGGTAAAAAATACATTTCCACTGTTGTATTGAATTTGGAGGTTTCTGCTGGCTTTGCTTAGAAAAAACGACAAGGAAAAATATGTGCATTACAAGAGACAGGATCTGAAATCTTTAAAACTAGTCTTGAAAGGATGGTGCCTTCAGAAATGGACTTTGGCCTTTAAATAGATTTGATGCTTGAAGGTGCAGTGTATGTTTGGAGCTATGAATCAGTGACAAACAAGTATTTCCTCAGTTGGGTTTGCAAGCCCCATGGCCTGGCAGACTTCAGCTTATATGTACTGTATAACAAAACACAAATAGCCTGAAATGACACATTCAAATACTGCTTAAGAACAGCAGTTAGGAATGTATTGCTTTAATAGCAGAATTTTGAATGAATCTCGGCTAAATCTCCACTATCTACTAGTTTAGACTGCTCATCTTATTAGAGAGGAAAAGATTGCTAGGAATTTTTTACAATCTCAGTCCTGGAACTACTGATCACGTGGTTCCATAGGATCCTATGAGAATTTGGGGGGAATGGGGAAAGGTTAAAAAATGTTTAAAATCTCCTGCTTGCCCATTTCTTTTGTGGGTTGGGTGGTAGGTAGCACCCATCATGCCCTACCATACAGCCCACTTTGGTTTCCCTAGGAACTACCCATGTTCCTTACTGGAACAATGGGGTGTTTTGAGTTTCCCCATTGTTCCTTAAGGCTGGAACAAACCACTCACAGTATGTAATGCATTTTGCAGCCATGCCTTGAAAAACACTGAAGGAGCACACAGTAAAAGAGAATCTGTCCCTCCCAATGCAGAATGTACATTTCAAACACAGTCCAAAAATGGCCAAAAAAGAATCTCTGACCCAGAATGCACTGCCAGCCACAGTTCCTGCATTGCAGTAACATTATTGGCAGAAGTTGCTCTCTCACCCACAATTATGACTCCTTATGTTTCCAGAAACACCTTTATCGGACAGCAGCAATATAGGAAGGTGCTGAAAGGCATCATCTCATACTGCGCGGGAGGAGCCAATGGTAAACTCCTCTTGTATTCTACCAAAGACAACCACAGGGGTCTGTAGTTGCCAAGAGTCAACACCAACTCGACGGCACACTTTACTTACGTTTCTAGCATTCTAGCACAGCTGCCACAGCAGCACACTTAGCAGCAGCAAGCATAGCCATAAGCTCAACTAGAGCAAGTTCAGCCACATTTTGATTAAGTACACCTTGCAATGCAGATTGCAGAGCAGACCAGAGCAGTGAGTGTAGCACAAGTTTATCTCAAGTTCAAAGACATTAAGCTTGTCACAGCAATCACCAAAAAAATTACACACCCACACCCACCACTGTCCATTTCTCACCACTACACTATCTCACAAACAAAACAAACCACAACTCAAGGAAGGAAGGCACCCAAGTACTGACTTTGTCAACCAGAAAGTTATAGCAGCAATAGCACAGTGTATTATACTCAGTGCTGAGAAAACCACAAAATCAAACTTTCCTTCCTCCTCTCCTGATGTATCCTCTTCAAGAGAGGTCCACTATAAGGGTTCTCTCAGTCCCTTTGAATACATTTTGAAACTCCCTCCTTTTGGGGTCCCTCCCTGCCCCCAACCAATGGGAGCAGAGTTTGCCATGACAACATTTGGTTTGCATGATAACAAGCCAGTACCAGAAAACCAATCAGCAGGGAGGGAAACGGGCCTCCAAAAAAAAAAAATGATTCTTGTAACGTTGAAACATTTCAAATTGAAATTGAGTTGTTTTGTTTCAAGCTCAAACAGCCCTTTATTAAAAGGACATTTTGTTTTGAGCTCAAGGCACTCAAAACAGCCCATTTTGAGTCAAAACATTTTGACATCAAAACATTTTGCACATCCCTATGCACTGAGCAGATCTGAGCAATTAAGTATTCAGACTAATGTAGCCTAATACATTGATGGAACACAAAGTACTTGCGGGGGGGGGGGGAAGCTATTCCTGATTTTTCTACAAAGTTGAACAGGGTGTGTGTGTGTGTGGGGGGGCGATGACAGGTTTTTCTCTCATGCCTGTAGTGGCAACCTCACACTTCATTCTCTGTGCATTTCTTTGGAGTGATGTGAAGACCACCCTATCACCAGATATTTCTGCTGCCACCACTCAGACCTGCTTTGGAAAGATCTGAGAAATCTTTTCCTACCAAAATCACACCTCTCCCTCTGATTTGTTTTTTTGTAGCATGGTATTTAACTTTATTCAATTTATATGCTGAACATATACTGAGAGAAGCTGGATTGGAAGAAGATGAGCATGGCTTTAAAGTTGGAGGAAGAAACATCAATAACCTGCACTACGCTGATGACACCACTCTGATAGCTGAGAATGCAGATGATCTGCAAGCTCTAGTAATGAAAGTCAAGGAGCACAGTGAAAAAATGGGACTACAGTTAAATGTAAATAAGACTAAACTAAAGATAACTAAATATAACAAGCAACCAGCCTCAGAAGTGATAATGAAGACATTGAAGTGGTGGATAGCTTCTGCCTTTTAGGATTGACCATCAACAGTAAAGGATCCAGCAGTCAAGAAATAAGCCACAGACTAGCACTTGGTAGGGTTGCAGTGAAAGCCTTGGAAAGGATATTTAGATGCTGTGACGTGTCTACACCAACAAAGATTAGAATCATTCAGCCAATGATTTTCCCCGTGACACTCTATGGATGTGAAAGCTGGACTTTGAAGAAGTAGGACAGAAAAAGCATTGACGCTTTTGAACTTGGGTGGTGGAGAAGACTTTTGAGGATACCATGGACAACCAGGAAAACAAACCAATGGATCCTAGAACAAATCAATCCAGAATCTTCACTCGAGGCACAAATGACCAGGCTCAAACTATCATACTTCAGACACATTATGCAAAAACCCAGCTCCCTTGAGAAATCCATAATGCTGGGGAAAGTTGAAGAAAAGGAAAGAAGAGGATGACCAGATGCAAGGTGGATAGACTCGCAATGAATACACCACTGAGAGACCTTAAAGGCCAAGTTGAAGACAGATCATCCTGGAGAGAATCTATCTATGTGGTCGCTATGAGTCGACACCCACTTGATGGCACTTAATCAATCAATCAATCATATCACTTCTGGTGACATGGGAGAGGAAAGAAAATGTCCTTGTACTTTGTTAATGCTGAAATACAGTTGTGGCAAAAATTCTTAAATAATTGTAAATAAGGGTGGTTGTTTCGGGTATTAATGGTAAATATGTGTAGATGTTTCAGAATTTTAAAAATTTATAACATACACCAGTGCTGATGTTTTTCTTTATATCTTTTCTCCTTTCAGAGTTAGGGTGCCTTGCTTAGTTATTTTGTTTCTGATCTGCTTCTCCTCTGAGGAGTCCCTGGTCCTGAACAGGGACCAAATGGGCTTCCATTTCTTTATTCATTTATTCATTCACCCCTGCCTCTACCTAAGCCCCCACTTTTTTCTTTCTTTGAAAAATCTCTGTTCTGTTCCATACCATTTTACTCCCCAAGCCCTCAGTTCACTCTCTTTAATTCTGGGTATTTAAGGGAATGAGCCGGGTCTCACGATCAGTGAGACCCGGTTTGGCGAGCTGAGCGGGGAGAGCGGGCTAAGCCCGCTCTTCCCGTAGACAACCATAGCGGGAGCCCTGGGTGGCCGGATCGGCCGCCCACATGATTGCCGGCTCCGTGACAGAGCTGGCGGGGGCTGGAGGGAGTGGGCGGGGCATGCAGGGCATGCTGGTGAGACCCCTGGAGCTGGGAGGCGGATTTTCACCTCCCCTCCGGGGATCTCCTCATGAGTAGCTGCGGCACGGAGCCACGGCTACTTACAATTTTAAAAACCATGTTTGCGGAGCGCTCGCTTTTTAGGGGAGGGGTACTTGAGCGGGTTACCCACTCTAGAACCACTGGGCTTGCAGCCGAGCCCGGTGGTTCACACGACTGCAGAAAATCGGGCTAGCGGAGGCTCAATAGCCTCAATATCTTCTTCACCACGTGCTCCATTGCCTGGAAAGGTTCGTCTGCATTTGCCGCCAACCCGTCTGGTGGCTACTCAGGCACGGGCCTTCTCTGTTGGTTCCTCTGGGCTTTGGATTGCACTCTCTTTTGAAATAAGAGCCTCCCCATCACTGGCAACTTTAAAAAAGGCAGTGAGGAAACATTTATTCACCCAGGTTTTTCATTAGGTTTATGGTTTTAAATTGTTAATGTTGGTTTTAAATGATTTTAAGGTTTAAATGATTTTAATTGTTTAGTTGATTTAGTTTTGATTTTAATTGGTTTGTTTTTATTTTGATGTAAAGCACCCTGAGCCATTTTTGGAAGGGTGGTTTATCAATCAATCATCAATCAATCAATCAACTCTCTTAATCGCCAACCAACTGTTGAAGGGGGCAAGAGGGTGCTGGGGGAGGAGGGGTGCCTTCTCAGCTCCCCCTGACCCCAGCAGCCTAAGGACTGTTGACCCCCCCTTGTCCAGTAGTGGCTATGCCCCACTGAATTCAGTGGGGACTGGGTCAATCCACGTGGGGGGCTCTGCCTCCTCTTGTCCCGCTCCAGACACCCATGGGTGGAGGTTGTCTAAAAATGCATGATGTTTGCTTTTGGGGATGCTGACAGTGGCTGACATGCCCTGCAGCCCAACGTGAATGGTTTAGAGCTGCCTGTGCTTTTACACAGTGCTGGCAAGAGGGCTGTTCTGATACAACTCATCTTTATGTGATGGCATTGGAAATCATGCAAATAGCACAGCGTAGATGTGTCTGTTAGAGCCTTAGAGTAGCACAGGTGGTTCTGAACTGCCCATGACATACTGCAGGGCATGTCAGCCACTATTTTGGATGTGGCCGCCCAGAGACGTGAGTTTGGGCAGGGTATAAATAAAATAAATAAATAAATAAATAAATAAAATATTTTAAAAGTGTGTCTGTGTGCTTGCCTGCTGCTCCATGTTCAGCTGGTATATTTGTAAATTATTTTATTTTATTTTTATTTTATTTTATTTTAAGAACCTCAACTTCCTAGTACTATCTCCAGGGAGGAAAGTTTGCTTATAAAAGGTTGGCCTTAACATCCAACTGTTTGGGGAGGGGGGGAAGCATGAAAGAGTGTATTTTAAAGAGGTAATATTTCCCAGTTAATGTAGAAGAATGAATGACCTTTGTGTCATGAAGACTGACAGTAACAAAGTAGATGCTGTGCCTATTGGACATTTTTGCTGCCTGTACCTTTCAGAATCTTAGCTATCCTGCTGAGTAAACAAAACCAGACAAAGATGCAATTCCCTTAAATGTCTTTCTGTCCTGAAAGAAAACCGGAGTGCTGCCAAAGCTTCTGATCCTCTTTTCATAGCAAGATGGAGCATATCATGTGCTGGCATATACATTAATGGCAACTGAAAAGAAGTCAATTCCTACACCATTGCTCCCTTTCTTTCCTTTTCTTTCTGAGGCCACATTCGCACATAACACAATACCATGGGAGGACTCTTCACCTCCAGTTTTGTAAATTGTACGTCTAAATGAAAGCAACCGCAGTATTGTAGAGAAATGGACCCGAGGGGTCCTTCCCTGAACTGTCTTTTGTATCTTCAGTTTGTAGCGTGTTTTGCTGCCATTACTCCAGTTCCACAGTGCCAGCATTATGTCCAAACACTGGCACCACAGTTTCCCCCACTTTGCTCCTCCCTCTCTCCAGCTGCCAGGGCTGTCCTTCATTAAAGAAGGAAGCCCTAGCAGCTAGTTCCCTCTCTTCTCTGCGGTCAGCGAGACTGCAGAGAGGGAGCTCTTCATTTTGCCTGAATGTGGATGGTTCCACACTACATCCAAAGGCAGTCTAAAAGTTGACGTACAGTTGATCATGCTGCAAGGAAAAATGTGTGGACTTCTGGCTTTCTTTTTCTTTCCGTTAAAGATATTCACAAGAGAGAAAATATTAAACCTTGTCAAATGGTGTGTTGGCCCCATTTCTCATTTAATGAATATATTTGTTGCCTAGTGGCTAAAAATCAAAGCATGGACTAGGCCATTATTCTATCCCAATGAAGAACAGCCATTTGTGTGTGATGTGAGCAGGTCTGAATTAATTTGTTTTCACTGTCTGAAAGAGTACATCAATTCAGGACAGCATCGCCCATCTACTTTACAAATCTGTGCAGCACAATGAGCAGCAAGAATGGCATGACAGAGGGAAAGTCAGTATTGTTAAAGGATCAGAAAATGTTGTGCTGCATAAAAATGTGTACATGAAAAATGAATGGATTTTAACAGCAAATATTTCAAGGATATGTCCAGTCTGGGTTCCTAGACCAGTTTTACAGGTGAAACTCGGAAAATTAGAATATCGTGCAAAAGTCCATTAATTTCAGTAATGCAAATTAAAAGGTGAAACTGATATATGAGACAGACGCATTACATGCAAAGCGAGATAAGTCAAGCCTTAATTTGTTATAATTGTGATGATCATGGCGTACAGCTCATGAGAACCCCAAATCCACAATCTCAGAAAATTAGAGTATTACATGGAACCAAGAAGACAAGGATTGAAGAATAGAACAATATCGGACCTCTGAAAAGTATAAGCATGCATATGTATTCAGTACTTGGTTTGGGCCCCTTTTGCAGCAATTACTGCCTCAATGCGGCGTGGCATGGATGCTATCAGCCTGTGGCACTGATGAGGTGTTATGGAAGACCAGGATGCTTCATTAGCGGCCTTCAGCAATTCTGCATTGTTTGGTCTCATGTCTCTCATCCTTCTCTTGGCAATGCCCCATAGATTCTCTATGGGGTCAGGTCAGGCGAGTTTGCTGGCCAATCAAGCACAGTACACTGTATACTTTTCAGAGGTCCGATATTGTTCTATTCTTCAATCCTTGTCTTCTTGGTTCCATGTAATATTCTAATTTTCTGGGATTGTGGATTTGGGGTTTTCATGAGCTGTACGCCATGATCATCACAATTATAACAAATTAAGGCTTGACTTATCTCGCTTTGCATGTAATGCGTCTGTCTCATATATCAGTTTCACCTTTTAATTTGCATTACTGAAATTAATGGACTTTTGCACGAAATTCTAATTTTCCGAGTTTCACCTGTATATGCTCAAATTGATTTCTGACTCTGTCGCAAAATACTGTACCTTATAGGGAGGGCAGTTGGGTACTATGCCCTGAGCTGCCAAGCAGTTAAAGGAGGCAGGCTAGCACAGGAAGAAAGAAAGGTACTCCTCACATAGACATACCCTCAGGTAACAGGACTACAGAAACGGGTTCTTTTTGTTTGGGGCCCTCCTTTGTATATTCACAGAGCTAGTTCACAACAAGTTGAACTATTCCTCAGTTCACTAACGATGGTATTCGGTATTCTTTGAGGGAAAGCAATGGCAGTTATACTGGTATAAACCTGACACACATTTCTAGTATAGATATATTCATGGTGAAAGATTCAACTATGCAGGAAGATGTGAAATTTCATCAAATCCTCTCTTTGGGCTCCCCTCAAAATTCTTTAAAGATTTCAGTTGAGGAGGAGTCCCAATATCTCTTCAAATTCTGTTTTTAGATGGCATGGCAGTAGTAACTCTGGTTTTCAGTAATAACTTCATATTGGTTGTAAATTTCTATCTTTTCTAAAAGATACCTTTTAATGAGTAACCAAAGAAGTGGATAATTTTTCATCTCCTGGTGCCATTTCCTGTAAAAAATGACAGTGTAAGTGCAGTCAAAGGGTTAATCGGTCCAGATCCTCAGCATGATCTGCCATGCTGAAGTATTTGAAAAGAAGATTCTGTTTTGGAAGAGAGTCAGTAACGTGAAATACACTCTGGAGACCGTCTTCTATGCCATTCATTTATATGACATTTTCTCCCAGTTTGACACAGTTCCTCCATTGGCTCACCAAACATAGGTATGCATCTGTATATGCATTACCTCACTTCCCAATTGTTTGAGATCAGCTCTGCCATTTTATGATATTTACACATGGTACCAGCACATCTTTTACATGTACATCTAAAACATACTTTTCATTCATTCATTCATTCATTTATTACATATATAAACCACCCCATCCAGAGGCTCTGGGTGGTGTACAACAACTTTTAAAAAGACAAACCCACAATTAAAACAATGCTAAAAACAATATAAAAACAATTCAAAAATGATTAAAACTATTTAAAACCAATTAAAATACTTCTAAAAACAACAACACTTTATAAGCCTTGGAAGGCCAGGTGAAACAAATAGGTTTTTAGGGCTCTCCTAAAGGCCGACAGCGAGCCTAAACTGCGGATATCTGCCGGGAGTGCATTCCATAGACCAGGAGCAGCTGCAGAAAAGGCCCGGTTCTGAGTTGCCACCAGACGTACTGGTGGTAACTGGAGACGGACCTCTCCAGATGACCTCAACGAGCGATAGGGATCATACCGAAGAAGGCACTCTCTAAGGTAACCCTAACCCAAGTTGTTCAGGGCTTTCAAGGTTACAACCAGCAGTTTGTATTTCGCCCGGAAACATATCGGCAGCCAGTGCAGCTGTTTTAAGACAGGCATAATATGGTCTCTCCGGGTTACCCCAGAGACCAATCTGGCTGCCACATTTTGGACTAACTGAAGTTTCTGAACTACGTACAAAGGCGGCCCCACATAGAGTGCATTGCAGTAGTCGAGCCTGGAGATTACCAGCTGATGCACCACTGTTTTGAAATTGTTCTTTTCAAGGAATGGATGCAGCTGTTGAATCAGCTGAAGCTGACAGAAAGCGCTCCTGGCCTTAGCCTCCACCTGAGATACCATGGTGAGGTCTGGATCCAAGAGCACTCCCAAGCTGCATACCTGTTCCTTCTGAGGGAGTGTAACCTCATCCAGCACAGGAAGATCTAACTCATCCCTTAAATTCCGATCCCCCACAATGAGCACCTCCGTCTTGCTTGGATTCAGCTTCAATTTGTTATCCCTCATCCAGCCCATTACTGCCCGTAAGCAGGCATTTAGGGAGTGAATGCCATTTCCTGATGATGAAAATGATGATGATGATGATGATGATGATGATGATAAGGAGAAATAGATTTGGGTGTCATCAGCATACTGATAACACCCTCCACCAAATCTCCTGATGACCTCACCCAGTGGTTTCATGTAAATATTAAAAAGCATTGGTGACAAAATGGAGCCCTGAAGGACTCCATATAATAGCTCCCGTTTTAGAGGAACTGTCGCCAAGCTCCACCATCTGGAATCTGCCTGAGAGATAGGAGTGGAACCACTGCAAAGCAGTGCCTCCTATCCCCAATTCCCCCAGCTGATCCAGAAGGATACTATGGTCGATGGTATCAAACACCACCGAGAGATCCAAAAGAACCAACAGAGTCACGCTCACTCTGTCAATTCCCCAGTAAAGGTCATCCATCAGGCCGACCAGGGCAGACTCAACCCCATAGCCCACTCTAAAGCCAGTTTGAAATGGGTCTAGATAATCAGTTTCCTCCAAAACCGCCTGGAGCTGGTTAACCACCACTCTCTCAATCACCTTACCCAACCATGGGAGATTGGAGACCAGCCTATAACTGCCCATCACTGAGGGATCTAGGGAAGGCTTCTTAAGAAGTGGTCTAATCATTGCCTCCTTCAAACAAGGAGGCATCCTACTCTCCCTCAGTGATGAGTTAATGATATTAACTAGGCCACTTCCAACAAAATCCCTGCTAGATAGAAGCAGCCAAATTGGGCAAGGATCCAGAGAACAAGTTGTAGGCTGCACCGTCCCAAGCAGCTTGTCCACGTCATCAGGCATCACAGATTGAAACTGATCCAATCTAATACTGCAAGAGGGATTGCTGGACACCATCTTAATAGACTCTACAGAAACAGTGGCATCCAAGTCGGCCCCCAAACAGGAGATTTTGTCCATGAAGAACCCATTAAAAGCATCACAGCAGAACAAAGTCCCCGGGGATCGGTTTAAATTAGAAGGAGCCCGAATCAAACTCCTCACAACCCGGGACAGCTCTGCCAGACGCGAACCTGCAGAAGCAATACGTGCAGACCAGAATTGGATTTTTGCCACACGAACCGCCTCCGCATAAACCTTCAAATGGGCTCTATGCTGTGTCCTGTCACATTCAAGCCAAGTTCTCCTCCACTTGTGCTCCAGTCGCCTACCTTGCTGCTTCAGACCCCGTAACTCCTCTGTATACCAAGGGGCCACTTTAAAAGGAGATCGGAAGGGACGCTTAGGAGCGATCGTGTCTACTGCCCTGGTAAGTTCCCTATTCCAGGGTCCCACCAGGGCATCGACAGAGTCACTGGCAGGACCAACATCAAAACCCTCCAAGGCTTTTTGGAATCCTACTGGATCCAACAGCCTTCTCGGGAGGACCATCTTAATAGGTCCTCCACCCCTGCAGGGCTGGGTTGTGACTATGAAACCAACCTTAACCAGGTAGTGGTCCATCCATGACAATGGGGGAAAACCACAGGATCCCCCACCCATGGAACACCCCCCAATCCAAACAAAAGACCAAATCAAGTGTGTGGCTGGCGATATGAGTTGGTCCTGAAACTAGTTGGGATAGGCCCATAGTTGTCGTGGCCGCTATGAACTCCCGAGCTGCACCAGACAAGTCAGCCTCACAATGGATATTGAAGTCACCCAGAACCAAAAGTCTGGGTGACTCCAACACCAACTGTGCGACCAGCTCCGTCAGCTCAGTTAGGGAGTTGATTGGGTAGCAGGGTGGATGGTACACCAACAGAATCCCCAATCTATCCCTAGTTGCCAGCCTTAGAAAGACACACTCAATATAAGTCAACTGTCGCACAGGGGTCCTGGTAAGGGAAATGGTTTCCTTATGGATCACAGCCACTCCACCCCCTCACCCACATCCCCTAGCCTGCTCCACAACAGAGTAACCTGGTGGAAGAAGCTGAGCCCAAACTGGGCCACTAGCTTCCCTCATCCAGGTCTCAGTTCTACAAGCCAGGTCGGCTCCCTCATCCATGATCAAGTCATGGATGATTTTGGTCTTATTCTGAACTGACCTGGTATTGCAAAGGAGCAAGACTAGGTTATGTGGGAAGTTGGAACTGCTCCCCGAGGCCAGAGAGCTGACAGGGCAGCTGGAAATGGAAACAGTTACTAAATTACTGGTTTCCCTTTCCCTGTAACAGACAGCTGCTCTGCGAATGCCAATTCTTCTATTCCCCACCACAACAGTAAAAGCTGCCCCTGAGCCACTGGACACACACTCAGCATCATTCTGCCCAAGAGAACCCAAACACATTACAACAGAAGGCCTGGCACAACCCAATAAAAGGGAGAACTAACAACCCAGACCTCCAACCCCACCTTAT
Source organism: Hemicordylus capensis (assembly GCF_027244095.1). Classification (NCBI taxonomy): domain Eukaryota; kingdom Metazoa; phylum Chordata; class Lepidosauria; order Squamata; family Cordylidae; genus Hemicordylus; species Hemicordylus capensis. The sequence continues at coordinate 323,752,615 of NC_069659.1, read as the reverse complement.
AACTCCCCCCCACCAGACCTCAGTCCCACACCAAAGGCCAGCCCCCTTTGGTGGCCAGCTTCAGCGGCCGCCTACAGACAGTCCGCCGGCTATGCCATCTGGTGTGCCTCCCTCCAATATATGCTGCCAAGGGACTCCAGAAATCTCTCCTCTCATGAGAGTTCTCTGGTCCTTGGGGACAGGTGAAACAAGTCAAGCACCCAGAGAGAAGGCACAGGTGGAATAGGGCAGCAATCACAAGACCGTCCTTCAGAAGATCTGAAGGATATCCATCACATGTTACAGTTTTATTGAGTAATATACAAAGAATGACCTTAATGACACATTAAGGTCATTCACATGACCGAAATATCAGGTGGCTAGGGAGAAGGTAGGAGTATACCCAAGTTCCCCCATATGATCTCCTGTAGACTTCTGCCTTGCCGTTGTGCACAAGATCGCTGCAGTGTTATGGGGGCTGGGGAACCACTGCCCAGGCTCCACAAATCCCATAATGCACTGTGCAAGGAACACGGTTCATTGCAGGGGAGATTCCCCCTCAAGCCGGACACTCTAGGCACTTGGCTCTGTGTCTCAGGCTGCAGGAAGGCTGAGCAGACACATGACCAGGATCCCTGGTAGAAGGACACACTTGTGCCCTTCTACCTGGGTAATAGCCCAGGGAAGATTTCTGGGCTACCTGGTGGGCAGTGGGGGAGGGAACTGGGATTGGCCATGATCCCGGCACTTCACACAAACCCTACCCAGGTAGGGCTGTGCAAGCCTGGTAGGGCTCCTTGTGTGAACAGACTCAGTAGCTTCGTAGCTTCACCAGTCACTTGCCTCTCAGTGAAGTTGCAAAGGAAACAAAAATATAATACTTGGTGTTTGTGAAGCATTATTTCTGAAATGATCAAAGTGCCTTGTGTACATAACTTCAGTGGTCTTTGAAAAACTCCCTAACAGAAGATGTCGTTATTCCATTTCATGAATTGATTCATTGGATTTGAATTTCACCCCTGAATTTCATCAGTGACTTACAAACATTTTACAGAGAGCTAAGGCTGGGGGACAACTTGCCTAAAGCCAGCTGCTAAGATTGCTCTGCACTGAGACTAAAGCCGGTGATTCCAGGGTCACAGCATCACCATCATGCCACACCGCCTCTCATTCATCCAAAAGTGGTTGTTGGGATGCTTATAGAGCACTTTCTGTGCCCCCCCCCAACTTCTGTTGCTAACTTTCTGCCAAGCATTTTAGGATGCTCCAGATCTTAACTCCAATTCCCCTGGACATTTGCCAAATGTTCAACTGGACATTTGTATTTTAAAAAGGGTTTGGTGTTGAACACAGGCTATTAGAGACAGCTGACTGATAGATAGGGTGAATGAAATGCTGGAACTGTTTAAAAAGAGCTTTTAACAAGCAGAGATGTTTTTGTTAGGCATTTTATCAGTGACAGCTGACATATATCCTGCCCCAAGACAAGAAAAACATTACTTTAAAAAAATGGAGCTGTCTATCTTAGGATGATAACCTAAAAATATTGCTCATACAGATCCAATGCATCTAAAGATATCCTGCATCTCCTAAGGAAAGAATGTGGGCTGTTTCCTATATACCAGCAACTGATCAATAGCAAAACCAGGGTCTTTTTGAACAGCTGGATGTACTTCTTTGCTTCGGCACCATTAGGCAATTACATTCCATGCCATTCACTTGTTACTTGTCAAAGCGATTAGCCTCTAGTTCTGTTTGTCCCCCTTGCTGCACTGAAAAATGAGAGCACAATTTAGACTGAACTTATACTCCTGGGTTCAGCAGAGACTCATGCAGACTAATTATATTTCTAAATTTAACCCAAGATAACATTATTGAGGTTAGAGCAGAATTATCACTTAACAATATTATGTGTGTTTGGTGTTATCTGCAGAGATATTCCAAAGGAATTTACCACTATAGTTGTCTGCGGGTTTCCAAGAAGCTCTTGATTAATTGTTGTTTAATTTCTCTCTCTCCTTAGGATATCTAGCCATGGGATCCTACCTAATTTTTCTCTGAGATCATTAAAACCAGTTGTTCTGAAAGCCAAGGCACATGTCTGTCTTCCTGCAGTTTCCCCTCCTTGATATCATGAATTACAGGATGACACGATCACTTTCTCCCAGGGCCCCCACCACTTTCATCTGATCAGCCAATGATTTCCTATTTCTAAGGATTAAGTCCCGGAGAGTCCCCTTGTTCCTTCTTCTATCTTCTGAAAGATAAGGCAGGTCAAGAATTTATCTGATCTACCATTCTTAGCAGAGTTAGATCTCCTGCAGATGAAAGTTGGGTAATCTGACTGAGGAAAGTATCATCCATGTCTTTTGCTTGGCCAAGTAGTCTGTAATAAACTGGACTACTTGGAGAAGGTGCCCTCTGGTGCAGCTCCACAGCAGCCACCATGGAAGGCCCTGATAGAGACAAAGGTTTTACCGCCGCACACCACCCCAGACCAGGAGCCTGGTTTCAAAGTCAGTCTGGGTGCATGCACAGAAACACACTAACCCTCTCCTGCTCTTCCCAGCACAAAAAGAAATGGACCATACAAGGTCCGCTGCACATACATGCTGGGGCTGGAAAGAGGCAAAGGCTAAGAGTAGAGAGACTGGAGTGATGCTCATGCACAAGCTGCTGCTTCGGAACAGCAGAGCGTAGGGGAGGGTGAGCAACCCCTCACCCATCCTTCTCCACCACATAGGCACGCTGTTCCACACAAGGCTCTGTGCTCCTGCATAGGCAGATATTACCCAACAGCCACTGCTGCACCCCATCTTGCTTTGCTTCGGGTTTAGAATGTATGTGATAGGAGCTGGAAACACCCCCCCCCCCTCACACACACGTTTGTAACATCCCTAACCACAAACCTTCCAACCCATACATACATTTGCATTTTCTGTGCACATCTATTTGGTCTGAATCATCCCTGTTGAATGCTGTCCTCTTTAAGGTTTCCCAAGAGGCTGCTGTAAGTCTGCTCCTGCAAATAAAGCACTTTTTTTTCCTTTTGAAACATCTCACACACTTCTTCGTTACAGCCCCTACAGTCATTTCCTGCCTGCCAAAGACAAGGTGGTTCCTTTCCATGCAGGAGCCGGGGTGGAAGGGTGGGTTGCTGACACATCAAGGGGCAACACACACAGGGCAATGTGCAAGTTCTGGGAGCACCCCCTTTATGGTTTGAAGCGTGAACATATACAGCACTCAAAATGGATGTGCAAAATGGACACATACAGCACTCCAAATGGACGCACGAGAATGTGGAGGAGAGAAGCCTCAAACAACCCAGTCCTACAACACATTGCTGCCCGATACCTCTTTCCTGACTGTAATCTCCCTGGCACTAATATACCTGCCTTTTTGGAAGGTCTGTCCCCCTGTCTTCCTGGAGTTATGGAGTGCAGGGGTGGAGCCACCATTGGGCCAATGGGTTCAAAGAACCCGGGCCGCTGACCAATCAGGGGCCGCGAGAGCAGTCCCGACACGCCCCCCGCATCTGACGTCAGACTCAGGGAAGCTAGTTTATCTCCCAAGCGGGGGCCGCGCGGCCCCTTTGGGAGCTAAAAGACTGGCGCTGCCTTTGCAACGCAGCCTAGGAGTGGCTCTTCCCTGCAGGGAAGAGCTGCTCCTGGGCTGTGCTGCGAAAGCAGCACCAGCCTTCATTTAATGCCAGCCTTCGTTTAACTGCCGAAGGGGCCGTGCAGCCCCTTCGGCAGTTAAAGAGCAATTGAGTCTCTCTCGGCCGAACGGAGCCTCCAGGCTGCCTGCGTCTGATGTCAGATGTGGGGGGAGGGGCTAGCGGGCGTGCCCGCCACAGCCGCACACAGCCACCGGCGGGCTGGCTACGCCCCTGATGGAGTGGGGCAACTACCCTTCCTGGAAGCTGGTCTGTTTCTAGTGAGGGCATTGTGTCCAAGAGACCATTTTGAACACCCTCATGAGTGGCTGGTGTGGCCAGCACACTCCTGTGGGTAAGCCCTTGCTCGCCGCCCCACTGTGTGCAGGTGTAGAACTACCAACGTAGGCACATGGACGTCCCCCTATTTGGCTGTATAGGGAGTGAGGGTTGAAATAGACAAGGAGACAGGCTTGCTGTTGTGGTTTGCATGCTGAAAACCCTCGCTTCAGTTCCTAGCATCTCCAAACAGTGCTTGGACAGACTCCTGTCTGAAATCTTGAGAGCTGTTGCCAGTCAGTGTAGACAATGCTGAACTAGATGGACCAGTGTCTGACTTGGTATAAAGCAAGGCAGCTGCACAAACCATTTTACATTTCTAAAGACCCAAATCTGCCTCACAAGCGGTTCTGTAGGTTCAAGCCCAAGTTTTAAAGCAACTCAGTTTGAATTATCTTCAGACTGCAAGCACAACCCTAGTGCTCAGCATCTCTTTAAAAACAGGCAAATAAATAATTAAGGGGCTGCTAAGAGGTTCTCTCAGTCACCTGTATCGCTATCTCTGGCATGCTTTCCTATGCAAATTGAAGAGGTGTAAACATTATCCATAAACATTATCTTTCAGCCTAACTTGTCTCTCACAGGACTACTGTGAGTATAAATGGGATATCTCCATCTACTCTGACTTCAGATTTTTGTGGGAAGGGTAAAGGTAAAGTGTGCCGTCAAGTCAATTTCGACTCCTGGAGCCCACAGAGCCCTGTGGGTTTTCTTTGGTAGAATATAGGAGGGGTTTACTATTGCCTCATCCCGCGCAGTATGAGATGATGCCTTTCAGTATCTTCCTATTTAGCTGCTGCCCAATATAGTACCAGCGGGGATTCGAACCAGCCATCTTCTGCTTGTTAGTGGCACAGCATTTCCCCGCTGTGCCACTTAAAGAAGGGTAGGATAGACATATATTTCAACAAACATATGAATCATCAACTCCTTCCACAAAAATGACTTCTGAAAGTTTAGCTCCCCAAGATCAGAATTGAGAAAGAAAATTTCAACAAGATTAATTTTCTGGGCTTAGAAAAAATTGTCGATTAGTGTGAGAGGGTTGAATTTATAAGCCAATATTTATTCAAATCCGCATAGAAAATTGTATGAGGGGGAAATCAGAGGGAGACAAGAAGAGCTGCTGTTCATTTAAATTAATTCTGTTCACTCCAGCTTGTGTCACGCTCCGATTTAGGCATCTCCTTATATAACCCCTAGGAGGACACAGCCTGCTGCAACTGACCCATGATAAAATTGCTACAATATTAATTATCCATTCTCTTACTCAGTCACCATTACATCATGTAGTGCGCTTTTTATTTTGGCAAATTGAGAGAATCCTCAATTTGCTAGAATTCCTGCCAATGCAAGATACGTTTTCAAATAAGTGAACAAAGATACAGCATATTTGCCTCTGAGGATGAGTAATGCTCAAAACGCGCCAGGCTACAAAATAAAGACAATACCAATTTATCCAGCACCTTTTGGGTTTCTTCCCCTCTTTTTTCTTACTGGTTTTTTTTTTTTTTTTTTTTTGGTGCTGCATCATTAATGCCCTTCAACCACTCTTACATATTGCTAAAGACTGGATCCCACCTGCTATGCTGTACACTGAATAGTGCCTTAGTGCTGTGCATCCATTTACACACAGGTGGAACATAGGAAGCTGCCATATACTGAGTCAGACCATTGGTCTATCTAGCTCAGTATTGTCTTCACAGACTGGCAGTGGCTTCTCCAAGGTTGCAGGCAGGAATCTCACTCAGCCCTATCTTGGAGAAGCCAGGGAGAGAACTTTGAAACCTTCTGCTCTTCTGTCATGGCCCAGACCTCTGAGTCAGAAGAGTCAGAGAAGGAGCGGGAGGACTTGGTTGGAAAAGCAGGCTCAGAAACACAGCAGGAGGATTTGGCTGTGAGAACAGACTCTGAAGCTGAGGTGGAACGGCAGCAGACAGGGGAATCTGAACAGCTGGCAGAGATGAGGGCTGAGAAGACTGATCAGGAGGAAGCTGGAGTTTCACCAGTGTTAAGAAGACGTCCCAAGAGAAAGGCTCAGTGGGAGACATGCAGGCATAAGTTGCGCGGGAGAGTGACTAGAAATGCTGAGTCAGGACAGCCTGATTGGCTGCCGGTTATCTTGAGCCCTATATCAAGCAAACGCTGTTCCTGAGACAGTACTGTCAGCAATGTTGCCTACCGCAGACAGTGTTCCTCGTGCTTATGATTGTTCAACCTTTCTTGTTTCAGCCTGTCCTTGTTCTGTTCCTTCCTTGCTCCTTTATTTCAGTTATTGCTCAGATATTGTAGAGGGGGGTACCTAGTTTAGTTTCAAGGGGACTTTATTTTGTTTCTACTACTTTATCTTTGAGAGTCATCCTTCGCTTTCGTCCGTGCAGCTAAGCTGCTACTTTCTTATCTACATAATTTCTATCTTGACTCACAGAAGTGGATCTGGAGGGACCATCAATCCTGTCGGGTCAGCCATGCCAACATATTTACATCATCTTCCCAGATAGGGGTGTGCATGGAACCGTCTGGCCTGGTTTGGTTCGAGGCCGAACCGGCCTCGAATGGAACAAGGCCGGTTCGGTCAGGCCCCTCATCAACCCCCACCGGTCTGGTCCCGGTGCTCGCAGAGGGCATTGGCACATGCGCGGCAGACACCAAAATGGTGGCTGCTCACTCGTATGGAGGCCCGAAAGAGCCAAAAAGGCTTTATATGATGGCCACGGTGGTGATGAGGAAGGCTGGTGGGGGGAGAGGGAACCCACGTGGAACACCCCCCCCCCCGCAGCTTCAGCAAGCCCCCCAAAGGGGTTAAAGGTACTTCTTATTTACTTTAAATTTTTAAAAAATGTGGACCTGCCAGACTGGACCCAGCAGTCCAGTTCCAGTCCAACAGAACTGGGGAGGTGGTTCGGTTTGACCACGAACCCCCGGACCGGACCGCCAGACTGATCCGCACATCCCTATTCCCAGAGCAGCTCCATCTCCTGAGGGGAATATCTTACAGTGCTCACACTTCTAGTCTCCCATTCATATGCAACCAGGGCAGACCCTGCTTAGTTAAGGGGACAATTCATGCTTGCTACCACAAGACCAGCTCTCCTCTCCAAATGTAGGTGGGCTCACCTACATAGAGATTTAGTTTGTAGAGCCCAAATAAGGAGGTTGAAACTATGTGTCTCGCCTTCTGGTAATGCCTGTATTCTATCTATCTATCTATCTATCCATCCTAGCCTCAGCTCAATCAAAGGACACTTTCCAAGTCTTACAGTCAACAATACTGAACTGCATGTGATTCTCTGTCTACTTTTTTGCTTGAGTATTGAGCTGAGTTGAATGATAGCAGGATTAGGAAATATTTGGTGTGAGAATGCAGATGGAAAGGGGCTTTTCAATGCACATTGGAATGCCTATCTGTATATATGTGGCATCTCCCCATATGAAGCATTGGCACATCTAAATCCACATTTGATTCATGCCAGCAGTTCCCAATCCTCTATGTGCTACAAAAACCAAATGGATGAATAAATTAATTACAAAGTCTGCAAAAGGATTTCAGTCTGAATACCAGACCAACATGGTTTCAGGCTTTTGGTGTCAGGCAATCTCTTCTCATGAAAGTAAAATGAGATTGTATTGTTCACCAAATCAAGCTTCATGGTTCAGTTCTTGTTCAGCCCATTTCCCTATCATTCAATCAGTGTGCTTCTCTGTAGAAGTTCCTCCTTTTCTTAAGGAGCCAAGCTTAAGTTATGTTTCTACATCCCTATGTAATAGTATGCTCCTTTCATGTCGCATTCCCTTTTTCTGTTTGCACATTGTTTAACAAGTCCAGCATACATAATGTCTTAAGAGTCTCAAATCCCCTAAAAATGAAATCCATCCTAGCCAGGTAACTTGGCAATTTCTTGATATCCATGAAATAGCCATGGTAAGAATGGTAACAGACCCAGTGCATAAGAACATAAGAACATTCCTACTGCATCAGGCCCAAGGCCTATCTAGTCCAGCATCCTGTTTCTCACAGTGGCCCACCAGATGCAACTGGAAGCCACAAGCAGGAGTTGAGGGCATGCCCTCTGTCCTGCTGTTACTCCCCTACAACTGATACTCAGAGGCATCCTGCCTTTGAGGCTGGAGGTGGCCTTTAGCCCTCCAACTAGTAGCCAATGATAGACCTCTCCTTCATGAAGTTGTTGTTGTTGTTGTTGTTACATTTTATGTCCCGCTCTTCCTCCAAGGAGCCCAGAGCGGTGTACTACATACTTCAGTTTCTCCTCACAACAACCCTGTGAAGTAGATTAGGCTGAGAGAGAAGTGACTGGCCCAGAGTCACCCAGCTAGTATCATGGCTGAGTGGGGACTTGAACTCGGGTCTCCCTGGTCCTAGTCCAGCACTCTAACCACTACACCACACTGGCTCTCTTCTCATTATCCAAAGTTATCTAAACCTCTCTTAAAGCCATCCAGGTTGTTGGCTGTCACCACATCTTGTGGCAGGGAATTCCCAAGTTGATTATGTGTTTTGTGAAAAAGTACTTCTGTTTGTTGGTCCTAGATTTCCTGGCAATCAATTTCATGGGATGACCCCTAGTTCTAGTGTTATGTGAGAGGGAGAACTTTCTCCACACCATGCATGATTTTACAGACCTCTATCATGTCTCCCGTCAGTCATCTTTTTTCTAAACTAAAAAGCCCCAGCTGTTGTAGCCCTCTTCTGCATATTTTCCAGTTCTACAATGTCCTTTTTTAAGATTTGGGGACTAGAATTGTACGCAGTACTCCACGTGTGGCCGCACCATAGTTTTGTATAATATTAGCAGTTTCATTTTCAATCCCCTTCCTAATGATCCCTAGCATGGAATTGGCCTTTTTCACAGCTGCCACACATTGAGTCGACACTTTCAATGAGCTGTCCACCATGACCACATGATCCTTCTCCTGGTCAGACACTGATAGCTCAGATCCCATCAGCATATACTTGAAGTTGGGGTTTTTCATCCCAGTGTGCATCACTTTATACTTGCCGACACTGAACCGCATTTACCCTAAAGAGTTTGGTATCATCTGCAAATTTGGCCACCTCGTTGCTTACCCCTACTTGTAGATCATTTATGAATAAATTAAAAAGCACCGGTCCCAGTACAGATCCCTGGGGGACCCCACTCCTGTCCTTCAACCAGTTAGCAATCTACACATGTACTTGTCCCCTTATCCCATGACCACTAAGTTTCCTCAGGAGTCTTTGATGAGGAACTTTGTCAAAAGCTTTTTGGAAGTCCAGATATACTATGTCAAGTGGATCATCTTGAACTCCAAAATGTTTGTGAGGCATAATTTACCTTTGCGGAAGCCATGCTGGCTCACTCCCAGCAGGGCCTGTTCTTCTATGTGCTTTACAATTTTATCCTTGAGGATGCTTTCCATCAATTTGCCTGAAACGGACGTTAAGCTAACCAGCCTGTAATTTCCCGGATTGCCCCTGGATCCCTTTTTGAAAATCGTTGTTACATTTGCTACTTTCCAGTCCTCCGGTACAGAGCCCAGTTGCAGAGATAAGTTATATATTTTAGCAAGGAGGTTGACCATTTCACATTTGAGTTCTTTGAGGACTCTTGGATGGATGTCATCCAGCCCTGGTGATTTGTTACTTTTCATTTTTCCCAGTGCAAACAACTGATAATTATTCAGAACCACCACTTTGCAGGAATTCAGTTGACATCGAAGGCTCAAAGCCAATGCAGGAACTGGGTAAATTATTGAGATTGATTGAGCAGTGATGGATGTTTAAAATATATTCTCACAGTATGACACACTGATTGCAGGGAGTAAGATGCCGAAGGGAGAACATCCCGTGGTGCTATTTCACTTTTATCAGGAGCTTTCAGGAAATTCTTTTCACATGTACTGATTGAGGAGGAACGGAGGGGCTTGAGAGTACTCAGCTTAATTTTCTTACCAAGACATCAGGAGATGGTGATTTACTCTGGGGACGTTTCTGTGTATACAGCTCATCAGTTTACTGCAGAAAGCAAAAGGTTGCAATAGTTATTAAAATATAAGGCTGTGGTTGTATAAATATTAGGCAAAGTACAGTGAGAGTCTTCAACATTACACAGAATCAAGCTGGTTTTTGTATTGTATGAATCCATTAAGTCTGGGGATGCTGCTGTTTACCTCTCAGAATACATCACTTGGAGGGATGTTGGATGTTGGTGGTGGGGAATGTTGGCCACCAATTATCAATTCACAGGAGGCGCCCTGTGACACCAACAATACGTTTGCCCCCAACACCTGAAATTTTTGTCACTTAAAAGAAAGTTATTGAAAAGACCCCTTTAAGGTGTATGGGGCATTTTAGTTCAGTTTTAGAACTGAATGGTCCATGTGATGTACAGTGTTACGTCACAATAATGCTCCACCCTGGGGCTGCTGCAGACTTTGAAGCAGTTCCAGTGCTGTTCAGAACAAGTGGTTGTGCAAACAGCACTGCTACAGTACTCTCCATTACAACCAATGGGGAAAATTGTGGCGAACATAAGAACAGCCATGCTGGATCTAGTCCAGCATCCTGTTTCACACAGTGGCCCACCAGATGCCTCTGGGAAGCCCACAGGTAATTGTTGCGGGCATGCCCTTTCTCCTGCTCTTACTCCACTGCAACTGGTATTTAGAGGCATCTTGCCTCTGAGGCTGGAGGTGGCCTATAGCCCTCAGACTAATAGCCACTGATAGACGTGTCCTCCATGAATTTATCTAAACCCCTCTTATTATTTATTTATTTATTTATTTATTTATTTATTTATTTATTTATTTATTAAAACCATCCAGGCTGTTAGCTGTCACCACATCTTGTGGCATGCAATTCCATAGGTTAATTATGCATTGTTTGAAAATGTACTTCCTTTTGTCAGTCCTAAAATTCTTGGCATTCAGTTTCATGGGATGGCCCCTGTTTCTACTGTTATGCGAGAGAGAATTTTTTCCCTCTTTATCAACTTTCTCCATACCATGCACTATTTTACAAACATCAATCATGCCTTCCCACAGTTTCTAAACTTTTTTTGAAACGAAAATCCCCAGGTGTTGTAGCCTTGCCTCATAAGGAAAGTGCTCTAGGCCCCTGATCATCTTGGTTGCCCTCTTCTGCACCTTCTCCAGTTCTACAACGTCTTTTTTAGGATAGGGTGACCAGAACTGTACGCAGTACTCCAAATGTGGCCGTACCATAGTTTTTTATAAAGACATTATAATATTAGCAGTTTTATTTTAAATCCCCTTCTTAATGATCCCTAGCATGGAGTTAGCCTTTTTCACAGCTGCTGCACACTAGTCAACACTTTCAATGTGCTGTCCACCACAACCCCAAGATCCCTCTCCTGGTCAGTCACCGACAGCTCAGATCCTATTAGCATATTTGTAAAGTTTGGTTTTTTGCCCACTTTACACTTGCTTACACTGAACCGCATTTGCCATTTTGTCACCCACTCACCCAGTTTGGAGAGAACCTTTTGGAGCTCCTCACAGTCTCTCTTGGAATTCACTACTCTCCTTGCTAAATTCACTAGTTTGTGTCATCTGCAAATTTGGCCACCTTGCCAGGATTGGCTCTCCCTGCCTTTAAAAGGCAGGGATAGTTGCTCCGCCCACACTGCAAATGCAGCGCTGGCCAATTTAGCTCAAAAATGGGGCAGCATGGCCTTGTTTGGGAGCTAAATCATGCCCCCCCCCGTGTCTGATGTCAGATGCGGGGGGTGTGTGTGTCTGGGGCATGAGGCACAGCTCCTGAGGGGCGGTGGCCCAGGTTCTTTGAACCCATCTGCTCATTGGTGGCACCGCCCTTGACTCTGCTGATGGTTGTTAGTCCAAATAAAATAGCTGGATCTGCCCAGAGACTCTACGACTGGGACACAAAACCAGTGACAAAAGGTACCAAGCCCTCATGTTAGCTAAAAAAATCTCCTTGAGATGCTTCTTCTTCCATTTCCTGTTTGGGACAGCTGGGAATGCCTTCAGAAGGTCTTCCTGTCTGGAAAGTTCTTTCTGGCATCAGTCTGAGCCCCTTGGTTTTTTTGCTTGTTTACATACAGAGAATCTTAATTTCCCCCAGAGTGCTGGTATCTTGAATATAAAGCCAATCCCATAAAGAACACAAGTGCTGTGTTGAGAATTGTGCTCATGCCTTCCTCACAAACCTAATCTCATGTGTGTGTAATAACGAGCCCTCGACAAGCTGGCAATATTGCTAAACAAGTGGTTAAGAGAACAGTAGCCAGGTTTACAAGATTTCCACTTATAATACTGCCATTTGGTATGAAATAATATGCTCTAGCTGTCAAATCCATCTGTTCAGTCACACAATCTTTGCATACAAATCAGTCAGTCTTGCACATATACAAAAGCTGCATGGAGGAAACATTTGACAGCTTAAATGGAATTGGAGTCTTGTGATGAGGAACAGCTTTACATATGATGTTTCTGCAGAGGTTTTCATTTAAAATATTTCCACCACATTGGCCTTAATGTCATACTTATGTAATGTTCCCTGACGTTGTCTAACAAAATTATCAGGTACAAAAGGAATTTTCAGAACAGGTAAGCCGGGTACAAATTTAATTCCTGCCATTCTTCTTAAAGGAAGCCTGTAGCCATTACTTTGTCCCAATGCTAAAGCTCTTTCTTTTGGTGGGTCTTTGTATTCCTCTGATGAGACTGTTACTGCTCTTTTAAGTATGTTCTCCATAGTGTGAGTTTTAATAATATGTGGATGTGCCGATGTATTATTAATACTCAAATCTTTCTTTGCTGGTTTCCTATGCCAATTCGTATTGGGACTATTCCCCACAAGATGAATTTCCACTTCCAAATACTGTGCCAACCCAGTATGTTACCTGTTTTGAAAATTCCTTTTGTATCTGACAATTTTGTTAGACAGTGTCAGAAAACATTTTTTGACATTAAGATCAATGTGGTGGTTCACAGTCAGCTAAGACATTGAAACAACATCTGGTGAGAACGAGGTTATAGGATAGGAAATGTGACAAGACAGATTGCTCAGTATGTAAAATGAAGGAGGGCAGTTGTGGACTGAAAGGAATAGTGTACAGAATAACTTGTACAGACACACAGCTGGATTACCTTGGTTCCCTTTGCCTTTTGCCTTCTCCCTCCCCACCTCCCCACTTTAAATATGCATATTGCATATTTATATATGCCAGTTTATTGAGTTTTGATGATTTTTAATAGTTTTAACATTTTAAGTTTTAAAAATTGTTGTAATGTTTTAACCTTTTCACTTGTTGTTTTTATTATTTTGTTGTAAACCACCCAGAGACTTCCGTTTGGGGTGGTATGCAAATACGTTAAATAAAATAAACAAATTTCTGAATTCTTCTTTTCAAGACAAGCACATCCGTATTAAACACATATTTAACATAATGTGCCGTTTGGTCCTAATATTACCTGGATAAAATTACAGGTGAAAAAAAAATGAATTTAGAAATGCAGAGGAAGAAGTGGGGAGAGGCAAACTGACTTCATATCCTAAGCTATTCAGGATGGATATACTGTGATGGACTGAATAGTCCCTGGAGCTGCAGGTATCCAGTGCAAGGCAATTACAGTTGATAAAATGGCCCATTAGCCATGAAATGGCCCAGTGCTCAGCCTCCTGGCACATAAAGAGCTAACCTGGATGTCAAAACACATTTCCAGCGCAAGGGTAGGGGGGGGAGGGGGGCTGGCATAAGAAAAGCACTATCAAATGTATCTGGTTATGTTAGTCTATGGAAAGTAGGCTTGAAAAACACAATGCAACAATGAAATGCCCCTGTCTTTTTGTAGAGTCGCTTTTATTTAATTGCAGTTGTTTACATGCATCATTTGTGCTGTTCAGTCATTGCTGGTGTATCTGCAGATCAAAGCAAGCTACTGTTAAAGACAAAGGAGAAGGAGAAGGAGAAGGGAGGACTCGCTGCTGCTGCTCCTCCTCCTCCAGATAAAGAATCAGAAGGCACAAGCTATAGATGACTGGGCTTTATAATAACACATTGCCAAGTCTCTTCTAATTTAGAATTATTTTGTCCACATTACCTATAGGGTTGTGAAATCAGATTCTCAGTGCAGGCCAAACAAGGGCACAGGGCACAATACTAGGCATGCTCAGTGGCATTAGACTGGGAAAGCTGATGAGGCAACAGTTGCTGCTCTAGTCCTTTCTTTATGCTGTTACACAGTGATAGGTTAATTGTGTAGCAGGAAAGCCCAACAGCTGCATTTCCCCCTGTATTTCCTATATACACCATGCCCTCTGGACTGCAAACCCTAATGGGATATATGATGCTGAAAAAGAGTCATTGGTTAGAATTCAGATTATTTATATTTTTGCTGCCCACTGCTTAGCTCTAGGTACAACATATTCTAATGAGTGTTGTCTGACAAAACGGGGCCAGAGATATGCCCCATCCCAGGGGAGCGTTGCCATTCTCCCTCCCTGATAAGTTTTTAAAAGACCTCGAAAACCCTCCTGATTTTAAATCTGGTTTTAATTTGTTTTCCAGTTCTAATCCATTTGAGCCTCTGTATTGCTTTTAGTTTTTGTTGTGTGTTTCAGTTGTTTTTATTTTTTGTGTGCCCCCCCCCACCCCCCGGTTTTTATTGTAATCTGCCCTGAGCAGCAATGTGCTAGAAGAGAGGAGAAGAAATATTTTGAGTATCTAAATAGAGGGGATGATTTCTCCCCCTGATCCAATGGCCCATATACATGGCAGCAATGCTGAAGAGTGTACCTATCATGCACTGCCCAGCCTCTGATGTCCTTGGACATTCATGCAGAGCTCGATGTTTGAATGCTGACCATGCACATTAAATTCAGTGTCCCTAGGCTGGGAGCATGCAATTAGTTCCTATTTTGATCACTCTCTTGCTCTCGTCCACATGGGTGAGCTGGATCAGGAGAACTATTGTCCAGTCTGGCCGACAATTTAGATGTCAAGACTGAGCTACAAATCAGGAAACCCCTGGATTGAGTCTTGCTGGTGCTGTGTGAGTGCAAGGTCCTTAGACCATGTTACTCCTCTTCTTTGCAAGCTGTACTGGTTACTAGTCTGTTTCTGGGCCATTTTGATTTTGACCCTTAAAACCCTAAATGCTTTGGGGCCAAGGTATTTAAGGGCTGTCTCTTCCCACATGAATCGACCTATCTGGAGAGGACTTTCAGGGGAGCACTCTTCCAAGTACCTTTTCCATCACAGGTCTGTTTGATGCTTATGCAAGAAAGGGATTTCTTGGTGATGGCCCCCACCCATCAGCTTATCTCTCCCAAGAGACCTGGTCTGCCCCACCCTGTTGGCTTCCGGAAAAGATGTCTTAATTTCAACAGGTGCTTTTACTTTCTCTTTAAAATTATTTTCAAGAGCAATTCTTCCTGTAATATGATCTAGGATGACTTGGATTTTAAAAAACTGATTTGTTTTATGTTAATGTAGTCACCTTAAGTGGCGCAGCGGGGAAATGCTTGACTAACAAGCAGAAGGTTGCCGGTTCGAATCCCCACTGATACTATTTCGGGCAGCAGAGATATAGGAAGATGCTGAAAGGCATAATCTTATACTGCATGGGAGGAGGCAATGGTAAACCCCTCCTGTATCCTACAAAAGAAAACCAGAGAAATCCCTTTCTTGCATAAGCATCAAATAGACCTGTGATGGGAAAAGTGCTTGGGAAAGTGCTCCTCTGAAAGTTCTCTCCAGATAGGTCGATTTATGTGGGAAGAGACAGTCGTTAAATACCGTGGCCAGGTCTCTGTGGGCATCAGGAGTTGAGATCGACTTGACAGCACACTTTACCTTTTAATGAACTATATATTGTAAGCTACCTTATTTATTTATTTTTACATTTTCTGTCCTGATTTCTTCAAATGAAATAAGGTAGCCTCATTTTCATCCCCCCCCCCGTAACTTGGATTACATATGAAACTGCTCTATACTGAGTCAGACCATTGGTCCTTCTGTCCCAACATCATCTTTTTTCACTGGCAGTACCTATCTAGGGGACTTTCATAGTCCTACCTAGAGATGCCAGGGATTGAACCTGGGTTCTTCTGTATCCAAAGGCTCTATCCTCAATGGGATAGCAATAGCAACACCAATGGGATACCAATTACCTTAAAGGATTTGTGTAAGATTTACAAGAAGATAATGTATGTGCAGCATTCTGAGTACTCGGAAAGTAAAAGTATTCTGAGTATTCGAAAAGGGGGATACAAATGCTTATTATTTTATTTTGTTTTGTTTTGATTTTTTTAAAATTGAGCTGTTCTGAGTATCCTGCTTGAGATGGATCCAGTAATTTAACTAGGGTGAGGGGATAAAAGTACTTGCCCCAGGTGCAGCCTTGATAAGAGGGCAAAATGGACTTTAAAGGTCAAAACATGATGGTCAGCTATAGCTATATTATATATAATAATACAAAGTGAAGCTAAGGGTAGCACAAGGGTACTTGCTTTGATGCGGAGCATAATCTGAGCAAGGCTCATCAGCCTCGGAACCCTGTGTCTAGTACCTGCTGGGGAAGAATGCTTTTGACCATCTGCAAAATGTGTTTTTTCCTCTCTCTTTCTATATTGTTGTTGTGACCTGCCTGCATATTTCAACAACCAGGGTAGTGTACAGGGGTATCTTGTAGGTCAAAGCACATGAATTCAGACTGGCTTGGGCATAAGGATCTCTCAATTTATAAAGGATCCTTGAGTTGTTTTCTGCTTGCCTTTTTCCTTTGCAAGGTCCTGGCCAGCTCAATAGTTCTAACTGAAATAACGCCCTGACCTGCTTTCTGCCCAATTGCAATTGTATAGCTTTGGCTTAATACATATTACCATCTGGATTGCAGTTGCAAGCAAATCCACGTCCATTATATAACTTGAATTGGTTTATACAACAAGAAGAGGATATAATATAGCCTTAAGCCTTTTTAAATTGGGATAAGCCCAGTGCCAGAAATTTGTTCCTATTGTCTAGTTTTGCTAAATTTGGGTAAATGTAAAAGCACTGTATGCATTTATTTAAAACGGCGGTGTGTAGATGCCTTATGAGATCATCCCATATAGTTTGTTTTCCACTCATACATGGCCAAATGCCTTTTCTGCATCTGTTGCTAATAATGAATTTTTTTAAAGGGGAATTGCTGAGATTCAAGCCAACCTAGAAATCACACTGGCTGACATGCTACACAGCCTGACAAGGGAAGAGCAGGAGCTGCTCCATCTCACAACTTGGAGTGTCTTGATAATGGAACCTATGTAAGAGAATATTTAGGGTATTTAAGAGAACGCCTTCTTCGTTATGAGCCCCGCCACCTATTAAGATCTTCAGAGGAGGTTCATCTGAGGGTGCCACCAGCTCGTCTGGTGATGACTGAGAGGCAAGCCTTCTCTGCAGTTGCCCCAGAGCTGTGGAACACACTTCCTGTTGAGATTAGAGCTGCTTCATCCCAGTTGACCTTTAGGAAACAACTGAAGTCACATCTCTTCAGCCAAGCTTTTTAGCTATTTAATAGTTTTTAGCTATTTTATTTGAACTTTTATATGTTCAAAGTATATATATATATATATATGTATGTGTATATATATATATATATATATATATATATATATATATATATATATATACACACACACACACCATCTAGAGACCTGGGTAGTGGTCTGGGTAGTGGTAGAGACCTGGGTATACAAACATGCTAAACAAACAAACAAATATTTAATTATTCCCAGTAAGTTTCTTGGAAAGCGTGACTTCAGAACATAGCATCCCTCATGCTGGTGTCTACCTTATGTTTCTCTTTAGATTGTGAACCCTTTTTGGACAGGGAACCATCTTATTTATTATTTGTTATTTTCTATGCAAACCACATTGATAACTTGTGCTGAAAAATGGCATATCAATATTTGTAGCAGTAGTTCAGAGACCAAAACTTTTCTCAGCTCCACTATGTAAACTTTTGTCTTTCTGCCTGTTGCAGTTTGAGGATGAAAATCCATTGCAACAGTCTATGAAGTTGACTAAGCTACCAGAATCCTTTGCTCCTAGTTTTCTACTTGCTGTTTATTCTGAAATAAACAGATCCTTTGTAGGTAGGTAAGAGAAGGAAGAGGCGGAAGGTTAAAAATGGGGCCACTACAAGGTTTTATTGCGAAGGCCTGGTCTACACATGTAGCAGAACTGAGGTGGTAGAATTTTGAAGTGGTAAAGTGAATTGTATCACTTCATCCTGCAGGGAGAGGAGAGCCATTTTTGATTCCTGGCTCATGTAAAAGTTTTCTACAAATAATGACTGACATCCAGTGCAGCCTTCCAGTAGTGTAGTGGGAAGACTCGCCTGTGTGAGAGAGTTATTTCCTAGCTGCACTGTGACCATACAGCCTCAGGCGTACAGCAAGGGGAGCTAATTTTGATGATTCACTCTGAAGCAGGAGGAACCAACCTGGTGTCACATGAAAACATGTCACCGAGGGCTTTACAACCCTCAGGGACATATTTTCAGGTGACACAGGGCACTTCCCTGTGTCATATGTTCTTATGTTCTAGGTTACTAGCAAATGCACCACTGTGTCATTTGCCTCCAGAAATGGGCATAGCTGACATTTCAGCCAAAGCTGATAAAAAGCGCTCCTGGCTACTGCCACAACCTGAGAAACCAGAGAGAGTTTGGGATCCAGGAGCACTTACAGGCAACATACCTGATCTTTCAAGGGGAATGTAACCCCACCCAGGAAAGGCAGATCTAAACTATCTCTTGGGTCCCAATTCCCTACAGTCAGTACCTCCATCTTATTTGGATTCAACTTCAGTTTGATCTCCCCTCATCCAGACCATTGCCGGCCCCAGGCAGGCATTTAGGGAAGATATTCAATTTCCTGATGAAGTTGATAGGGAGAAGTACAGTAGATCTGTGTGCAATCAGCACATTGATAACACCCTGCACCAAACCACCTGATGATCTCTCCCAGCAGTTTCATGTAGATGTTAAAAAGCATTGGAGACAGTATGGAGACTTGTGGAACTGCACACTTTAGCTCTTGCTTGGCAGAGCAACAGTTTCCAGGCATCATCATCTGGAATCTGCTAGAAAGGTAGGAACGGAGCCACTGTAAAACAGTGCCACCTAATCCTATCTCCCTGAAGCACCCCAGAACAATACCATGGTCAATGATATTGAAAGCCACGGAGAGATCCAAAAGGATCAGCAGCATCACATTGCCTCCCAATTGGTTGACCAAGGCAGTCACAATTGGCCAATTGGCTGACCAAGGCAGTCACAGCCACATCACACCCTCAAAAGCCAGTTTGAAATGGGTCTAAATATTGAGGCAAGTCACACGAGCAGTGTGAGACTCTGAAAAAATGTCTGAAGACAATCAGGAGGCAGCCCTGGGCAGCCGGATCGGCCGCCCACATGACTGCCGGCTCCATCATGGAGCAGTGGGGGCTGCAGGGGTCAGGGGCCACACGGCCCCCAGAAGTTCCAGGATGCCCCGTGCGAGTGCACAGGGCATCCTGGAGAGACCCCCCAAGCCCAGGAGGCTGCTTGCAGCCTCCCGGCAGGGGTCTCTTCTTGTGCCACCATGGTGAGGAGCCGTGCTGTGGCAGCACACGATCCAAAAACCCGGGTTAGCAGACCGCTCACTCTGCTAACCTGGGTTAAAGGGAGGGCTACTTTGGTGGGCTAGCCGCCAGAGAGCCACGCCCATGAGCCCACTGGTTCTCATGCTGGGGGAAAACTGGGCTGGGCTTCTTTAGCCCACTTTTTCTCCATTGTGAGAATAGCCTCATTCTGTTTCCTCCAATCCTGCCTGGAGCTGTGAGGCTTCCAGCTGCTCAATCACCTTGTAAAACGGTTTAGTCATTAGCCAACTCCAAGGGGGTCTAATGCAGGTTATCACTGCATTCTGTGCCATGAGTTGGCCAGGGCTAACATTATGAGGTAAGGCCTTCCTGAAAATATTATGCAAGTTAAGGGTCAAACTACAGGTTACACCCAGCGGTCATGAATAGAAGGGCTTAAAACCAGAAGTTTAGGAGAGATGTTCCTTTCATGTTGCTGCCCCTCTCCCCCCGCCTAAAAAAAAGGCATGGAGGCCTGATCTGAAGTGACACCACAGGGAGAAGTCTAACAGTCTTCTACTGCTGTGCTATTATTCTGCCAGTAATCACCTCACTAAAGCTGCAAATATTTGCAGCAAATAGCTGCTTTGGAAGATGAGTTGGGAAATGATCAGGGTTGGCTCCTGGTTTCCATTGAATGGTTTCACTAACTGGCAGTATTGATGAAAATTGAGATTGGGGCCCTCATGAAAAAAATGTATAGGACATGAAAAACACAAGTACTGCCAGTTTCACCCCATGTGGCACCCCTGGCTGCACAGTTCTCTCAAAGCATGATATCCTGGTTACATCATCCCTCCAGCACTCCTGAATTGCGGTGCCCTGTTTGGTCACAAATGAAACCACCATTCAAAAGCCAGCCTTGAAAATGATTTTCAAGGCTGGAATGGGGAATGGCGGAAGAGTGCTTTCCTCCCTCCTGCATGCCATGGTCCAGATCACTCCCTCCAGCTGCTGCTGGTATTGGTTGTTGTTGTTGCTGTTGTCATAAAAGAAACATTTCCTGTTTACTTCTGGCTTTAAGTCTGTGATGATAAGCCTAACCTTACACAGATGTCCAGCTCTTCCCACTCCAACCTTTTATTTCATTTCTATACTGCCCTTCCAAAAATGGCTCAGGCAGTTTACACAGAGAAATAACAAATAAATAAGATGGAACCCTGTCCCCAAAAGGCTCACAATCTAAAAAGAAACACAAGATAGACACTAGCAACAGTAACTGGAGATACTGTGCTGGGGGTGGATAGGGCCAGTTACTCTCTCCCTGCTAAATAAAGAGAATAACCATGTTAAAAGGTGCCTATTTGCCACATTAGCAAGGGTTTTAAAACAAGTATACCCTTTCTGTTTCCAAACTTCAGCTCAGGTAAAAAAACAAACCACTTCCGCTCAGGTAGCCTACACACACACACACACACACACACACACACACACACACACGTAATGAGGTAGGCTACTGTCTACAGTCACTGGCTCACATACACAGTATGTTACTCATGAGTAATCTCAGTGAAATAATGGAATGTTTGTTTTATTTTGGGTCATTAATCATCATAAATTCTTAAAACACAGGATCTTACATTAAAAATCAATTTAATAATTAAACAATGATCCAACAGCAATTTCAGTGGGACACTTGAGCCTAGAGGGTCTTGTACAGTTCATTGATCCTTGGAGCAATACAGAAATAACATGCAAACAGCCCAGACTTTTGACCCTCAGAACTTTGATTGGCTGGCGAAGTACTCAAGCTCAGCCTGCCCACCCTCTCAGCCTGACAGACAGGCTCATCAGAGAAGGGAAAGCTGCTGCTGAACATCAACCAGCATTTCTCTTCCTGTTGAATCTGTCAGCCAGGCTAAGGGGAGGCATGTAGTTGGCCATTCACAAGGAGAGGAGGAGGGAGGTGTGAGGCTGGGTCAGGCCAGGGTATGATGCTCAGTCTTTCTGTCAGGCTGAAGGGGGTGTGGGCTGAGTTTGAGCACCTAGATAGCCAATTGCAAGGAGAGATAGAGGGAAGGACACTCCTCCCCTCCCTTCCTGGAGGGGACTTGTCTTAGTCTGTAAGATGAGCCCTCCAATTGGGAGGGGAGCCAACAGTGTGGCATGCCAGTAAGTTAAGGAGGCTCTGCAGACCCTACAAGGTTTCAAAGTCTCTCCAGGGTTTGCATGCCCCCAGTTGAAAATCTCTGACTTAATGTAGAATATGGCCCAGCTCTGCAGATCTTATCAATCCTAAGGAATCCCACATGTTATGTATTAAGACTGCATGCACATGTTAGAAATTAGAGATGCACACGAATCAAGTTTTACGATTCGATTTGAGGTTGAATCACATCAGCCAGATTCAATTTGAATTTGAATCTGTAAACTTGTATCTGATTAGATTAGATTTAAATTGGATTAGATTCTATTTGGATTCGAATCCCCCACCCCACTTTTAAAGGGAGCACCAAAGTGGGTTGGGGGGTAGGTCCCCATGGGTGCCATCTACCACCCAAATTATAAGGTGGTGGGGCACTTGGGTTGATGTTTAATGACTTTTTTTAGTTTTTAGTGGTTTTGTATATTTCCGCCTGAGGGAATAATGGGGCATTAGTCCCTAAAGTGTGGGCATTATTCCCTAAAGGCATTATTCCCTAAATAATAATGAAGCAGCCCCATTACGCCTTGTGGATTGTGCCAAAGTAGCCCAATGTGAGTTGGGGAGTAGGGCACATTGGGTAGTAACTACCCCCCTCCCCAGACAAGCAAGGCAGTGGTGTACTCAGTTCATTTGGGGTGTGTGTATATATTCTTTGGTGTGTTATGACTTTTGGTGTGTTGTGACCTTTTGTTATGACCATGAATTCTCCCTCCCCCTGCTCTTTTTAAAACCTATAGTCATGTTGGTGTTACATTTTATGTATTTATCTCAGGATGTAAACAGTGACCATGACAAGGCTTAAGCATGGCAGCTTTAATCCCTAGTGCCAGTTTCTTAGGGTCAGTTGTAGCATTTAGTGGCAATGAAATGGCACTTGGGGTCAGCACTGCTCCTTTATCTTCACCATAGGGAATGATGGGGATATGAAGCAGCCCCATTACTCCTTGTGGGTAGTACAAAGTGGTCCAAAGTGGGTTGGGGGGGTAGGGCACATTGGGTACTCAGGTTGTTGGTTTTTAAATGAATTTTTGAAGTGTTTAGACTCTGGTGTGTTATGATTTTTCCTTGTAAAGAATCCCTATGAGGATTTGTTATACACCAAAGAGCCTAAACACTTCAAAAAACCTTTTAAAATGAACTTAGTACCCCACTGCCTTGCATGTTGGGGGATAGTTTGCACATGGGGTGCCACTAATTCCACCCACCCACCCACAAAGAAGTGGGGTATTCAGTTCATTTTAAAGGAATTTTTGAAATGTTTAGACCATTTGGTGTGTAATGAATCCTCATGAGGAAAAGTCATAACACACCAAAGAGTCTGAACAGTGTCCTCTCTAATTGCAAACACATACCAGCAGTTGAGCAGAATAATGACTGCACATTTTGCTCCTTAACTCCATTTCTACAAGGTTTAGAGCTTAGCATTAAAAAAAAAATAAAGCTGGGAATCCAGGGGAATGAATAAGGGAGACTTGAGTCTCAGATCAATTCAGATCAAATCTGGGGAGATTCTATTCGAGCTCGAATTTTTCCAGGGGTGACTGGGCAGATTTGTTTTGAGGTCAAATCCCTCAAATCGACCAGATTCAAGTTGAATCAATTTGAACTTGAAATGATTTGCACATCCCTATTAGAGATCCATAGCCAAAAATGCAGCTTCTTCCTGTTGAAGGTTGGTAATGGGTGATCACATGTTCTGTTTTAGGGAACCTGGTCTGCCATTCCTGGTCTTCTCATTGATGAAGCCTGGATAAGTTTTCAGGGAACCCTCTGATTTCCCAAAACAGAGTTGGAAAACCCCTGCTTCTAAATATTTGCTAGCATAACATATACTGTATTTTCTCCTGTACCTGAGTTGCAAAAATCAAATCTTTGTATAGCAGTACTCACTTTCTTTTCAATCTTTTGGCAATTAATAATAAAATATTCAGATCATAAAACCTGATTTTAATTAGTAAAAAATTGTACAACTCCTAAAGGACCATATCTTCTTTGCTCTTGATTCAACTCTGTTTATTGCAATGGCAAAGACAGCAAAAACACAGCCACTTAGTACAAGACCCTCATGGCATGAAGCTTCAAAGAGAAGCTGTTAAGTGCCACAGTGAATGCCATCAATGGGAGGGTTTATAAATCATTAAGTTATGAAATATATATTCTGCATGAATATTTCAGTACTATTTGATAAAGATATAAAGCTGCATCTGACAGTGTATGCACATTGCAGCAAAGTTTGTATACTGCATGCTGTATACTGTTTTCAAAATCAGATTAGTTACATACATTACTAATTCAATTAGTATTCATCTGGAATAGAACATCCTTTGGCATTTGCAGTGTTTGAACTTTGAGGGCAACTTGTTAAAAAATAGCTTGCAGGAATAAATGTGGTTCCAGTGAGCTTTGACTGATTAAGTGCTGTCAAGTCGGTGTCAACTCTTAGTGACTACATCGATAGATTCTCTCCAGGATGATCTTTCTTCAACTTGGCCTTTAAGGTCTCTCAGTGGTGCATTCATTGCTGTCGTAATCGAGTCCATCCACCTTACTGCTGGTTGTCCTCTTCTTCTCTTTCCTTCAACTTTTCCCAGCATTATAGACTTCTCAAGGGAGCTGGATCTTTGCATAATATGTCCGGAGTATGATAGATTGAGCCTGGTCATTGAGCCAATGAGCGTAGGAATTGTCAAATATCTACATCTGTCTGTCTGTCTCTCTCTCTGTCTCTCTCTCTCTCCTTGATTTAAATTTACTCTAGACCTGTTCGAAAGATGCTGCACATACATTTAAAAAAAAAAAGACTTTTGTAGCTACAGTAGTATCATGTTAGAAACTAGAAAACACACCAAGAAAACCCCGGATTTTTGTATTAGAGGTGGATGCCATTTGCATCTAGCTGCAAAAGTGCCAAAAGTGCTTACACTGACAAGGTGGCTAGTCGACCTGAATTGTAGTTAGGGGTGTGCGAAACATTTCGGGTACAGAACGTCTGTACCTGAATCTGCCTGTTTCGGGTGATTTGTGCATAAAACAAATTGCCCCTCTGCAAGTCCCGAAAGATTTGTCTCCAAAACAAATCGCCCAAATTTCGGAGACTAATGTTTTGTTGTTTTGGACCTCCATTTTGTGGCGATCTCCATGTAGTCTTGCTTGCTTGCTTGTTGCTGGCTGCTGCTGTTACCCTTTATTGGGAGGCGGCACGTGGGGCAGTGCATTTCAGTGTTGTGGTTTCACACTGTTGTGTGTAGATCAATTGCATTTGGGGGGGGGATGGTGGGACACAATGGATGTGGTGAGTGACATAGTGGATGTGCGTGACCTTTGGAAACTTTGTTCTTTGCAAAGTTCTGCTGTTGTTGTTGATGTGTGCTGCATCTACCCTGTCATTGGAAATGAATCCACTCTTATTTGCTACCAGAGAGTCTACTCCTAGAACACCTCCGAAACAACAAAACCCAGTGGCCCATGGGCTTGTGGGTATGAGGGTGGTTGGCACCCTGTGTGCACTACACCACCACTCTCTCTGGGCCACCCCGGTGCCTCCCAAGTGGAGTTATGGGGCTGCTGAAATCCCCATTATTTCCTATGGGGGAAAAGCTTAAATACGTACAAACTTCACAAATTCTTTAAAAATCACTCCTTTCACCAAATCCTTTGAAATATGGATAGTAGCAGAGACCCATTGGGGCACTACCGCCTGACCCACTCTTCTGCCTCTTAAACCCCCTTTCTGCCACAAATCTGCCCCAAAGACATGCCAACTTCAAAACTCCTTTAAAAAAACAGCCCTTTGCCCAATTCCTTTGAAATCTGGGTGGTAGCTTCCTTGCAACCATTTGGCACTACCACCCACCACAACCTACTCTGGGCCACCCTGGTGCCACCCCCACAGGGAGTTATAACTAAGGCTGCTGAAATCCCCATTATTCCCTATGGGAAAAAGTGTATTTCAAACTTCAAAGGTCATTTAAAAATCAACCCTTTGCCCAATTCCTTTGAAATATGGGTGGTAGCTTCCTTGAAGCCATTGGGCACTACCACCTACCACATCCCACTCTGCCCCCCCGGTGCCCTCCCACTTGGAGCTATAAGCTTGTTGAAATCCCCATTATTCTCTATGGGAAAAATCATAAAGACACGTAAAATTCAAAAATTCTTTTAAAACCACCCCTTTGCCCAATTTCTTTGATTTGGGTGGTAGCGTCCACCCATTGGGCACTACCCCCCCCCATTTGGTCTCAGGGCCCTTTTTTATCTGAATCAATTTGGATTTGGATTCAAAAAATTTGGGAACAAATCAAATCTGGGGTGATTTGGGAGGGTGGATTTGGACCCAAAAGAAAATCAGAGGTGTTTCAATTCAGGTACAAAGCAAAACAAAAAAATCAATTCATGCACATCTCTAACTGTGGGAGCTTTAGCACTGCCATGATGGATAGGATTGGCTACAATATTGCAATTTATAGAGTTGTCAATGGAACAGTACTCAAAGAGGTTTACAAAACAAAATAAGAAGATGGTGCCCAAAGAACTCATAATCTAAAATAGAGAATGGTGTTTGTGTGTGTGTGTGTTGGAGCAGTGGGGAATGACCATCTCAGATTTTAAATTTTCACTGTGGCTGTACAGAACTCAGAATCACTTTGAGTGTAAAGTTTTGAATGAAGATGTGGGCTAAGTGCTTTGGATTGTCCATCTTATAACCCATTCTCTTGACCTTTGCCCAACTTGGCTTATTTCATCTGGCAATTGTATTATCAGAGAGGGTCTGGTAAATACTATAAATGCTTCTCTGAGGGAGGGCAGGATGCCTCATTCTCTTAAGGAGGCTATTAGACCTTATTTGAAGAAACCTGCATTGGATCCCTCAGAATTAGCTGATTACAGACCCATTTCCAATCTTCCATAGTTGGGCAAGGTGATTGAGGGGGTGGTGGCCTCTCACCTCCAGGCAGTTTTGGATGATACAGATTATCTAGACCCACTTCAAACTGGCTTTTGAGTGGGCTGTGAAGTTGAGACTGCCTTGGTTGACCTGATTGATGATCTCCAATTGGGTACTGTCAGAGGGAATGTGCTGATCCTTTTGAATCTTTCTGCAGCTTTCGATATCATCGGCCATGGTATCTTTCTGGGTTGCCTGAGGGAGGTGGGATTGGGTGGCACTGTTTTACAGTGGTTCTGTTCCTACCTCTCTGGTAGATTCTAGATGGTGTTGATTGGAGACTGCTACTCTGCAAAGTGAGAGCTAAAGTATGGAGTTCCACAAGGCTCCATACTGTCTCCAAAGCTCTTTAACATCTACACAAAACCACTGGGAGAGATCATCAGAAGATTTGGTGCAGGTTGTTATCAAAATGTTGATGACACCCAGATTTATTTCTCCCTATCAGCTTCACCAGGAAATGGCATAACATCCCTAAATGTCTGCCTGGTGGTGGTAATGGACTGGATGAGGGATAACAAAGTGAAGTTGAATTCAAATAAGATGGAGGAATTGGGGGGTCAGGAGCCCAGAGATGGTTTAGATCTGCTTGTTCTAGATGGGGTTTCAGACTCTCTCTGAAAGATCAGGAATGTAGCTTGGGAGTGCTCCTGGATCCCAAACTCTCTCTGGTTTTTCAGGCTGGGGCAGTGGCCAGGAGGGCTTTTTATCAGCTTTGGCTGATACATCAGCTACACCCACTTCTGGAGGTAAATGAGCTTAAAACAGTGGTGCATATGCTGGTAACGTTCCGGCTCGGCTACTGTAATGCACTCTACATGGTGCTGCCTTTGTACTAGGGTTGCCATGTCACCTGGAATTTCGAGCTGCCCCTGAATTCTGGCTCATCCCCCCAGCTACTGAAATCACCCATATTTTGCCTTTTTTCAAATGTGCCATCGGGTTTGCCCAGATTTTACTGGCGGAGCAGAAAGTGGCCTGAGAAATCTCTGCCCAGCTGCTTCTGTGTGCTGTGTGGCTTTTAGTACAGTAATCTCCTGAGGAATGTTGCCTTTGCTTTTTTTTATTATCAGCAGGGGATCGCTTATCAGGCAGTTGAGAGGATAGAGCACTGCCTACTTTCTAGGATTTGTATTGTCATGCTTAAGGATGGCTCTTTAAACATTCTAAGTATGCCTACTTAGAAAGCAAGCACTGTTTTCAATCAGATCTCCTCTCAAATAAGTGTGTATATAGAATTGCAAGCACTGTTGATTTCAATCAGATTTTCTCTCAAATAAGTGTGTACAGAATTGCAGCCTTAATTAAAAACCTGTGCAATTTTTTTTGGTTCTATTGCTGCTGTTAATATGTCAAGGAGAATAATCAGGCAAAGATATTTCCCCCAACTATTGTTGGTAGATATCTAGAGCAAATACAAATTAACTGGAAAATGCACCTGCTAATTTGCATAATATGCAAAATATTTGCAAGCCAACTTAAATAATGTGCAAATTAGGGTACCTGGATTTGGAGAGCCAGAATAGAGCAACCCTACGTTATACATAGTCCAGAAACTACAACTGGTACAGAATGCAGTAACCAGACTGGTTTCTGGGATAACTCGAAGGGACCATTTAATACCAATTTTTAAAGAATTGCACTGGCTGCCAATATGTTCCTGAGTAAAACACAAAGTGCTGGGTATTACCTATAAGGCCCTGAATGGCTTAGGTCTAGGGAACTTGAGAACCTCCTTTGTCATGAATCCTGCCGCCTATTAAGATAATCTGGGGAGTTACAGTTACAGTTGCTAGGGGCTCGTTCTCTGTGGCTGATCTGTGGCTGCCCTGGGGCTTTGGAATATGCTCTCTGTCAAAAGCATCTCCATCTCTGACTGCTTTTAGGAAGGCCTTCAAGTCACAGCCGCTTTCTCAGGCTTTTAATTACAATTAATTTTAAGCTGGTTTACATTGTTTTTATCCCATGAGATTGATTTAACTTTTTATTCTGTGAAATTCTTTGTTTTTACTCTGTTTTATATTTCTTGTTTTAAACTGTGTACACCATCAAGACATACACTTATCAGGTGGTATATAAATATGCTTGAATGAATGAATGAAGATTGATCTTTCAGTGAAAACATTATTTATCGAATGAAAAAATAAGACACTCACTGCTTGGTGAGTTACACTTAGTTGAGGAGTTACACTTAGTAACAGGTAGGGATATTCATATAATACCATCCTCCTCCATCCTGACTGGCCCCAGTGCATGTACCTGGGTGCCAATGCTTCCACATCTTGTTGGCCATTACAGAGACCAGTACACACTCTCCATGAAACCATCCATCCCTCTCCCTTCTCCCCAGTGCTTGAGCTCAAAGGTTCTCCGAGCCCAAGGGCTTATGCTACAGATTCATGTATTGGATCTCTGTGGCTTTTTATTGATTAAACATTGCTGCACTTCAATGCTTGCAATTTTGCTCTTTTAATTTTCTTCCAAGCATTTCAACTGTCCAACTCAACATGATGATTGAAGGTAGGCGGGGAAGGGGGAATCTAAGAAGCCAAGCGGGCTATTTATCCTGAAATAATACCTTTTGCTGTGAGTACAAGGTCCTTGGTTGCCATCTGCTGGTAGCAATTCCAAAATGTATAGCAAATAAATCTGTCTGCCTATCGAGCGGGGTGGGAATCCCCAATCAATGCCTAACAATTTTGCTATTCTGCTCCTCAATATCATTTAGTGGTGTCACATGTCCCCAGGTTATAACTCTTATTTCATATTAAGTATTAACAGATTTGATGTTTTAAATCAAGCTTTGTCCCAACTGAAAGTGTTAGTGATATTTGATTCCCATGATAGGAGAGCTCCATTCAAGATAACTGATCTGTGATAGCTGTTTCAGAGAACTGGGCCATCAGACTGATGTCACAGCTACTGTTGTATCAACCATGTCACAGGTGGAATTTCCAAAGCACAACAATCCATCTGAACTCAAATGCTTATTATATAACTGTGTTTTATCTCAGGGAGTGATATTATGGGTCATTGCACCAACAAAGAAACATTCCCAAGAGGATGCTATGACAATGACACCAGTGTAGTAATGTGCCCTGCAATATTGTGATAGCATTATCAGGTTCTCCATGATGTCAAGGGGGCTCCACTGGGTGGCTTCATCCTATCGTTATGTGCGCTAGCCACTTTCTGAGCAGCGAGAAGTTCCAGGGTTCCAGTGCTACTCAGATTTTGGTTTTCTCCAGAGGAGGGAACACTGAAGGCTTATGGTGCCTCTGTAACATTTGCTTTATTTACAAATATACAGGTTGAGCATTGGGTGGAGTTGCAACAGCAGAGCACTTCTCTAAAGCAGCAACACCAGATACCTAGAGAGTACACCCTACACATGTTAAAGCACTTCGGCTCTCTGCCCAGCTTCTCCATCCCAGCCTCCCCAAAACTCATTCAGTGGCCACATTCACACTCAAAATGAAACTGGAGGTTGGAGAACCTGCTGTTTAAAAGTCAAATTTAATCACACTGCAGACGTTCGCCCAACTGCAGTCCAGTAATCTCTGGTTCCAGGAGATGAGAGCCCCTCCCTGCTGCTTGGCCATCATGGCTGATCCCAGCAAGCTATATGGCCAGATTGTGGGCAAAGTGTCAGCATGTCAGCAGAGTGGTCGTGATTGGCCATGATCTTGAAGGGGGTGTGCCAAGCCCAACCATGCATTTTTGGAATGGTCTGCCCATCCTTGGCATGGAACAGGCATTTAAATCCCTTTAAATGCCATGCCAGTGCTTCTTCTGACAGCGATGGCACCCCCCACCCCAGGAGCCCTGGACCAAAATAGTCCCACACAAGCACTATTTCGTGGGGGGGGGAGGTCAGTGGAGCACTATTTCCCTGTTACTCAGGAAAGGGAAGGGAACATGATGACTTCCTAGGAGGCAATATGTATATGATGGAGGGCAAAGGATCCTGGGGGGGGGAGGGGTCTGTCCCGCTGTGACCTAGGATGCTCTTGTGAGGGCTTACCCTGGCAAAGCAGTGCATGGGGACTAAACCAAGCTTCTGCTCCCCTGGCAGCTTGCTGCTGCTGGGCTACTCCTCTCATGAGAGGGCCAGTCTAATGAGGAGGACCATTGGGCACAAAACCCTAGGTCTTCCATCAGATTGCGTGCTCATGTGTTGCGCTAACCCAACAATGGGTTACATTGCATGGAACCTTTACACTGCAACCCCCCTCCTTCCCCGGGAAGCCTTGCACACACCCAAAAGAGACTTTGATGTTCCATGTGTCAGGGCTTGGCCATGTGCGCAGAAGGGGGAACACCAGGTGTGGGGATGGATCTCTACCCCCATTCAAAATTCCCAGGTTTGGCCAGGTGTTGTGAGATATGCAGATCTGCCACTTTGAGGAATCGCAGGAGAGGGGAACCCCAATTCCCAGTGACTCCAGGAGAGTTGGGTCACCATTTCAGGGCACAAGGATGGGTGCACATGTCCTCATGGGTGGGCTGTCAGGGGGCACACTTTGTGGGCTGTCAGGGCGGCAGTCACTAAGACAGGGATAGCAGTTGCCAGAGTACCTGTCCCCGTGGCTTTCCTCCATGGAGCACCCTGTCTTGATATAGAGCCCCAATGACCTGATGCTCTCATGAGAGAGCGGTCCATGGGAGAAGGGGTTGTTTTGATTTCACACATGATTAGTGATTGCGGCAGACACCCCAGTCCCCATAGATAGTTCTTCTCATGAGTTGTGAGGGGGTGTCCCCATGGCCTGCCACTCTCTTGAATGAGTGTAGTCCTCCTTTTGATGGCATCCATCGCTATAACAGAGGAGGAGTTGCCCTTATTAGTGATGGCAATGCTGGTCCTGCTGCCTGGCCCCTCCCATGAGTAAGCCTAGGAACCACACAGGCATCCCCAAGGGGAAGAGGCTGGGAGCCCCCAATCTTTTTGTGGGGAAAAAATTTGAAATTGGCTGTTAAGAAATTCCTGGTTGGGGCTACCTTTTAAACCTGATCCTGCCCCCTACCCAGCCATATGTTCCCCTCATGGCACTGTGATGGTGTGCCCTGCTTGTGTTGCCACCTGGAGTGTTTGTGCTTGTGAATATACATTTTGTCTCTTTATTCTTGGGAAACGAAGTCCATCCTGCCTCAGGGAGCAATGTCTGCCCTGACATCCTGTCCCTGTCCCCTTGCTTAAAGCTGCTTGCCGTGTGTGTGTGTGTGTGTGTGTGTGTGTGTGTGTGTGTGTGTGAAGCAGGGGACAGAGTGGGAAGGGGAATGTTCCCCTGTGTGACTTAGCTGCTTGACAGGCTGACAAGCTTGGGATGGGACATGGCAGTGTCCCTGTTGCTGGGCAACAGTGTTGCTTGATCGGTGACAGGAGGGCGGGGCCGGTGCTACGAAAGCTGACCAATGAGAATTGCTGCAGGCATGGAGCGGGCACGATCCTGTGCAGGTCCATGCCACCGTCTCTATGACTGCAGTTTCAATAACATAAGGAAACTGTGATTACGGTGGCATCTGGGTTCAGACATAACGCTTTGGCGGCCTTACTGTAGGTCTTGGTGATGAACCTTACTGCAAGCCGAAGGTTTTTGGCGTTTGGAAAGCCAAACTGCAGGTCACTTTCACCACAAAACTGTGGTTGCATACATTCAGATGCAACAGAGTATATATATAAGTTTATATGGTCATTGACCAGCAAACATTTACAATAAACCAGTACGTATTTTACAAATAATATAACAAAACCTGGCCATAATAGAGATAATATCAGTGTCCACATTAGTTAAAAGATAATTTAAATAAAATTCATCAGACCGGCCAGGCAAATTATCTATCATAGGAGATATAAGTCTTAAATGGGGTTCACTATAAAAATCACAATAAAGAATAACATGTGAGGTGGATTCTATAACCCCTTTGCCATATGGGCAAAGTTGTAAAAATAGCAGAACTCCCTTAAACCTGCCATCCAATACTGCTGTAGGAAGAACATTTAAATGCGCTAAAGTGACGGCTCATCTAAATTTAGGGACAAGCACCACATCAAAGTACTTGGCTGGTTTAAGATTAATAGCTTGACTCCCTAAGTATAAACCCTGCTTAATCCATGCGCCATCTTGTTGAACTTCTATCTCCAGGACACGTTGCTTAACTAACTTCCTGGCTTGCTCATTTCCTACAATATGCAAATCCTCTATGGAGAGACCAAAAAAAGAAAATTTACTCAACACAGCTCATTTCCAGCTCGAATTAAAACCACCATTCATAGGCAAAGAGGCTAAACCCGCCTGTCCAAAACTCAGTTTTAACCAACATCAAAAAATACAGCACCAGTATAAGGATTCCAACCTAATAAGCCCAACTTCTCTTCTGATGACAGCATTCGGAGCACAACTCTCTTCCTCCACAAACCTGTCTGGGTGTGGATGGTGGGGCGGGGAGGATGAGTCACTTTATTCTCTAACATCAACCCTGTTGTCAGGTGGATTAATTCCATTTTACTAGGCTTTTTAAAAAAAAACTTCCTCCATTCACAATACATTAGGACTATCAGAAATATCCCCTGGCCTTCTGTACTAGCCAGTATTCTTCCAAACAAAGATAGGGTCAAGGAGCCATTATGTCGTTTGTAACTGTATGATGAAAAAGTGTCAGACGCAGTAGGATCAGTGACACCTTCCCTATGTGATATATTTTTATCCATTATAAAGCCACTTACATAGGTGTAAACCAGGGCTGCACAACTTGGCCCTCCAGCTGTGGTTGGACTACAACTTCAGTCATTCCAAACTATTGGCCCCTGTGGCTGGGGATGATGGCAGCTGTAGTCCAGCAAGATCTGGAGGACTGTAATTGTGCAACCCTAGCATAAATCTATGTGCATCTATGTACTAAGAACCTGTTAGAATGAGTTTCCAAGTGACAGCTATTGTGCCAGAATGGACTTGCCAGGCAATTGATATTGGCAAAAGCCACTGGGCCCAATCCAGTGAGCCTTTTATCATTATTGTGGTTGTTAATTTATTATTTATTTACTTAATTTATATGCCACCTGACTCCAAAGGCTCTAGTCTTGCATGTGTGGTAGAAATATTGTATCTCTGGAACATGCTAGTGGCTCCCATCTTGTATGGGAAGCAGGAACTGAGCCACAGCATGTGCCTTGTGCACAAGGAAATCTACCTGGGATCCTGTTGTGAAAGCAGTGAAGGAATCTTTGTTCAATTCAGTGTGGATCTGAAGATTTGATTTACATGCTCTGGGCATTTGCCATGTAGGAACAGACATAATCAATCACCAGAGCTAACAACCAGCCAGGCTCAGAACAGGAATTCATCTTCAAATTCTTTCGAGAGTTTAATCATTCCAATTGACCTACCCACCCACCCCAAATGTGGATGCAGGCTTATCGTCACCAAAGTCAACAATTTTGTCTAACCCTAACTCGAAACCAAATTTGTCCATATCAGAAGAGGCTTGGCAACATGAAAGCACCAAAGTGTCAGGTGACATAAATAGCCAGAATTGATTCCCACTGCAAAAGGAGGCTGGGTTCAAAGCCCTCACCTACAACATCAGGGGGATGGGTGCCCCATTAAAAGAAAGAGAGTATTAAATGCAATCCTTAGAGAAAATTTGCTATGCTTCAGGAGACCCATGGATGGGGAAATAAGGACACCTTTACCCACCCTTTTTTAGGGCAAATAATGGTTTCTACTGGCTCAACAAGAGCCAGGGGAGTATCTATCTATCTATCTATCTATCTATCTATCTATCTATCTATCTATCTATCTATCTATCTATCTATCACATTTCTATACTGCCCCAAACTGGTTTAAAATTAAAATTTGAAACATCAAATCACTTAACAATTAAAATCATTTAAAACATCAAAAATTTTAAAACATTTTAAACCCAGTATTTAAAAAGAAAAGGGAAAAGGGAAAAAGGCCTTTTCTTTTCTTTTTAGAACCATAGATCTAAAAGGTTTTTAAAAGTTGCCAGAGATGGGGAGGCTCTTATCTCAACAGGGAGCACATTCCAAAGTCCAGGGGCTGCAACGGAGAAGGCCTGTTCCTGAGTAGCTGCCAGGCGTGTTGGCGGCACCTGCAGTCAAACCTCTCCAGATGATCTTAACAGGCAATGGGGCTCATGGCGAAGAAGACATTCTCTTAAATACCCAGGGCCTGAGCTGTTTAGGGCTTTATAGGTAATAACCAGCACCTTGTATTTGGCCCGGAAACGTATCGGCAGCCAGTGTAGTTCTTTCAACACAGGAGTAATATGGTCTCTCTTAGATGACCCAGAGACCAACCTGGCTGTCGCATTCTGGACCAACTGTAATTTCCAGACTATGTACAAAGGCAGCCCCACATGGAGCATATTGCAGTAATCTAGCCTAGAGGTTACCAGCATATGTACCACCATTTTGATGTCGTTCATCTCAAGAAATGGATGCAGCTGGTGTATCAGCCAAAGCTGATGAGAAGCACCTCTGGCTACCGCCTCAACCTGGGATACCAGGGAGAGGTTTGGATCCAGAAGCACCCCCAGACTGCAAACCTGTTCCTTCTGGGGGAAGGTGACCCCATCCAGAACAGGCAGATCAAAATCATCTCCTGAGTTCTGACCCCACACAATAAGTATCTCTGTCTTATCTGGATTCAGCCTCAGTTTGTTATCCCTCATCCAGCCCATTACTGCCTCCAGGAAAGCATTTAGGGAGGTTATGCCTTCTCCTGATGATGTTGACATGGAGAAATAGATTTGGGTGTCATCAGCATACTGATATCACCCTGCACCAAATCTCCTGATAATTTCTCCCAGCGGTTTCATGTAGATCAGGCTCAACTTCGGCCCTCCTGCAGATGTTGGCCTACAACTCCCATAATCCCTGGCTATTGGCCACTGTGGCTAGGGATTATGGGAGTTGTAGTCAAAAAACAGCTGGGGGGCCTAAGTTGAGCAGGCCTGATGTAGATGTTAAACAACATCGGAGACAATATGGAGCCCTGATGGACACCATACGAAAGTTCAGATTTTGAAGAACAACAGTCTCCAAGAGACACCATCTGGAATATGTCCATGAGGTAGGAGCGGAGCCACTGCAAAGCAGTACCTCCCACCCCCAGTCTCCTCAGGTGTTCCAGAAGGATACTATGGTCAATAGTATCAAAAGTCACCAAGAGATCTAAAAGGACCAACAAAGTCACACTCCCTCTGTCAATTCCCAATTGAAGATCATCCATCAGGCAAACCAAGGCAGTCTCCACCCCATAGCCCACCCGAAAGCCAGTTTGAAATGGGTCTAGATGACCAGTTTCCTCCAAGACTGCCTCGAGCTGGGAGGCCACCACCTCCTCAATCACCTTGCCCAGCCATGGAAGATTGTAGACAGGCCTGTAATTGCTTAACTCTGGGGGATCCAAGGCAGGCCTCTTCAGAAGTGGTCTAATGATTGCCTCCTTAAGACAAGGAGGCTTCCTGCCCTCCCTCAGAGAAGCATTTATGATCTCTATCAGGCCCTCTACAACAGCTTCCTTGTTAGATTTTATAAGCCATGTTGGGCAAGGATCGAAACGGCATGTAGTAGGCCTCACCATTCCAAGCAACTTGTCCACATCCTCAGGGGTTGTCAAGGTCTGGCCAGCTGCTAAGTTCACAAAGCAAGCGGAGCTGCTGAAATCTGATACGGCTTGGCTGAACGCTGTCAGCAAGGATGATTGACGAACGTTGATTCTCAGCAATGAG
The DNA here is from genome assembly GCF_027244095.1 of Hemicordylus capensis. NCBI lineage: Eukaryota > Metazoa > Chordata > Lepidosauria > Squamata > Cordylidae > Hemicordylus > Hemicordylus capensis. The sequence continues at coordinate 323,716,136 of NC_069659.1, read as the reverse complement.
TAGGAGGCTGGAGCTGTGATTTATGGAGCAAGCCGAGAGCTCCCAGCTGGTAGGAATTCATGGCTTGTCAGCTCTCAGCAAGAGGTGTTTGCTCCTCCTAAGAGCCTCTAATTGCGTTTTACGTCTCTTGATCCTGCGCTGTTGTGGAGTCATTGGTGTTTCATCTTCTTCGCATTAGTCCCCCACGCCTTCCGCTGACTCAGGTTGCCGTGCCTGCTCTAAATCATTAGTTGGATCTACCACAGCCGTTTCATGCATGCTGACAGCCGGGCTCTGCCCCTCAGACACTCCTGAATCGGCTGGAAGGTTGACAGCTTCCCCTTCCTCCTCGCTGTCGGAGCTCGAGGGCGTGACAGGGGTCACGAACTGAAACTGATCCAGGGTCATCACATAAGGGGAGCTGCTGGACACCTTGGCATCAGACTCTGTAACAATTGTGGAGTTTGAATCTAAGTTGGCCTGAATACGAGAGATTTTGTCCACAAAACCTCATTTTAAAAGGTCACAGCGAGTAATTGTTGGTTCCAAGTATTGATTCAAGGGGGAAGGGGTGCACATTAGCCCCTTCACAACCCTGAACACCTCCATCGGACATGAACTTGTGGATGCAATACGGGCCGAAAAGAATAGCTTCTTTGCCTCATGTATTGCCTGAGCATAGATCTTCAAATGTGCTCTATGTAATAATCTGTCAGATTCGAGTCGAGTCTTCCTCCACTTGTGCTCTAGTCATCTGCCTTGCCGCTTCAGTCCCCATAGTTCTTCTGCATACCAAGGGGCCAATTTTGAAGCGGGTCGGAGAGTACGCTTAGGAGCGATCGTATCCACTGCCCTGGTGTGTTGATTATTTCAATTCTCCACCAGGCAACGTTCCTATAAAGCCCAGAGCTAGGCAGCTGGTCCCAGGAACTGCCGAGTCACCCACCCACCCCTGGCCCTAGTCCTGCACACACTCCCCAGATGTTACCCAGAGGCAGCAGGCTGCAATCTCACAGGGGAAGCAGAAGCAGACAGGTGGTAGCAGAAGGAGCCAACAGCACACTCTCAGTCTCTCACCCCGAGCGGCACTGAAGGGGAAGCAGATGATGATCTTTGCATTCCTCTGCTGGGCTTCTTATTATTCTTATTATATCAGCTAGCTCTTTCAAGTTACAACAGGTTAAAATTAAGAAAGCTCCAAAAGAGCGGTTTATTTTCATTACGGGCAGATTTAATGATACGATCTTTACTGCTGCATCAATTTACAGCCCAGACCAAAAGCAAATCAACTTTCTTCATAATACATTCTCTAAATTAATGAGTTTCTATGAAGGCTATGTCATTGCAGGTGGAGACCTGAACCAGACTGTTGACTGTAAATGGGATAAGAGCACAGTCTCCAGATTACATGGAGAGAGGCAAGTCTCTTCCTTAGTCATGCTTTTGAATAAATTTTCATTTATGGATGTCTGGAGGAAGGCTAACCCCTCAGCCAGGAATTATACATACGTCTTCCCTAGATTTAAAACATATACAAGAATTGGTTATATCTTAATTACTGATACTTCAAAATTATCAATAATCTCTGTAGATATTGGATCCATAGGATTATCAGATCATGCCCCTGTTTCAGCATCTTTCAAGCTCATGAAGGCTCAAAAATTCTCTCCAATTTGGCAGTTAAACCTGGCAATTCTGGATAAACCAGATATTGTAATGAGACTTAATAATCTCATATTGCAATATTTTAGATCAACTGGGATGCAATGAAAGCTTGTCTGGTGGGGGGGATGTATTAAAGAGTCCATTTTAATGGGGGGGAAAACGCTATTAGTGAGCTCTTAACATAGATCAAAGGCTTGGAATCAAAACATAAAGAAACTGGCTCCAGTAGGATTTATAAGAAATTGCTACAGAAGCAAAAGGAACTGGAGACCTTTTAGTGCCAAAAGGTAGCCACAGATCATCACTAATCAGAGATTCTATGAACATGGGAATAAAAGTCCTAAACGGTTGGCAAACAGATTAAGGAAAAAGGTGAAACATAATTTAATCCAGCAACTCAAAGAGGTTAATGGTAGCAAACTAATTCCTGCCACAGAGATATGTAAGTGCTTTGCTAATTTCTATTCAAATTTATTTGACGACTCAGATAGTATTGAAATGGACAAATTTATCGAGGCAGTATCTATCCCTTGGATTTGAAGATCAGATTTCGAACTTTGAGAAGGAATTGTGTCAAGATGATGAAAAATTAATTTCCAAAATGTATAAATTATTACTTTTGGAGGAGACAAGAGAGGAATTGGTTAAAACAACTATGATAAAATGGGCTCCAGATGTTGGACATAATATAGAAATGGCAGCGTGGGAGAAGTTATGGAAAAGTGATTTAAAATTTACTGCTTTTTATGCTTTGAAGGAAAATTATTACAAAATGATGTATAGATGGTATTTAACGCCTAAAAAACTGGCATTAATGTATAAAAATGTCTCAAACAAATGTTGGAAGTGTGGGCATATTGAAGGTACTTTTTTTTATATGTGGTGAACCTGTGGGAGGCTAAGGCCTATTGGGACATGATATATAATGAATTGAAGAAGATATTTAAAGTGACATTTCCTAAGAAGCCAGAATCCTTCCTGCTAGGAATAACACAAGGAGCAATTTCTACAAATAACTTAACTTTTTAAATGTATGCTTCTACGGCGGCTAGAATATTATATGCACAGAAATGGAAGACTAATGAACTGCCTTCAAAAGAAGATTGGCTGATAAAAACTTTAGAATATGCAGAAATGGCAAAACTTACAACACTGATCAGAGACCAAAGTTTAGAATGTTTCAAGGAAGACTGGAAACCTTTTTTGGTTTACTTAAAGAATTATTTTCCTACTATGGATCTTACAGCAGGATTTGAAATTTGAAATGCAGGTCGGGCAGATTAATGTTGGTCGAAGGTTTAAATTTGTGGGTTTTTAAAAAAATTAATATTACAATAAGGGTAAAACTTATAGTTGGTATCACGAAGAGAGGTGCGCGGGAAGTCAACTTGTAATTGTGTTTATCATCATTGTTATGGTTATTATTATTGTTAAAAGTTAATAAAAATTTGAACTCGAAGCAGTATCTATCCCATCGCTGAAGGATCATCATAGGCATAGCCTAAATGAGCCATTTTCTCATGAAGAGCTCTCAGAAGTTACTAAATCACTGAAGAGCCACAAATCTCCAAGCCCGGACAGTCTTACAGCCCTGGTCTATAAAATATCTGGTGCTTTATTGATACCCAGACTTATGATTGATTGATTTTTGATTGATTAAGTGCCATCAAGTCAGTGTCAGCAACCACATAGATAGATTCTCTTCAGGATGTCTTCAACTTGGCCTTTAAGGTCTCTCAGTGATGCATTCATTGCTGTCGTGATCGGGTCCATCCACCTTGCTGCTGATCGCCCTCTTCTTCTCTTTCCTTTAATTTCCCCCAGCATTATAGACTTCTCAAGGGAGCTGGGTCTTCACATAATGTGTCCTAAGTATGATAGTTTGAGCCTGTGCCTCAAGTGAAAATTTGTGCTTTGAGTGAAAATACTGGATTTATTTGTTCTCTGATCCATGTGTTTGTTTTCCTGGCTGTCCATGGTACCCTCAAAAGGCTTCTCCAGCACCAAAGTTCAAAAGCATCAATACTCTTTCTATCTTGCTTCTTCAAAATTCAGCTTTCGCATCCATAGAGTGTCATGGGGAATACTCATAGCCTTATTAAATTACAGACTTATAGCCTTATTTAATTCCATCTTAGAAGGTCAAACAATTTCCAAGTCATGGCAATACTCCAGGATCATTGTGCTTCCGAAACCCAACAGAGATAAAGAGTTAGTAGAATCCTACAGACCCATGGCCTTACTTAATCAAGATCTCAAGATCTTTGCTGGTCAATGGACCGAATAAAGATGATTGATTGATTGATTGACTGATTGATTGATCTCAAGATCTTTAATTCCTGCTTAGCGGAAAGATTAAATAATTTTTTGCACAGTATATAAGCCTAGACCAGTTGGGTTTTATAAGAGGAAGGCAGATTGAAGATCCCATTTGTCGCATTTTGAATTGCATATATTTCAGTCAAAGGAATAACATCCCCTCAGCCATACTCACTCTAGGCATGTTTAAGGCTTTTGACCGGCTGTAGTGGTCTTATTTGATTAAGTCAATAGAACACCTTAAAATGGGAACTGGATTCACCAATATCATCAGACAATTATATAGTGAATCTTATGCCACTGTTCGAACAAATTCCAAAAGGGGCAGTATCAGTATCAAAAGGGGCACAAAACAGGGATGTCTGCTTTCTCCTTTGTTATTTGTACTAGCCATAGAGCCATTAGCTCAGGCTTTTAGAAGTAACCATCAGATTAAAGGACTGACCATCAACAGTACTGAACATAAAATCAGCCTATATGCAGATGATATTGTCTTAATATTAGCAGATCCTTTACAGGCTATTCCTTTACAGGATGAATTGATAAATTTTGAAAAGGTACCAGTCTTTCTAAATCAGAAAGCTTGTGTTCTGGGATCAGCACCAAGTCTTAAAAGGACATTATTAACTCTTTGGGCATTACCAAAGCCTCCAAAAAGATACGATGCCTGGAAGTGCACATTTCCAAGAATCTCACAATTCTCCAAAATTTGAATTTCACCCCAGTATTAAATTCTATCAAAATAAAGATTCGGAAGTGGAAAGGGATTAACCTCTCCTGGCTGGGGCAGGTAGCAGCACTTAAAATACATTTAATTCCAAAATTACTGTTTTTGTTTCAAGTTTTACCAATTGCTATACCTACCAACACTCTGCAGAGATGGCAAAGAATTTTTATCTCTTTTATTCATAATAAAAAATGAGGCTTAGATATAGCATTCTCTACACAAAAACAGCTAACTGTGGAATTGGAATACCATACTTACCTGCATATTACGAGGCTTTTCATCTCTGAAATATCTTGCAGATGATGACTAAAGTCGAAATAAACTCTTGGTTTAAGATGGAAGTGGCTGATCAATACTCTTATGGAGTCAAAAGCTTGCCTTTAATTCCAGATTGGATTACCAAATTTAAAGTAGCTGACAATCCTTTTCTGAGTGCCACTTTCAAGAGCTGGGCAAAATGGGGCAAAATGGTATAAGAGTTTGGCACCCCCTTATTCATCTCTTATTCAAATCTTTTGCCACCCTAAATTGGCTGGACTAGTCACATCTCCTCAACCGTTGGAGGCTACTGATCTGGAAATTGCTAGATTGAGTAACTTTTATCAGTATGGAAATCCCATCGAAATTATATGCGCTGATTATAAACCACGCATTGAACCCTCTACCAGGCCTCAAAGTTTCTTGGGAAAATGACTTCCAACAGGAAATCAAAAACCAGGAGTGGCTGAACATTTGGAAATGCAAGCCAGTTACTTCCTCCTGGTCCAAATCCTTGCTGGTATGTTTCCCAGACTATGTTTCCCAGGCTATGGGAAACATCTATATTGGGCAGCAGCGATATAGGAAGATGCTGAAAGACATCATCTCATACTGTGCGGGAGATGGCAATGGTAAACCCCTCCTGTATTCTGTCAAAGAAAACCACATGGCTCTGTGGTCACCTGGAGTTGACACTGACTCCACGGCACAACTTTACTTTACTCCATCACTAAAACTGGAGTTTCCTTTTATGAAGTTCATTTGTTCCTCACTAGATGGCAGTAAAGCCACTTAGGATTCAAAATATTATTGACTGTCATGAAGGCTTCTCTCTTTCTCTGTACATTTCTGGGTGGCCTTTCCCAAGTTGGGGGGTGTACAAAGGGCCCAATTCAGAGAGAAACAGGTGTGCCCAATGCTGTTGTACTTAAAAGGATGTAAGTGCATGATTAACTGTCACTATTTACCAGGGACAGTCCCCTTTTTCCTGGAATCTGTCCCTGGTAAATCCCTGCCCCTATTTTGTCCTTATTTTTGCCTTCTGTGGGCGCCTTGTTTAGTTTTTTCCACAGGAGTTAGAGTTCTCATTTTTCAGGATTCATCTCCCTCCTCAAGTCTCTAGAAATTAAACCTGCATGTTGATATGTCATTTCTGTGGTGCACCCGCAAATACACGGCTGCACAATGCAAAGGCACTGTACAGTACACAGTATCTTCAACAATGCCTAATAGTAGGAGGGGAAGCTTGGGCACTGATCCTTGATCATGAATCCTTACCCCTGCTAACTTGGCAAAGAGGCACCTTTTAATGTGGTGATTCCCTTTATTTAGCAGGGGGAGAGTAACTGGCCCTATCCACCCCCAGCACAACATCCCTCCAGTGGCTGTTGCTGGTATCAACCTTATGTTTATTTTTAGATTGTGAGCCCTTTGGGGATAGAGATCCATCTTATTTTTTTATTATTTCTCTGTGTAAATCGCTCTGAGCCATTTTTGGAAGAGTGGTATAGAAATCGAATGAATGAATGAATGAATGAATGAATGATTAATTAAATAAGGGAATTGGTTACTACAAGCAGTAAATGGTTTCTTTGTCTTAACCCCCCACCCAACCCCACCCCACCTCTGTCCACTGAGTACAATCTCTTATTATTCTTGATAAAACATAACCTTTGAGTCTCAGCCCCTATAGTAGGTGATCTTAAAGCATGGACATGGGGCGGGGGAGGAGAGTGAGAGCGAGCGAGCGAGAAGTAGTCAGGAAAACCACATGAAATTTCAGTCAGGTGTTAAAGAGTGGATGGAAAAGGGAAAAATAAACAATACAAGGAGGTTCAAGGGACTGGTTAAATGGCAGGTCTTAGTTCTGTTCCCTTATCAAATGCACAAGCCAATTTTGCTTTCATTCATTTCCCCTTGGAGCCACTGCAACCCAAGCCCCAGAATAGAGTGGCTTTGTTTTTTAACTTCTTCCTGTCAGCTGCGGGTTTCAGTTGGTGGCTGACCATTGAGCCCCTAAGACCCCCCTGGCAGGTTTTCATTTGCTGAAGACTAACTCAGGGGCGTAGCAAGGTTGGAGTGGGCCCAGAGACAAGATTTTTAAGTGCCCCCCCCCGCCACTGAAGCTCAGCTCATGAAGTAAAGAAATCTTAAATGAGGCTGAATAGTGGTAACAAAACGCATAGTAGCTGGGGGGATCAGTCATGTGACTTGCCTCTGGGGGGCCCAAGGCAGTGCCCCCCAAGGCAGTGGGCCCCCAGACAACTGTCTCCCCTTGCCCTATGATAGTTACGCCCCTGGACTAACTAGTAAGGCAAGGCGTCTGGGCCTGACACTCAGCTTCCCGAAGACATACAGAATCGAGCCACATGACCTGCTCCCCCTCAGCCTTCCCAAGAGGTCAGCTCCAATGTGTCTGCCCTCCCGTTCTCCTCTCTGACTTGCCTCCCCCCTCTTAGGTCTTCCCAGATTCACCTCTGAGCCTCCTCGGACTCACCCTCATTATTTAAAGTGCTCATAGAAAGAGACAGTGAAGTAAGGGCTGGCTGGCATGTGGTGCCACAAAAATAGCCCAAGGAAGGTGCTCCTCATGTGGCTGGAATGCCAAAACTCACAAGGAGGGACAACAGGTTTCTTCAGAACTCGGTGCAGGCATTTGGAGCCTACAGAGAGCCTGTCCTTCAGTAAGGTGGAAGCTTTAGAAAATATGAACAAACCCATGTGTTGAAAAATCCTTAGATTTCATTGGATATTACTTCAGAGCCAGAGTTAGAGGGATGCCATATAGTGAAGGTATGTTACAGAACATACCTTCAGGAGAGAAGAGCTGGTCTTGTGGTAGCAAGTATGACTTGTCCCCATAGGTAAGCAGGGTCTGGAGAAGCCACTGCCAGTCTGTGAAGACAATACTGAGCTAGATAGACCAATGTTCTGACTCAGTATATGGCAGTTTCCTATGTTCCTATGTTCCTAACAGCAATCTGCTGGTTCTAGGATCTAATGCAATAAGGCACTAGGTCCTGTTTGGAGGTGAAACAGCCCCTGTCCCTAAATGCTTACAGTCTACAACAGTATTGGAAGAAAAGGACTGAAATATGACTGAAGGAGTGAGATATGAGTGGTGAGAATTGAGTTAGGAGCAGGTAAAAGCCTGTCAGACAGGGGCGTAGCAAGATTGGAGTGGGCCCAGCGACAAGGTTTTAAAATGGGTCCCCCCACACTCACTGAAGCTCAGCTCATGAAGTAAAGAAATCTTAAATGAGGCTGAATAGTGGTAACAAAAAACATAGTAAAATTTATATATCTCCTATGTGCCACAATAGAACATCATCCTAAATTATTTTTTTTAAGGTTTTGGAAATTGTGGACAATGCAAATCATTCAATGGTACTAGAGAAAGACATGCTGTTCTGGTAGCTCCAGGTCTTAACACTCACATCAATTTTGGAGGATGAATACAACTGAAGGAAGCCTGGGCGGGTGTGCAGCTGGGGGAGTCAGTCATGTGACTTGCCTCAGGGGGGGCCAAGGCAGTGGGCCCCCAGACAACTATCTCCCCTTGCCCTATTATAGTTACGCCCCTGCTGTCAGGGTCTTGTTTAGGAAATTTCCCGCCACAAGTTTTTGTAGCTAAAATACCCAACAAAGAAGGTCCTCCCGTGTTTATCTTTCAGTTCTTCTTCAAGGCTTCCCCAAAGTTTCCTGTTTCAAATACAATTTGACTGGAAAACTAGTTATTTAAAATTGCTTTGTAGCTGATCTGTCTGTGAAACCTAGAATTAACCCACTGAATGCATCATTACTTTATGAGAACAAAACTGCTTGAGAAGCACTGTATAGGCGTTGTTTGTTAAGGCAAGAGAATATTATACTTTTGAAACTCAAATGCCTAAGAGGTGTCCTCCCACATTCCCTTTTAACATTGTGTTGACAGTCACCAGGGACTCTAAACACACTTTTTTTTTAGATTCCACCTGCACTCTGCTGAGTGTTCTGCAAAACCTAAGGAACTCACTCTATCAGTCTGCTGAAAATGAATAAGAAATGGGCTTATCTTTTCCTAGCGATATGCACAGCCATAGTATTAATCATAGTCTTGTTTTCCCAAACTAGAGGAGGGAAACCCATGCTTTGGGAGAGGCAGGGGAGCTCTGAGGAGACAGCTCATAATGACCACAGCCTGGTATTTGATGACTTAACTCCAAAAGAGATGGTCCAAGTGAAGAGGTACTTGGAATACAACTTGGGGGTGCCACTGGTAGATCCTCCTCAGGCCAAGCCGTCTGACAATTGCATATATTCCATCGTCCTTCAGCTTCCACCCAAAGCAGAGGTGCTGGAATTCCTAGACCATCAAGGGATCAGGCCCACACGAGAAGCTCTGACTGTGGTCTATTTTGGAAATCAGAAGGATCCAAATGTCACAGAGTATGTGGTGGGTCCTCTTCCAAAGCCAACATACCACCAAGACGTCACAGTGCAGAAGTATGGAGGAAAGGTACCCTATTACCGCAGGTTTCTTTTGAAAATGGACTTGATACGAATATTTCTTTTTCTGGCCATTAATGAATACTCCAAGGCCCCAAATTTTATGCACAAAGTAATTGGTTTCGATGGAATCAACCTGATTTTTATGCTTGCATTGCCACCAGGATTAAAATCAGGAGATCGCAAGATCTGGCTGTGTCAGTTCCAAAATGTTTTTGGTTATCATGTGCATCCAGTTGGATTGGAGGTTCAGGTGGATATCAGCAGCCTGGATATTTCTCAGTGGAAGGTGGTGAAAGTGTTTTATAATGGACAATACTTTGAGGACATGGGAGATATCGAGAGGCAATACAATCAGGGTCAAGTTAAAGTGGCCAAAGTCAAAAAGGCTCCTCTAAATGGGGGATACTCATCACTGAAACCAAGGGTGCCACCCAAGGGACAAGGTCCATTGCAGTATGAACCCCGTGAGCCACGCTACAGCATAAAGAATAATCAAGTTATCTTCATGGGCTGGAGTTTTGCCTTTGGGATGGATGCTAACAGGGGACCACGTATTTTTGACCTCAGGTTCAAGGGTGAGAGGATAGTCTATGAGATAAGCATACAAGATGCAAGTGCCCACTATGGCTCCAACAATCCAGCTTTAATGCTGACCAGGTACATGGACATCAGCTGGGGACTTGGATATAACAGCTTCACACTCACTCAAGGTGTGGATTGTCCTTACTTGGCTACCTATTTGGACAGGCACTATTTCATTGATTCCTCATCACCCGTCACCCGCAAAAATTCCATCTGCATTTTTGAGCAGAATGCTGAGATGCCTGTGCGACGCCACTATACCAGTATACTGATTCCATTTTATGGAGCATTGGCTGACTCTGTTCTTGTCCTCAGGGCCATATCTTCAGTTAGTAACTATGACTATATCTGGGATTTTATATTTCACCAAAATGGGGCTGTTCAAGTCAGGATTCATCCCAGCGGGTACATTCAATCTTCTTTTTACTTTGGTGATGCCAGAGAATTTGGCAACAGGGTTGAGGAGTGGACATTAGGAACAATTCACACCCACAACATTCAGTACAAAGTGGATATGGACATTGGTGGTAAGTGTCTGTCTCCTTTTTCTTTACTGTCAGAAAATGCACCTGTGCTATCTATTTGCTATGCTTGGTTGAGGAATTGCTTGCTGGCAGCCAACAGTCACATTTTTGAAGTGCTTCTGGGGATTATTTTGTGCTCTCAAATCTGCCAGGAAATTCTTAGTTCCTGTATTTCATGGAATATGTTGTTAATTTTGCTTGTTGTAGGATGGGAGAAAGGGCTTCCTTCCTTGCCCATTGGGATTTTGAATCCTGGATGTAGAAGAGATTTCTGGATATGCAGAAGTAGCTCAGTACCTGGGTTTTGTAGCCCTTATTCTCCTTGTTGCTGTTTCATGGCTGACCTTCTGGGTTTTCTTCATTTTCATATCAATATGAGTGTTGATATGGTAATATGGAAGAGGAACCCTTGCTGAACAATTCAAGGCTAGAAGACAAACAGTCTGGACCTGTAGAGTAGAATCTCTGAGGGTTCATTTCTTGCAATGCTTAGAGCCACTGCTACAGTCTGGTAGAAGCAATGATGGTTTGAGTTGTCCTTTGTCTAACTTCAGATTTTGTGGTCTTTCTTTCTTTCTTTCTTTCTTTCTTTCTTTCTTTCTTTCTTTCTTTCTTGTAGAGTTATACAATCCTCAATCTATTTTGGGTCTCTGAAGTCCCTTCCAACTCTAACATTTCATGATTCAACAATTCTATTGATATGCTCAGGATTAAATTGCAACAAACAAACAAACAAACAAAAACAAAAACAACTGCATTTTGAAAACATTTTAGTGCAGTTACTTTTTATACTGCACAATAACCAGAGATACAGGTGCTCTTCAAAAAACAATCACAAATGCTCAGCAAGGTGTGTGTATGTGTTTCTGTGTCTTATATGATTTGTTTGTTTGTTGGGTTTATAAACTGTCTGATATGAAGCATCCCCAGGTGGTTCACATAAAATTCAGAAATTTAAACAGCCAACAATGAAAAACAATTAAAACACTTAGAAAAAATTAAGATCATAAGAACAGCCCTGCAGCCCCTACTGGATCAGGCCCAAGGCCCATTTAATCCAGCATTCAGGGATGTAGCTATAATTGAGTGGTTCAAAGAACCTGGGCCCCCAGCTCTTGAGGGCACCCAAGCCCTACCGATCTCTATTTTCTTCATTACCTCCCTCACTCCAAGGGGCCGCCAGGGAGAGGGATGAACCCCTCTCTCCTAGCTACATCCCTGCCAGCATCATGTTTCACACAATGGCCCACCAGATGCCACTGGGAGCCTACAGGCAGGAGTTGAGAGCATACCCTCTCTCCTGCTGTTACTCCCCTGCAACTGGTACTCAGAGGCATCCTGCCTTTGAGGCTGGAGGTGGCCTATAGGCCTCCAACTAGTAACCATTGATTGACCTCTCCTCCATGAAGTTATCCAAACCCCTCTTAAAGCCATCCAGGTTGTTGGCTGTCACTACATCTTGTGGCAGAGAATTCCACAAGTTGATTATGCATTGTGTGAAAAAGTACTTCCGTTTGTTGGTCCTAAATTTCCTGCCAATCAATTTCATGGGAGGACCCCTGGGTCTTGTTTTACGCGAGACAGAGAAAGATTTCTCACTTTGCATGATTTTACAGACCATGCATGATTTTATAGACCATACTTGATTTTATAAACTTCTATCATGTCTCCCCGCACTCATCTTTTTTCTAAACTAAAAAGCCCCAGGTGTTGTAGCCTGGGCCTTGCCTCATAAGGAAGGTGCTCTAGGTCCCTGATCATCTTGGTTGCCCTCTTCTGCACTATTTCCAGTTCTATGGTGTCTTTTTTTAGATGTGGTGACCAGAATTATACACAGTACTCCAAGTGTATGCAGTACTCCAAATTAAAAAGCACTGGTCCGAGTACAGATCCCTGGGGGACCCCACTTCTTACTTCTCTCCATTGTGAAAACTCTCCATCTATCCCTACCCTCTGTTTCCTGTCCTTCAACCAGTTAGCAATCCACACGTGTACTTGTCCCCTTATCCCATGACTGCTAAGTTTTCTCAAGAGTCGCTGATGAGGAACTTGAGAAAACTTAGCAGTTATCGGATAAGGGGACAAGTCGCTGATGAGGAACTTAGTCGAAAGCTTTTTGGAAATCCAGGTATACTATGTCAACTGGATCACCTTTATCCACACCCTTATTCTCAAAGAACTCCAAAAGCTTTGTGAGGCAAGATTTACCTTTGCAGAAGCCATGCTGGTTCTCCCCCAGCAGGGCCTGTTCTTCTATGTGCTTAACAATTTTATCCTTGAGGATGCTTTCCATCAATTTTCCTGGAACGGACATTAAGCTAACCGGCCTGTAATTTCCCGGATCACCCCTGGATCCCTTTTTGAAAATCGGTGTTACATTTGCTACTTTACAGTCCTCTAGTACAGAGCCTAACTGTAGGGATAAGTTATATATTTTTGCAAGGAGGTCGGCAATTTCACGTTTGAGTTCTTTAATGACTCTTGGATGGATGCCATTTGGCCCTGGCGATCTGCTAGTTTTTAATTTTTCCAGAAAGTTTAGAATGTTAGCCTCAGGCTTTTAATTTTTAACTAAAAACCTGAAGAAACAGGTGTGTCTTTATTTTTTTGATTTATAATTAAAATATAATGAAATTATTACTCAAAGTACTATCATTAACATTAAAAGGATATGTTAGGCAATGCTGCTCATCATATCAGCCACTGTGATTAGGCTGATATGATGAGCAGCAGAATGCCTCCATGTGTCCCTATATGGTGTTTCTTTCACGCTTGTTTAGATGAGCGCACGCTCTCTCTCTCTCTCTCCTTAATCTATATTTCATATTATATATTCATACTACTTTACAGTAGTGATTAGTTTAGATATATCAAGTTACATTGTGCACAATTACCCCAGCAGTATTCCTGGTGCAGAACAACAGAGCAAGAGAAGACAGTAATCCAGAACTAAAAATGTAATTTCTTCTTATGATGTTCATGTGTTTCTCACTAGATGGTGGTAAAACCACTCGGGATTCAAACTACCACTGACTTTCATGAAGGCTTATCCTTCCCTATGCACATTTCTGGAAGATCCTTCCCAAGTTATGAATGCACAAAGGGTCAAATCCAGAGAAAACCAGATTTTTCCCCCAATGCCCTTGATTTTAAAGGTATTTAAGTGTATGGTTAAGAACACAAAAGCTCCAGACATTTCTTAGTTTCTGGAATTTGTCTCTGGTAAATCACAGTTCTTATTTTGTCTGTTTCTCTTTCTTGAAGATTTCATATGTAGACTAAATATGTCCATGCGGCTCTGCATCGGTGGCAACAGTAGGGCACGTCCTGTTATACAGTTGTCCCTTGCCAGAAAACCCTTGCAGTTGGCGAATTTGTGGTAGATGAACCATTGATTTCAATAGCAAATGGGGCTAGGGGAATTGTGGTCACAAAATTACAGGAAAAAAGGTAAAAAATTGAAAGAATCCTCTGACCCCTGGAAATGTCCCCCTGACCCCCAGAAATGATCAAAATCATCCCCAGACCCCCCAAATTGTCCCAAACCTCAAAAATTGGCCCCTGACCCCCAGAAATGACCCTATGGCTCTGAGCCCCAAAATTACCCTCCCAATCCAATTTTTAAAAAAACAATTGCCAAACCGCGGATACCCAGATCACAGCTGGGGAGGGCAGTCACAATTTCCCAGTTGTGGATACTCAAATCCGTGACAGGGAAAACCGCGATAGGCAAGGGATGAGGGATGACTGTATTGCTCTTTCCCAAAGAGTAATATAAGAGGAAAAACTCTTATACTACTTTTTTTGGTAAATACACCAGGATATTCAGGTGATTCTTATGTATCTTATCTTTTGCTTGATCAGAATTCAACTCTGACATATATTGCTAAATATTGCATGGCAGCTCGTAGAATCCATCATGAAATAACTCCAAACTTGATGTCTGAGAATGTTGATTAACTATTGTAGATAAGTGGATATAGTTGTAATAGTAATAATAATAATCTGTTACAGTAAATTGTTTGGTATTTGTAAACATTGAGAGCAGTATGCTCCATTGTATTTGTAATGCATTTGTTTTGCTGGTTTAAGACTGTAAATAAAAATCTGATCTCCCTTGGTGTCAGGTCATCGATAGGGATACTTGAGAGCATAGTTCTGGGAGCCAGGCCAGGGAATGCCAAGAGCAGGGAGGTGCAGGCTGGCCAGTGAACTGGGGCTGTGGGGCAAGACAGAGTAGTCCAGAGTAGGGCATGTGCAAGAATGTCAAGCCAAGGAGTCCCTCAGAAGCAGAACCAGGCACAAGAGCATTAAATGAGGTCCAGGAAACAGGTGAGAAGGTTAGAACAATAGTCTAATCAGAGGGTTATCCCCCCCACCACCACGTGGCTAGAGGAAGCCCGCGAAGGAGCTACAGGTTTTTATTTTTTATTTTTTATTTTAAAAAACGTGGACCAGACTGGGGGGCAGGGGTTCGATGGGGGCCGGACCAAACTTGGCTGGTCTGGTTCGAGTCCAGCCCGTATTTGAATCGAACCTGGCCAGCTGGTTCCATGCAGGAGCGTATCTAGGGTAGGGCAGGCAGGGCATGTGCCCCGGGCACCACTTGAAAGGGGCGCAATTTTTTAAAATTAATTAAAAAAAAAATGTCCACCAAAAACAAAATGG
The DNA here is from genome assembly GCF_027244095.1 of Hemicordylus capensis. Classification (NCBI taxonomy): domain Eukaryota; kingdom Metazoa; phylum Chordata; class Lepidosauria; order Squamata; family Cordylidae; genus Hemicordylus; species Hemicordylus capensis. The sequence goes on along the minus strand of NC_069659.1, from coordinate 323,700,923 downwards.
CCACCGTGCATTCTCAAATGGCCTCTGTGAGACCCTAGGCCATGCCATTTTTTAATAAAGTTTTAAAAATGGCCATTGCACATGCTCAAATGGTCCCTGTGAGGCCCTAGAGGCCAGCAGGAGGAGGGGGAACCTTTGCAGACTCGCCATGGCCTTTAGGAAGGCCCTGAATGGTCTACAGGTTAAAAAGATTTTTTAAAAAATTTAATATAATATGTCACTGTACACATATTCAGATTGCCACTATGTACAGAGAATCAGGGCTTGTGAATACTGAGCTGAAGCTTATGAGGTAGGATTTTATTCATTTGCTCTTACTTTGCTTCTTGTGATAAGTGAGTTAAATGTGATATCTTAATAATATGGCTATTAATGGTGAGTTTGTCTTTGAATCAGTGTCAAATCCTTAGTATTAAGGCCCACTGGGAGTTTCTTGCTCTCTTTCTCTCATTTTAACTGTCTTTCTGAAAGACTAGAATATATTCTAAGCAGTGACACAGTTTACTCTGCATATCCTTTAATTATTTTCAGAGTCTCTGGGAAAAGTCAAATTCTCCATTTATTTTAAAAACTTATATAATAGTGATGCTACAATGCATAGTAGAGAATTAGACAGGCACTTCTGTTTAGTTTTCCAAGTACATCTCCACATAGTATTTGGGTATTTCATGAGCCCCAGCATCCTGAAATTTGTAGTTTTCCAGCATTTTTTGGTCTGGCTACATCCACTGCTAAATAGTTTTTGAAATATTAATAGATTGATGAGCTTGATTTGTATTTTTCAGCTGATAGTATGGTAAAGTTATCTGAAAGATGGGTGTCAGATGCTTGGACAGGGGGCGCAATTTCAGTGTTTGCCCTAGGCGCTATTTTCCCTAGACACGCCTCTGGTTCCATGCACACCCCTAGTCCCCTCTTCTTCTCAGCAATTGGCTTGTTGTGCAGTCTCTTATCCTGGTCACAGTTCAGGCCTGAGGTTCGACCCAGCCTGCATCTTCTTGTGATTACCACTCTTGTTGCAGCCACAGCACTGATCATCTCAGCCTGTGCTTGTAATTCCTCAGCTCTGGTTCTCCAACTGTGTCTTCAGAGAGACTCTCCTCCACCCTCTTTTCCAAACTGCACACTGGCTTTCTCCAGAACTCTAATCTTACAGGACTCTGCTGCAGACTGACACTTCCACTCTCCCAAACTCTCTCTCTCTCTCTCTATTCATATTTTTGCTTCCACAGTTTTTCAAACTATTCAGTAGAACAACTCAAAGTTCCCTCCGTTTTTCAAAATATCTTTTCCCTCCAAAACCAAACTTTCAACTGATATTCTAAATGTGAAGCAAAAGAAGAAGTAACTAGGCATAGACTTTTGACCCTGCCAGGAACACAGAGTCCAGTCAGATTTCTCACACATATTATTTACAATCCTGAAGAGGTTTATGCCTCATTCTTTTACAACTTCTATAGGGATTTTCATGAATAAAAAATCAGATCCCTAATCTGATCCTGACATTCTGATGGGTCCAAAGGGCTGAGAACCAATATCTGTGGTTCTGGATCAAAACGGAGTCGCAAAAATTTGTGACTGTGCACAGCCCTAGTTAGAGACATCATTTTCCTGATGCCCCTGCATGCAAATGGTGACCCAGCATTATGACAGCATCTAATGGGTTGAATCCAGTCTCCAGCAATGTCTAAAAGAGGGTGGGGTGCTTGAGCAATAATACCTGATATGAGAATTGGTTATTACATCTGCAACAACCTTGAGGATATGAGCTAGGCTAATCTACTTTGGTAAACTGGAATAATATGCTCTGCATGCACTTTAATACCAGCTTTCCATTTGTAGCATGTTTGTTGTCAGAATCGATACATCTGGTCTCCCAGGCTCCTTGGCCACACCCACTATGCACTGTACACTGTCAGTATTCTCTCTAATGTCTCCCATCTGTGAGTGGAATGAGTTTTGTTCTGGGTGGGAGTGTCTAGGGATGTGTGAAACGTTTTGGCAACAAAATGTTTTGTGCCCGAAAACGCCATTTCTGGGTGTTTTGTACACAAAACGAAACAAAGAATTAAAAAACGAAAAGTTTTGTTTCCAAACCGAAGCTATGTTTGAGCTATGTTTAAATTTCCCGCCCTTCAGGCCTGCAGATTGGCAGGCGAGAGCAGGGATGGACAGGAAGCAGGGAGTTTCCGGAGCAGAAGGGAGCTTAACTTTGTCTTTTGGTTGGGTCGTGAGGAGGAGGCAGCAGCGGAGGTGGGCAGTGGGGGTGAGGCGGCGACGGCAGGCCCTGACAGAGGAGGCGGGCAGGCAAAAATGGTGGGGAGGGAAGGAGGGAGCCCAGTGCTGGGGAGAGAAAGCGCTGCCAGGGGACGGGGAGGGAAAGCTGCCAGTGGTGAGAGGAGGACGGGGATGGACTGGGGAAGCAGAACAGAAGGTGAGGAACAGACTGGGGAAGGAGAACAGAACAACGGGGAATGGACTAGGTGGAAGGGAGGGGGGAAGTGGCAGGGAGATTGGCAGCCTGCAATTCGGCTTCGGACTCAGAGCAAGTTGGCTCTGAAAATGAAAATTGGGGGTTTCGGGGACTTCATTTTGGACCCTATCTGAACTGAGGGGGCTTCGGATTCAGCCGAAAACAAAATGAAGAAAAAAAAAATCCGAAATGCAAAATCCTAGGAGTATCAAGGCAATGTGTGCGGATGTGCATCCAGAATGGGGCCTTCCTGATTCAACCTGAGAGGGATCTAAAATTAAGTGAGCAGACATTAAAAACCTTGTGAGTGCAGGCTGGTGCACACGCCTTAGAGGGAACACTGTACACAATGCCTCCTGTAGAATCCAAGGGAAAGAGTTGTGGTATGCAAGGAAAAGGCAGTGCAGTGGAATCAGGAATATTAATAGTGTAATGAAATAGATATTATGTACAGAGAGGCAAGTGCAGACTGCATTTCAGTGCTCTTGCTGCTGGCAGTTTGTTAGCCCCGCCTCTACTCCAGGACTGGAATACAAGTAACTAGAGTCCCATTCAAAAGCTGGCCTGGATCAAAGAATGGATTAACAAAAAACACCACACCTCCCAGGTTGCTTCACTATGCCCACTACACATTCAGAGTTATGTTCCTATTTTCATCAGTGAAAATGTTGGGGTGGGGGGATTGATCTTTGAACCCGTTTGTCCAATGGTGGCTCCGCCCCTGATCGAACTTACCTGTTGAGTAACCAGGAACATTGTGTGTGTGTGTTGTTTAGTATCTGACTCTTCGAGGAACATTGAGAAAGTGGTGATGGTTAATGGATAGTTGACTACACCCTTAACATTTCCTTAGTTGGGAAGTTTCCTCTCCTCATAGCATTAATTAATTTATTATTTAAGCAAGCAAGTAAGCAGGAAAAAATGTAAATGCTGACTTTCCATTCAAAAATCTGTAATACAGCTAACAAAGCTTAGTTAAAACCAAAATTAAATTTTAAAATAACAGGATAAATTACAGTTGAAAGCATACTGCTCTCAAATGTCCCTTGTACCTGCCTGGGACGTAAATATGCTGGATGTCTCTGGAATCAGAACTTAACAAGCCCCTCCAGGTGTCAAGAACCTGATCTGCAGCTATTCTGAAAATGAATATAAAAGTAAATTAATTTAGTTGGAGGTGTGGCAGAGATCATTACAGGCTGGCTTTTCCAGAGTAGAGGAGCAAGGCTGGCAATCTGTGAGACCCAGTCCTACTCAGAACTTAAAAAAGAAAAAGAAAAAACACAAAAGGGTGGGGAAATTTCCACCCCTGCATTCATGAATTCCACCTTCCCAGGGAAATCAAATTCACACCTTCCCAGTGAAAAGCCCTGTTACATTCGGTTCACCCTCGTGAAAGTTGTTGTGTTTATAGGCTCACTTTCAGAGCTGTGATCGAATGCTATGTCTGTGAGTTAGGGCAGAGATAAACCTGTTATTTCTGATGTTGGAACAGAGCAAGATAGAACTTCTACAGGACTTCTTGTTTGAGAGTAAGGTTACTACATTCATGGGAGATAATTCCTGGACACAACCATCAAGGGTGGGGACAAAGTTTAAAACCTTACTTTTTGAAAAACGTGCTTGGCATTGGATCTTGGCGGCTGTTTCACATTTCCCCCTGTAGTAGTCTTTGCTCAGGACCTCTCCTGAGAGGTTAAGAATGTTTCACCCCAATAAACGCAATCAAATACAAGCCATAAATACAACTGCCAAGATGATGGGCAGCCCTGTGTTGACCTGCTGGGGCTGCTGTACAAGGCAGCCAAGAGGAGATAAATGAGAACTGGTTCGACATTGAACCTGTTTGGTTCAATGGTCAGATATCGAATGGAACTGCCCCCTCTGCAACCGCGCAGAACCCGACCGGCCGTTCGGGGGCTGGTTTCACAAGCGTTCATGAACACACACACACCCCAGACAGAGCTGATCTGGGGGAAGGGGGTTGAGGGGATACTGGACCGAACTGGCCCGATCGAGTTCAAGTCCGGTCCGGACTAGAACCGAACCGGGCCAGACGGTTCCATGCACAACCCTAAAGGAGGGAATTCCAGAGCCTGGTGCAGGGATGGCCCTTCTACGAGGGTGAGGTAGTTGCCTACGGCCATTTCCCCACAGGCCTCTCTGCTGCTGGCTGCCACTGCCCTTCCTTGCTTCACTGAGGTATGCTGCTCATATTCCCAAAGGAGCATTACTTTCTCTTCACAGGAGCTGGGGATGACCCTGTCACAACTGCCTGGCTTGCTGACATATTTTGAGTGCTCTTGCATGCCAGCACTGCTCACCCAGCAGCAGGGCCTGAGAATGCTGAGCCCCAACCTGCAGATGGGAAGGGCATCATATTGACCTTATACAGTAAAATGTCTTGGCCTGGGGGATGGGAAGGCCACTAGCTTTATGGGAAGGCCACTAGCTTCATGGACACCATATGAGCATCAGCAAGTGGGGGCAAGTATAGCAGACCTCCCTTTTTCATGGGCTGGTAGAATCACATTAACGTAGGCAGTCCTTTAGATATGACATCATCTGGATACTCTTAAAGTGAGTAAACAGAGGATGGCAAATCCAAAGAAAAGGGGCCTATTGTGGAAACAACCTTGTTTAGGGAAATTCAGTTAGGACTTAAATGGTGTTTCTGAAACAAGAGTCTGCCATGAGAAGGCTTTCCTTTCCTTAGAGGGCTTCCAAAAATGCTCCACCCCCTTGAAACACAGGCAGCAGATCCTGTAAGATAAATTTAAACACTATCTAACTTGTAAATCATCACTAATTAAAGGTGTTCAGACTTGACTAATGAAGCCATAAAGGGTGTAAACACGTAATTGCTTGCCTTTCATGAACTTTTTGAGAACCATTCTATAGGTGATATTTGATACACAGGCTTCAAATGCACTTGCATAATAGGTATTCCCTTTAAACATGTGGTTCGTTGTCATCTGGGAACTGTCCTAATTCCTAATTCAACCTGCACTCTGCTGAGTGTTCTGCAGAACTCAAGGAAGCCACTCTACAGCTCTGATGACAATGAACAGGAAATTGCTTTTTCTTCTCCTAGCTATATGCACAGCCATAGTCTTCACTGTAGTTTTGGTTTTCCAAACAAGAGGAGTGAAGAAGCCCAAGGTATGTGTGTGGCAGGCCCAGGAGGGGAGCAGTCTGGGGACAGACCATGATGTCCACATCCAGATATTTGATGACTTATGTCCAGAAGAGTTGGTCCAAGTGAAGAGGTACTTGCAAGTCAACTTGGGGGTGCCACTGGTAGATCCTCCTCAGGCCAAGCCATCTGACAATTGCATATATTCCATCGTCCTTCAGCTTCCACCCAAAGCAGAGGTGCTGAAATTCCTGGATCATCAAGGGACCAGGCCCACACGAGAAGCTCTGACTGTGGTCTATTTTGGAAATCAGGAGGATCCAAATGTCACAGAGTATGTGGTGGGTCCTCTTCCAAAGCCAACATACCATCAAGACATCACAGCACAGAAGTATGGAGGGAGGTTGCCTTACTACCGAAGGTTTCCTTTGAGCAATGAGTTGAAAGAAATCCATACTTTTTTGAAGAATAAGGAATACCCCAAAGCTCCAAATTTTATGCAGAAGGTAATTGATTACAATGGAGCCAACCTGATTTATACCCATGGATTGCCACCAGGACTGAAGTCAGGGGACCGCAAAATTTGGTTGTGTCATTTTCAGAATGTTTCTGGATATTTTGTGCATCCGGTTGGAATGGAAGTGCAGGTGGATGTTAGCAGCTGGAATATTTCCCAGTGGAAGGTGCTGAAGGTGTTCTATAATGGACAATACTTTGAGGACATGGAAGATATTGAGAGACAGTTCAATCAGGGGCAGGTTAAGGTGGCTAAAGTCAAAAAGGCTCCTCTTGATGGTGGATACTCATCCCTGAAGCCGAGGGTGCCGCACAAGGGGCCAGGCCCATTGCACTATGAGCCTCGTGGCCCACGCTACAGCATCAGGAATAACCAAGTTGTCTTCATGGGCTGGAGTTTTGCCTTTGGGATGGATGCTAACAGGGGACCACGTGTCTTTGACATCCGGTTTAGGGGTAAGAGGATAGTCTATGAGTTAAGCTTGCAGGATGCAAGTTCTATCTATGGATCCAACAATCCAGCATCAATGCTGACCAGATACATGGACTTAGGCTGGGCTCTTGGAATTGATATCTTCACACTCACTCAGGGTGTGGATTGTCCTTACTTGGCTACCTATTTGGACAGGCACTATTTCATTGATTCATCCTTACCTGTCACCCGCAAAAATTCTATTTGCATCTTTGAGCAGAATTCTGAGTTGCCTATACGACGCCATTATGATAGTGCACAGACTCCTTTATATGGAGGGTTGGTTGACTCCGCCCTTGTCTTCAGGTCCATAACTACATCTGGTAACTATGACTTTGTCTGGGATTTTATATTTCATCAAAATGGGGCTGTTGGAGTCAAGGTACATGCCAGTGGGTACATTCTATCTGCTTTTTACTTTGGTGATGCCAGAGAATTTGGCAACAGGGTTGAGGAGTGGACATTAGGAACAATTCACACCCACAACATTCAGTACAAAGTGGATATGGACATTGGTGGTAAGTGTCTGCCTCCTTTTTTAGTTTCAGAAAATGCAGTGATTTATGTGTTTGATTGGTGACTCTCCTTCTGGCAGCCTACAGCAATGCAAGTCTGCATCCTTCTTCTTTTCATGAGCCAAGGAAAGAGTGATAATCACAAGTTTTGATTATGAGTACATGGCTATGGTTGTGATTACAAATGGCCCTCATTATTTGCGGCATCAACAAAGGAGGTTTTGCATATATGCGCTTGGAGGTTTGGGGGGCATTGCTTGTGAGCTGGAGACCTTGAGCACAAGGCACATTACTTTATTTCTCTTATGTATGCCCCCCTGGTTTTTGAGAGAGAGAGAGAGAGAGAGAGAGAGAGAGAGAGAGAGAGAGAGAGAGAGAGAGAGAACCTAAACCCTGGATTCCCGTAGGGGTAAGTTTCTTTATTCACAGTTTCCGTATTCACCACTATAGGTAAGAATGGAACATCTGTGAATAACTAGTGCCATCTGTATTGTAATCAGATGTTAGAAATCCTATTTCTAAGAGTTTTATACCCCTTAGCCTTTTCAAAGAATAAACAACAGTTGTGGCTAGCATCTATCTAGATGCTAGGAGAGGAGAGCTGGTCTTGTAGTAGCAAGCATGACTTGTCCCCTTAAGCTAAGCAGAGTCTGCCCTGGTTGCATATGAAAGGGAGACTAGAAGTGTTTGCACTGTAAGATATTCCCCTTAGGGGCTGCTCCCAGAGCTGCTGTGAGAAGAGCATCTACTTTCCAGGTTTCCCTCCCTGGCATTTCCAAGAAAGGGCTGAGAGACATTCCTGCCTGCAACCTCGGAGAAGCCACTGCCAGTCTGTGTAGACAATACTGAGCTAGATGAACCTATGGTCTGACTCAGTATATGGCAGCTTCCTATGTTCTATCTGTGATTGTTAGGGAAGGAACTCTATTTGGTTCCAGTTCTTTGCTCCATTGGTGCCTTATTTGGCCATTGGTGCCTTATTGGCCATTGGTGCCTTATTTGATGGACTTTGGAATGAAGGTATTTCCCCTCCCCTGCCTCTGATTTATATCCTTCATTTTCCTAACACAGGAATTCTCAACTTCAGTGAATGTGGCTACAGCTGATACCAAAGATGTAAGAAGCTGGGAGGTTTGGTTTTTGCAAAGTGAAAGATTAGAACCTGATTTTTCTCTTAGCACGTACTCTAATTCAGTATAAATATGAAATGAAGTAGGGCCTACAGAATATCTCATGAGTAAAATATTGAACTTACCTGTTTGAGTCACCAGGAACATTTTGTGTGTGTGTTGTTTAGTATCTGACTCTTCGAGGAACATTGAGAAAGTGGTGATTGTTAATAGACAGGTGACAACACCCTTAAAATTTCCTTAGTTGGGAAGTTTCCTCTCCTTATAGCATTAATTTATTTATTATTTAAGCAAGCAAGTAAGTGGGAAAGAATGTAAATGCTGTCTTTTCATTCAAAAATCTGTAATACAGCTAACAAAGCTTAGTTAAAACCAAAATTAAATTTTAAAATAACAACAGGATAAATTACAGTTGAAAGCATAATGCTCTCAAATGTTCCTTGTACCTGCCTGGGACGTAAATATGCTGGATGTCTCTGGAATCAGAGTAGGCTTTTCCAGAGTAGAGGGGCAAGGCTGGCAATCTGTGAGACCCAGTCCTACTCAGAACTTAAAAAAGAAAAAGAAAAAACACAAAAGGGTGGGGAAATTTCCACCCCTGCATTCATGAATTCCACCTTCCCAGGGAAATCAAATTCACACCTTCCCAGTGAAAAGCCCTGTTACATTCGGTCCACCCTCGTGAAAGTTGTTGTGTTTATAGGCTCACTTTCAGAGCTGTGATCGAATGCTATGTCTGTGAGTTAGGGCAGAGATAAACCTGTTATTTCTGATGTTGGAACAGAGCAAGATAGAACTTCTACAGGACTTCTTGTTTGAGAGTAAGGTTACTACATTCATGGGAGATAATTCCTGGACACAACCATCAAGGGTGGGGACAAAGTTTAAAACCTTACTTTTTGAAAAACGTGCTTGGCATTGGATCTTGGCGGCTGTTTCACATTTCCCCCTGTAGTAGTCTTTGCTCAGGACCTCTCCTGAGAGGTTAAGAATGTTTCACCCCAATAAACGCAATCAAATACAAGCCATAAATACAACTGCCAAGATGATGGGCAGCCCTGTGTTGACCTGCTGGGGCTGCTGTACAAGGCAGTCAAGACGAGATAAATGAGAACAGGTTCGACATCATTTCAATGGTCAGATATCAGACTGAACACACACACCCCAGTTTGTTTCAGTATTGGACCAAACTCCGTGCCCCCCTGACCATTCAGGGGGTGGGTTCACAAACTTAAGAATGTTTTATTAGTTAAATAAATAAATTTCACTCACCGCCACTCAGTCCAGGGGCTTATATTCAGCCGCTGGGGTGTTTGTGTGTGTCTCCAGATGTCCCCCCCCATTATGTGCCAAATCACCCAGTTCAGGTGGCCTTCAGCCCATTCCGGGCCTCACCCCTATGGCGGTGGCCATTTTGGAGGCCTGCGCACATGCCCAATGGGCCAGACCAGGTGGTGGTGAGTGAATTTCTTTTTTGAACTAATTTTTTTAAAAAACAACAACACAAAAACAGAAAAATACCCGCGACGCCCCCCCGCCCGCCTCTAGACCAAACCGGGGTTGGAAAAACCAAACATGCCTGGTCCAGTTCGAGTCTGATCTGAGCATGGACCAAAGTGGGCTACCTGGTTTTGTGCACACCGCTAGCCCAGACAGTGTGGTGTGATGGAGCTCCTGTGGAATGACTTAAAACTTCTGTTGTTTCTGTTTGAAGGAGCTCTGTGCAACGTTCCAGAACCAGATCTTGGTCATTCCACTGCAGCCCTCTATCATTACACTGCCACAGTCGGCTGCCTTTCCAGTTGCACAGCAGCCCCAGTGTGACCCCCAAATGTCAATGAAGAGTTGCCCATTGTGTTGGCCAATGACACTAATACCAATGCAGGTCAGAAATGAAAGCATTTACTTGGTTTAATAACAATTTATAAAATGACTGTTGTTTACTGAGCCATATATGAAGAGAGCCAAACGAGCCAGTCAGCAAAACTGGTGCCAGAGAAGAGTTAAGAATAGGGGGCTTGTACACATTGACTCGGTGTAGCTAAAATGCCTGGAGTGAAGCACCAGGAAAATGGGTAAAATGTGTCAAAGCAGTCTTCCTGTTTAAATTCCTGAACATTTGCTTTCTGGGATGGCACTTTTCCTACATCCTGGAGAGGATGTCTGATTCCTGTACTGTCCAGGCCTATCCTATATATGTGGCAACTGTTGGGAATTCTCTCTGGTAAGAGATACCCTTCTAAAATAGCAGAGTGCACAGAGGCACAACACAGCGGAGTCTGCCCAGGCATGCGTGTATGTTGAGGGCAAAATAACTTGGAGCCAGTTCATAGTTTCAAATCAATATAAGGAGTATTTATTAGTGAACTCCATTCTAGATAGTAAAGTGGCTAAAATATTGCCTTCATCAATCCAATCCATGAGTTTAAGAAGGAGGTGTTTAGCATAAATTTTACTAATGATACTTAATAGATTGATTGGATGATAATTATTTGGATCATCGCTGTTGCCTTTTTTATAAATAGGGATGATTATGGCTATATCCCAATCATGGGGGATTTTAGCCATCCGATCTATATATGTAAAGAGAGAGGCGAGAAGGGGAACCCACCAGTCAAGATTAGCCCGAAGTGCATCAATAGTAATAAAGCCGTGGCCTGGGGCCTTGCCACAAGGGAAAGAAGAGATAAGCTTATCAGTTTCGGAGAATGATACCGGGTCCCAACAAGGAAGTTCAGAATGATGTAATTCTTTTAAAACATTCAAATTATCGTCGGTGCCCGGAGCCCGGAGCCTTTTTATACAAAGAGCGGTAGTATGCTTCCCACACATCTGCTGAGATGTAGTGTGGAGGGGTAGACTTAGTTTTGCTCAATAGAGGAGACACCAGCCTCCAAAAGTTAGTTTGATTGGAAGATTTGGCTGCCTCAATAAGATGAGCCCATTTCCTTTTGGCAGCTGTGAATTTCTTATCTCTTATTATCTGTTTATAATGGGATTTTTTCATGGCAACTTCTGATTTAGAAAAAGTCGAGGGATCAGCCACATGGCTTTTAAAGGCCCTAATCAGATCCCTCTTTGCATTTAGACAATCCCTGTCGAACCATGCCTTGGATATAGAACTAGAGGCATAACTAAAAATGGAACAGGATTTGGTCAAAACTGGAAAAATAAGCATCATAATGTTCTGGTAACTAGAGAGGATACTCTCATCTCCATGAGGGTCAAAAGAGGTTAATATAGCTTCACGGTAGACACGAGCTTCCTTGGAGTTCAATATTAGTGAAAGCCGGGTGGAACAGTTTATTTATCAATCACATTTCTATACTGCCTGATACAAACATCTCTAGGCGGTAATTTAGAGTTGCATTCTCCCATCCTCCCCACCCACAAGACTGCAGTAGTGGAGGTGTTAGGTAGAGTAATGGAGTGGAGAAGCAACATAAGTGCTAAATTTCCTGGATTACAATGATTTCTTATTAAAATACATGCACTGTGACATTTCATTATTGTGACATAAATAAAATGTATGTTAGGCGTTCCCCTTTGCATGATTCAAAAGTGCCCTTTTGAGTTCATCTCATCACCAGTGAACATTCCTTTAAAATGCCTGGTCCTACCACTGGGGATCTGAAAAGAGAAACTATGCCTTTGCTGATCCATGGTCTTTGCTGATCCAACAGAGATGGTTTAGGAGGTGAGGAGGCAGGGACATAGCAACATTGAAAGCAATCCTGGGTTGAGATTGGAGGCAGTGGTGGTGACCTGCTTCCCACCTACTGCTGCCAGCCTGCCTTCCTTTGCTGGGACACCCTGCCTTAGTCTAATTATACCACTGTGCTGGTGTGAGCATGCTACAACATCTGAGTGAAAGCAGGCACTGGCGTGGTGACATCATTACGGATATGAATACAAATACAACACATATTAATATACCGCTTTTCAACCAAAGTTCCCAAATCGATGTACATAGATATAAATATGTTTACATAGGTATAAATAAGTAAATAAATAAAATGGCTCCCTGTCAGTGTTCCCTCTAACAGGGATTCCCAGATGTGGTTAACTACAACTCCCAGAATTCCCAGCTGCCATGGCTTTTGCTTGGGGATTCTGGGAGTCAACAACATTTGGGAATCCTTGTTAGAGGGAACACTGCTCCCTGTCCCCAAAGTAGAGTTGCCATGTCTCCCGGATTTTAAGCATCTCACCCAGCTTGCTTAGCCCACCCAGATTCTCCCAGATTTCAGCTTCCTTCCTTCCTTTTTTAAAGCTAAGTTCTAGCCCTTTCAGAAGCAGAGTTATGGAGCAAAATGTGCAGTCACTATTCTGCTCAGAATTTAATTTCAAGCCAATTTAAATAATATGCACATTAGGCACCCAGATCTGGAAAGCCAGAATAGGGCAACCCTAACCCAAAGGGATCACAATCTAAAAAAGAAACAAGACAGACACCAGCAACAGCTACGGGAGGGGATGGATAGGGCGAGTTGCACTCCCCATGCTAACTAAAGAGAATCACCTCTTCAAAAATTTGCTCTTTGCTCAGTTAGCAGGGGACTAACTCAGTTTGGCCCAGCAAAGGGAGGCAGGATGAGAGACAGACCGGCCACAATGGCAGGCAGCAGCAGGTGACCCTGTGCCCATCCCAGAAGGAAGAGTGCAGCAGTCACTCCCGGGCATCAGCAACCCTTGCGTGGCCATATCATCTGCCAGTGTCATAGCTCTTCACCTGCTTGGAGCGAAACTTGCGGGGTGCCACTGGTGGATGCCAGCTGGGTCAAAGCCTCTGACTGTTGCATTTAAAATTAATCTGCAGCTTCCCCCTCCAGCTGTGGTGTGAAATTCCTGGACCATGGTAGTCACTGTCCCATACAGCAGCCTTGGCTGTGATATATTTAGGAAACCAAGGAGATTCAAATGTCATGAAATACGTGATTGGTCTCCTGCCTGAGCCAGGATGCAACCAGTATATCATAGGGCAGAAGTGAGGAGGGAAGGTTCTTGACTACCGCTGAAAGATGCTTGCAGATCAGGAGACACTTCTAAAAAGCACCCAAAACTTGCATCTCTGGTCCATTTACAAATAAGATCATTTCATTTAAACATTTCAAATCAATAATACAATTAAAATCATTTAAACATTAAAATGATTTAAAACCCAACTATAAAAGTATTAAAACTATAAATTTAATTAAAAGCCTGGGTGGATAAATATGTTTTCAGTGCCTTTTAAAAAATTGCCAGAGAGGCAGAGACTCCTATTTCAACAGGGAGCACTTCCCAAAGCCCAGTTATGCATCTTGGTTGTAAGTAAATCAGTTTGGAAACTCCCAGGGACTCGAATCTGGCTGCTCTAATACAAAGTTACTGCACTAATATTCACCTATGTGGAAGAGAAATCCTGGTGTATCACAGCAGTCTCTCTGTGTTCCAGGAGAGGGTGCAGAAAATAGGGCGTTTTGGCTAATCCTTTGCTGACATGGAGCAGCTGGAGAAGGTTCAGCCAGGGCACTTTAAACTGGTCAGAACTTTATGTTATGGTGGATATTCATCTTTAAACCTCCCAGTTTCCCCCCACTGTGCTGGGAACCTTTTCCTTTGGCAACACAAAGGAACAATGAACATGCTGGAGCTACAATTGCATTTTATTTTTTAAAAAATCAGCACAAATCACTAACCAGGAGGATAATTCAGAAAACACTGTAAATTAATTGATTGGAAATTTATACGTTGAAGTTCAAATATTTATCCTGGCTTTTGTCTTCTGGCCACAAGGCCAGAATTGACTGTACAATTAAAACACAAAATGTTTTTTTAAAAAATAATAAATGTTTTTATTTAGGATGCGAAATCAAACTAAATAAATAAATAAATAAAATACCTGGATACAAATTATCCAGCGTTTGAGCCACTGCACTCCTGATGTGAGCAGGATCCACCCAAGAATGATGGAGGTCTGTGTGTCAACTCACTTGCAAAACAAGGTGGAAAGGACAGGACGGTGGAGTATGGACTACAATGCTGCCGTTATTCTTTGGCCCAGCAGTGAGTGGTGGGAGGCGCAAAGTAGAGTGACACACATGGCCAGCACAAGCTCTTGTGTGACCAGGGCAATTTTCAGTCTAGCTGCTCAACAGCAGCAAAATCTCTCTGTTTAGGGAAGTCGCATTTGAAATGTAAACAGCAGGGGGAGCAGTCTAGCAGAAACTAACAACCCCCCAAGTCAGCAACTTTCTTATGTTGGATATACGACATCCTAGCTCTATATGACAGCGATTAAATTCGATATGAGGCATTGGAAATGTGAACGGCACCCTGCTGTCTGCGTAGGGACTGTGGTGTCATAATACAGGAAGTGTGGAAACACACTTCCGAGATCCACGGTGACCCCGTTGCAGGGTCTAATCTGGAAAGCACCCAGGGCACAGTTTTGCGAGCAGTAGTGAGCATCCCATGAGAGTGCAGAGATTGTGATAGACTATTTCATGCACACAGAGAGAGAGAATGTCAAGGAGGTATTGCTGGATCGACTGCCCTGGCTCCTGTTGAGGACAGGGCTGAAGAGCTAAGCGTCAGGAGGGAGAGTACCAGGGTCACTGTGAAAGTACCTCCCCTCTGTACTGAGGCACAATAAAGAGGGAAACGAATCAGGTCTGCAACAGGCAGCTTCTGACACATTACCCCCCCCCCCCCTTGAATCAATTATTAAGAGGTGACATTAAACCAGCTCAACACCAGTCTCACCTTGGAGAGCCCCATGTCTTGATACTCTAGTGGCCTGGCAGGATAAATGGGGTTTTAGCAGACACTGGGTGGGTTGGGCTTGTATGGATCATGGGGAAGGAAGCAGCAAGGGGGTGGTAGGACCCACCTGAAGGAGGGAATTCCAGAGCCTGGTGCAGAGATGGCCCTTCCAGGAAGGTTAGGTAGTTGCCTCCAGCATAAGCCCCTGATGAGGAGTGTGAGGGTAGCAAACCCAGCCATTCCCCACAGGACTTTCTGCTGCCAGCTGCCACCGCCCTTCTGCACTTCACTGAGGTGTGCTGCTCAATACGAGAGGAGCACTCCCTTCTCTCCACAGGAGCTAGGGATGCCCCTGCCACCACTGCCCAGCTTGCTGACATATTTTGAGTGCCAATGCATGCCAGCACTGCTTGTCCAGCAGCATGGCTTGCTGAGCACCAATGTGCAGATGGGAAGGGCATCATATTGACCTTTGCCTCAGACAGTAAAATGTCTTGACTTAGGGGATGGGAAGGCCACTAGCTTCATGGACACCATATGAGCATCAGCAAGTGAGGGCAAGTATAACAGAGCCTCCCTTTTTCATGGGCTGGTAGAATCACATTAACGTAGGCAGTCCTTTAGATATGACATCATCTGGATACTCTTAAAGTGAGTAAACAGAGGATGGCAAATCCAAAGAAAAGGGGCCTAGTGTGGAAACAACCTTGTTTAGGGAAATTCAGTTAGGACTTAAGTGGTGTTTCTGAAACAAGAGTCAGCCATGAGAAGGCTTTCCTTTCTTTAGAGGGCTTCCAAAAATGCTCCACCCCCTTGAAACACAGCTTCATTTTACAAACCTCCACAAGCAAAATATTCTTTAAGAGTAATTTAAAGATTATCTAACTTGCAACTCATCAAATGATAAAGGTGTTCAGACTTGACTAATGATGCCATTAAGGGTGTTAATACATAATTACTTGTCTTGCATGAGATTCTTGAGAACTATTCTATAGGTGATATTTGATACACAGGCTTCAAATGCACTTGCATAACAGGCATTCCCTTTAAACTTGTGGTTTGCCACAAACTGGGACACTAAACCTAATTCAACTTTCACTCTGTTGAGCGTTCTGCAAAACTCAAGGAAGCCACTCTACAACGCTGATAAAAATGAAATGGAAATTACCTTGTCTTCTCCTAGCTATATGCACAGCTGTCGTCTTAATCTTAGTTTTGGTTTTCCAAAGGAAAGGAGAAAAGCCCATGATTTGTGAGAAGCAGGCCCAACAGGTGGGCTTGGAAGAAACAGACCATGATGTCCACATCCAGATATTTGATGACTTATGTCCAGAAGAGTTGGTCCAAGTGAAGAGGTACTTGCAAGTCAACTTGGGGGTGCCACTGGTAGATCCTCCTCAGGCCAAGCCATCTGACAATTGCATATATTCCATTGTACTTCAGCTTCCACCCAAAGCAGAAGTGCTGAAATTCCTGGATCATCAAGGGACCAGGCCCACACGAGAAGCTCTGACTGTGGTCTATTTTGGAAATCAGGAGGATCCAAATGTCACAGAGTATGTGGTGGGTCCTCTTCCAAAGCCAACATACCACCAGGATGTCACAGTGCAAAAGTACGGGGGGAAATTGCCTTATTACCGAAGGTTTCTTTTGAAAAATGAGATGAATGAAATCTATTCGTTTTTGAAGAATAAGGAATACCCCAAGGCTCCAAACTTTATGTACAAGGTGCTGGATTACAATGGAGCCAATCTTTTTTACTCCCGTGCAGTGCCTCCAGGGCTAAAATCTGGAGATCGCAAAATCTGGCTAGGTCATTTCCAAAATGTTTCTGGCTTTTACTTGCATCCGGTTGGAATGGAAGTGCAGGTGGATGTTAGCAGCTGGAATATTTCCCAGTGGAAGGTGCTGAAGGTGTTCTATAATGGACAATACTTTGAGGACATGGAAGATATTGAGAGACAGTTCAATCAGGGGCAGATTAAAGTAGCTAAAGTCAAAAAGCCTCCTCTTGATGGTGGATACTCATCCCTGAAGTCGAGGGTGCCACACAAGGGGCCAGGCCCATTGCACTATGAGCCTCGTGGCCCACGCTACAGCATCAGGAATAACCAAGTTGTCTTCATGGGCTGGAGTTTTGCCTTTGGGATGGATGCTAACAGGGGACCACGTCTCTTTGACATCTGGTTTAGTGGTGAGAGGATCATCTACGAGTTAAGCTTACAAGATGCAACTGCCCTCTATGGATCCAACACTCCAGCAGCAATGCTGACCAGGTACATGGATGTTAGCTTTACCCTTGGAAATAATGCCTTCACACTCATTCAGGGTGTGGATTGTCCTTACTTGGCTACCTATTTGGACAGGCACTATTTCATTGATTCATCCTTACCTGTCACCCGCAAAAATTCTATTTGCATCTTTGAGCAGAATTCTGAGTTGCCTATACGACGCCATTATGATAGTGCACAGACTCCTTTATATGGAGGGTTGGTTGACTCAGTTCTGGTTTTTAGATCTATATCTACAGTTGATAATTATGACTATGTCTGGGATTTTGTATTTCATCAAAATGGAGCTGTTGGTGTCAAGGTACATGCCAGTGGGTACATTCTATCTGCTTTTTACTTTGGTGATGCCCGAGAATTTGGCAACAGGGTTGAAGAGTGGACATTAGGAACAATTCACACCCACAACATTCAGTACAAAGTGGATATGGACATTGGTGGTAAGTGGCAGCATGTTTCATGTGTTTTAGAAAATTCAGTTTCTTCTGTGTCTGTTCAGTGCTTTGCTTGCTGGTATCCTGTGGCTGCTTTTTGTTCTGTTTTATATGTGACAGAAAATGCTTGCTTTGATCTTTTTATTCCTTGAGATTGGAATATTTTTTCTTGGGTCTAATTTGTAACCTATGCAAATGTTCTCCTTGTTGCAGCTTTCATGACTGGATTACTTTGTTCTTCATTCCCATACTAACTATTCCAGTAGCACGTACAACGAGTGAGAGTGCAGTTCTCAAGGAGAGACTTGCACCCCTTGTAATTAAAGTTGCAGCAGACAACAGAGTGAATGCAATCTTGGTTAATTTATAAATTCCTCCAAGAACCTCTGGATATTAGTAGGACTCATGTTGGGACAACTAATGAAAAGCACTGAATATTAAGGGAAGCCTAGGGTGTCTGTGCAGACCTTCCGAGAGCATAATGTCTTCCAAGGTAGTAGCCTCTGTTCCATTAGGGAGTATCTAGGTTGATAGGTGAGCAAGAAGAGACTGATTCAGATGTTATCCAAAAGTCCCACTGTAACCATGTATGGTGGAGCAAAGGGGGAGGACGTTCCTTCCCTGCCACATCACTCACCCATGTGCCCTGCATCTTATGGTTTTAATGGGGTTTGTCTAAAGAGGGGAAAACCCTCCCTGTGATGGTGGGGTTCATCTATGACTGCAAGGGTGGATCTATCCAACCTTACAATCACAGATGTGCCCACCACCATGGGGAAGGCTCTTCAGACAAGCCCCATCAAAACCGTGAGAGGCAGGTCGTGAGGGTAAGTGACGTGCTGAGGGTGGGACTTCCTCGTCCTCCATTTTGCTGTACATAGCTACAGCAGGGCTTATTAATAATGTCTGGAGGAGGCTAAGGTGCAGGCCAATAGTGGAGTTATAGGTCAGGCAGTTTGTTTCACAGTTGTAACTTCCAGCCAATCTTCCAGCTTTCTCTCTGTGTGTATATGGGGGGTAGGTTTGTTGCCACTGGTGCTTGCAGCTCTGATTTCCTAATTGTGTCTAATCAATGTCACAATTGATGGGGAGGAAAATATTCTGTGTTGCCAAATACTTTGTCCACGTGGAGAAGCTGGGGGAAAATTTCAACCAGGGCACTGGAGGATGATCAAAGCAACAAAAGCTGCATGTGAAAGAAGATATTCCTCCTTAAAATCCAGTTTGCCACACAGTGGGCTGGGACCTTTACACGGGGGCTTTTCACATGATCGCACAGGCAGGTGGGCAGGGTGAAGACAGAGTTAAGTCTACCTTCTCTGCAGACAATTCAGACTGGCTGCAGCCACACCGCTGCACACACGGTTGTCACAGTGATGACTGGTGCAGTGTTCCGGAGGCCAGGGCAATCCCACAATGCATTGTGTGATGAGCCTGGTGCATTGGGGAATTCCCCTGAGAGAGCTCTAGGTGCTTATCTCTGTGTCAGCACGGGTTGCCAGCAGCCTCTGCTGACACATGATCACAGGACCTGGGTTAGCGGTGCACTTGCTCTGTTAACCCAGGCTAAGAGCTGGGCTGCGGTACTGGGTTTGGTGCCATGGTACTGACGGAATCTGTGTGGACCTCAGCAGTTCTCATGGGTAGCCAAGCCCAGGCTGGCCGCTCCTGAGAACAGCCTCACTATGAGCATCCTTGATGGATTACATACAGAGAAATAACTAAATTGTTTTCCTTATCTGGAGTTTTTCCTTTGGGGTAAACACAAACAGGGACCATATATTTCTGACATCCAATTTGAGCGTGCAAAATGCAGACGGGTATATAGGGAGTTTCTTCAGTAAATAACTCCAGCAGTAAATAACTCCAATTAAAGCAATTTCTGTCTGACACTGGATCATTTTCCAGATTACGCGCTGCGACGTGTCCGCAACGTTTCCACTAAGTGCCCCTCCGTATTGCCTATGCTTCCACATCGGTGTTGTTGCATTGTCAGCAGGGTGCTGTTCACATTTCCCATGCCTTGCTTTGAATTATATTGATGTGTTTTTACCCTTCAACATTGTAAATGCATTGCAGGAAAGAGCAGTACTTTTCCATTGTAGGGAGCTGTTGAATCTTTAAACCTTCTCTCTCTCTCTCTCTCTCTCTCTCTCTCTCTCTCTCTCTCTCTCTCTCTCTCTCTCTCTGATCACTCAACAGTCACCTAGCTCTCCCACTCCCACTAATTTCCCCAAAGCCTTTACAATCCCATATCAATATTTCCATTCCTTTCCATTCTCACTGGCTTCACATTTCCAAAGCATCCATTGCCTCCTCAAGCCACCACCGCCACCTCCCAGGAGAGCCCTGCAGCCCACCTCCTCCTGCCTGCAGCCCCGGCCAAGGTTGCTCCCCATCTTTCCCGCCTGGCCGGCACTCTCCTTCTCATGCTCTCCTTCCAGCCTGGTGCCTTGTGCTCTCCTTCCAGCCCAGCACTGATAGGCAGAGGAAGTGGTGGTGGCAGCAGTGACAAGCCAGGCACCTCCTGGGGCTTTCAAGCTCCTCCAGGCCCCAGACCCCTTCCCATGATTCCTAGTCCCAGAGGAGCTGCCACTCTTGCTGCCACCCACCATGGCCCCGTGAGGGTGGGGGTGGGGATGCAGAGACACTGGGTGGGCAGAGATGGTGAGCAGAGACAGAGACAGGGCAGAGATGCCAGGCAGGCAGCAGCCACCCACCTCCCCTACTCCTGTGGAGCAGAGCTTCCAGGCAGGCAGGCAGGGGTGGAAAGTGCAGGGCCAGGGCTGGGCAACCACTTCATCTGGAGTTGGTGTTCCTCCCTCCTCTCTGCCATTGGATTTAAAAAATATATATATTGGCTGTGATCATTTGTGCAAGGGTGCAATGATGTAAACAAATGCAATGATTCTTGTTTGGGAGTGATGCTTCACCCTGCTGGCAGATTTGCTCAAGTCAGCTGAAAAATTAAAAACAATAAAAATCTCTATGTCACCCCGACCCCCAACTCCATTGGCCCAAATGGAGCAGGAGAGAGGGGCAGATGAACATGTTTTGAGGAGAATATGGACACCTCCTGCCTTGCAAATACGTTACAGGGGATGAAAAGTATGAATAAGCACCAGCCTGCAATGCAGCATTGAGCAACCCTTTACTCTCGGTTTTAAACTGTTGCACTATCCCATCACACTTTGCAACCTGTTGCAAATCCATAGTCTGGGAAATTCCTGGGAGATCTTCTTTCCCAGCGAAAATATCTGTGAACATATATCTTTTATGTGAATCATTCATACCTCAAAAGCATGAAAATTCCAACTGCATCTTTGAGCGGAATTCTAAGGTTCCTTCTCAATGCCGTTACAATTTGAGGACTCCATTTTATGAGTGTCTGCAGGATTCTATCCTGATTTTATGAATAATTTGTTTCTGCTGTGTTAGAACAGAGTCACTGGAGTCAGGTACATGCTCACAGCTACACCAATTAATCCCTCTTCTTTGGTGACTTGATAACTGGGTTGAAGAAGTGATCCTTATGATAATCTACAATCCTGGCAATCATGTCAGAGTAAACGTGGACATTGAGATACATCTGACTGATTTTTTCTTTCTTTTAAATTTGAAAAAGATACACAGGGATAACTGAAAGTGCTTTTCTCTCTCTTGATCTTTTAAAACATTCTAACAATACTTATTTAGAGTGTTTGTGGCATTTTTTAAAGGTTTCATTGTAATTCACATATATCTCATTAAACCTT